>NC_142345.1:20075625-20397500 GCF_054954075.1 Amborella trichopoda | reverse complement strand
TGATAAGTCGTAGTTTATTGTTCAAAAACAAGTTTATTTTTTAATCAATGATAAGCTCTATGTTACCATTCAGAAAAAAAGAAAATGTTTGAATCAATGATAAGTAGTACGTTACGGTTCCAAAATAAAATTATGTTTAAATAAATAATAGGTTGTAGTTTATCGATAAAAAAAATATTTTTGAATAAATGATAAGTCCTACGTTACCGTTTTAATATATATATATATATATATACATATTGAATATAAGTCGGGATATATTTTTAAAGTAGGTATGTGAATAGTAATATATTTTTAGAGTAGGTATGTGAGTAGTAAGCTATTATACTTTACTATTTCTTGTACAATACGATAATATTTTAAGCAGAATAAGAGTATGCAAATGAAGGGTATGATCGATATGTCTAATACTAACCACTGTGTGTGGTTATGATTTCCTATCTTTATGCTAAACGCAAGTTTAAATTGCATAATATAATCAAACCATCAAGACTGTATTAATAACTTGGACTGTATATAACAGACATTTATACAGACATGTATTAAAGCAAATGTAAAAGTACTGTTACAGAAACAAACATATACTTGTTACAGACTGTGTACAAAAATAAACTTACAAACTTATACTTACAATGTGCAAATACAATAACTGGAAAAGAGTTTCCAATGTTGAGGACAGTGTGAGGGAAGTGAAGAAAGATTGCAATCGCACATATTAGAAATAAACAAAAAAGGAGCAGATAGAACCTGGAGAAGATAGAATCTGGGTCTAATGAAGTAAAATTTGAAGCAGAGACCTAAAAGACATGAGCTGTAAGGTCGGAACAGCAAACTGTGGTGGTGAGAGATGGAGCTTGACGAGGAGTATTGAGGAAGGAGCAAGACGTAGATGAGAGAGATGTGATGAGAACTTTATCTGAGAATCAGAGAGAGAGCAGAGCAGCTAGGGAAGAGAGAAGCTCCGAGCGACCTTTCTGGTTATGAGGCAGGTGGTTGCCTTTTATAGGCAAAGAAAAGATGCCTTCATTGCTAAGGTAAGGCGACTTAAAGCAAGAAGAGACGTAAAGTAGGATGATGAGACAAAAATAAAAGAAAAAGAAGAAAAGCATATTCCGGTCGAGGTAAGGACAAAAAGGGTATCTGAGAATAGTGGTCCTTTTGTCGTCACGTGTCGGCAACTTTTGTCTTTTCTTGTAGCTACAGTGTTGGTGGCTTGTCATTTATGTCGGTGGGAACAATAACAACATTTGGGAATAGTAACTCTTTTGGCTTGTTTGTCGGTGGGAATAGTAATGGCATATTGGAACAATATTTGTTGTAGTATGTGAGTGGTCCTATAGAGTCTTTGTCGTATGTTGGTGAGTATTGTAACGGGTCACAGCTTTGGCAGTCACGGGTCATGATCTTTGGCTGCATTCATCCGCATCATCTTCTTCTTCTTCAGGATCCGTTTCTTTAAGTGGAAAGTATCTATTGGTACGAGCTGGTGATGAATGTACGGTCTCATCTGATGAGACCGGCTTTCTTCCTGCTTCTGCAAAAATCTCCCTCATTTGTTGTTCAAGGGTTTCTTTAGAGGCATTAACATATTTCTCAAGGATGTGGGGAACTCAAAGGAAGTATTGGCAGTATAATATCTACTTGGACTGGGATTATATATAAGTTTTTGTGGAGGTATGCGTTTGGGTACTATGGTTGTGGGATCCTTATTAAAGATATCCCATCATTTAACTGAAATGGTTTTTCCAAGGCGAGGAATATAGGTATGATCAGATGTATTATTAGCAGAGATTGTATATTCCCATTTCATAATCATGGGAGTTGGTATAGTACACCAAAGTAAAGGTGATTGTCTGTATTGATATCACTATTATTGAAGAGAACAAATTGTTCCTGCACTTTTTGAAAAGCAGGAGGTAAAATTTCAGTGGTTGATCCCCATACTAAGAACCAGTTTTTAAACAAATTAGGGAATCGTTCTAAAATGGGTAATCGAAATTGAATATACCAGCTATGAGTATTATTTGGGTTTTGATAATAAAATATTTTATGCCAGGCTTCTATGTACTCGGCATATTTATAATATTTATATGAAAACTCAGTATTATTTAGTTTTTTGCTCTGAGCAGGATTGCAACCCCACTCTTCATATGAAAGCAAATTTTTTATTTGCATTTTGAAATATGCAATCACTTTGGTATTTTGTTGATAGTAATGGACAACAGAGATGGACCCTGTTTCCATAAGAATGGCTTCATAATATTCACGGGTTTTTACTCCATTGGTAGGATTCAAATGGTTTATGAGATATAATGGAGCAAGTTTGATAGGATCCATACTAGTGTGGTGGTCATCTAGTGTGATATCCATGAGATATACTTTTTCAATGAAAGGAGAACGAGGAACATTAGGCCTTTGGGTTGGCCTTGATTGTGCAGGAGTATAGGCTAGAGTGGATGTATTACCTTCTGGATAGGTTATTTGATGAATGGGTGATATGGAAGGTGAAAGAGTAGCCAAAGGCGGATTTTCACCTTCAAATGGTATTATTGTCAAAGGGCGTTTCTAATTGCGAGAAGAATTGCTACGAGAGCCCATTAAAGTAGGTGGATTTGACAAAGTATTATGTTTATTTGCTGCAAAGAGCTGTAGTGCAAGTGATAGTAGTGTTTCTTCGTCGTTGGCGTCCGTGGTGTCCCCCTTGCAAAAATTAATGGGTTAAAAAATCAGGAAAGGAGTTAGAAGAACCGTGGAGGTGTTCAATAGTAAAATCAAAGGCAGAAAGTATAGTATGCCAGCGAGCAAATATTTGCTTGGAAACAAGGTTTTGAACATCTTTTTGCAGAATGTCCTTAGCAGCTTTGCAATCAGTTCGAATAAGAAACTGTTGGTTGAGAATATCACTTTGAAATTTAGTAACACAATAGACAATTGCAAGTAATTCCTTTTTGACCGTAGAATAATTTTGTTGGGTTGGATTCCAGGCTTTCGATGTATACCTGAGTACTTGTTCATGATCATCTACACGTTGATTTAGGATTCCGTCTAATCCCAATTCTGAGGCGTCACATTTAATAATTTTGAAAGCAGTAGGATGAGGAAGAGAAAGGCAAGGGAGAGTTTTGACTTTCTGTTTAATGATTTGTACTGCCTTGGTATGAATATTTGTCCAAGGTGGAGGGTTCTTTTTTAATCGATCATGTAGAGGTTTAGCATCTATGGCAAGATCATGATAAAAATCAATGACATAATTTAAACATCCTAAAAACCTTTGTAGTTCTTTTTTGTCTAGAATTTGATCAGGAAATTTATCAGCAAACTGTATTGATCTATCTATAGGAATAATGGTGCCTTGATGAATATTGTGTCCTAGAAATCTAATAGTGGTTTTGAATAAAGTTATCTTTTTTACAGATACAACTAATCCTGCATGCCGGACTGCATGTATGAAGGTATTAATATGTTTAATATGCTCATCTATTGATTTTGAAAAGATAAGGACATCATCAATATAAACGATCATAAATTGATAATAAGCATTGAATACATCATTCATTATTTTCTGGAATTCAGATCGAGCATTTTTTAGTCCAAATGGCATGACATTCCATTCATATTGACCGAATGGAACATTGAATGCGGTTTTATATTTATCTTTTTCTTTAATTTGAATTTGCCAGTATTCTGATTTCATATCAAATTTATAAAATAGACAGGCATTTGCTACTCTATCTAATAAATCTTTCTTATTGGGAATAGGATATCTAATCCATTGAAGCACTTTGTTTAATGGTTTATAATTGATAACAAGTTTATGAACTTCTCGTTTTTTTTCAGCATTTTTATTCACATAGAAAGCTGCACAACTCCATGGTGATAGGCTTGGTCTAATAAGTTTTTTATTTTGGAGTTCAACATTTTCTTTTCTACACATTTCTAATAGCGTGGTATTCATTTGAATTGGTCTAGCTTTTGTAGGGATTTGTCTTCATCAAATCCTGGTTCATATGGAAGGCTGATACTATGTTTTTTCCTTTCCCAAAAGGCATTGGGATGTTCACTACATATAGAAGTCTCTATTTGGTGTTGAAGTTGTTGAATCTTTTGTTGTATCAAAGGATTTTGTAATTGTTCTTCGACATATTTATATTTAATTTCTTGTTTTAAAGTACAAGGAAAGTATTCTTTATTGTGTAATTGACTTTTGACATTATTAAGTTCTTTGAGTTTTGGTTTGTGAATAAATTCAAAATGTAATGGAATATTTTGATAACTTGATGTGATTCCTGTATGATTTATGGATAATGGATATAATAAAGTAAGAAATGAGACTCCAAGAATTACTACTTGATTGAGTCCCTTTACCATGATAAAAGGGGTTTGGATGCATTGGTGATTATTGCATACCGCGGCATTAGATAATTTATAGTTTATAAAGAGTCTACTGCCGTCAGCAGTATTGAGGATTTGAGTTTTCTCAAAATATTTTGTTGGTACTAATCCTTCATTGATACAGTTTAAATCAGCACCTAAATCTATTAAGGCTGATGTTTAAAATTTATAATCTTCTGCAACTATAATGGTTACTTGAACAAACCATTTTTGGATTATGATTTTGTCTAGCAGATTAACAGAAGTAGGTTGTTCTGTTATTAAAAGTGGTTTAGTGATGGACGTTTCTGGAGTATCTCCAGGTGGATCAGGACTGTATGTTGTTACTAGATGATTAAATTCTACTTCATCTGTATCAGAATTGTGATTGGATATATTTTGTAATTTTAGAATTTTAATTCTAGCTGATGAACTTCTTTCTTGACTTCATTTATCTCTTGTTTGAGGTCTGAGATAGAAGGTTCTTCGTGCTTAGTGAGGTGTTGTTCACTAACTCATTTCATAATAGAAGCAAAATTATATTCATCTGGTGTTTTACTGATAGGAAGTGTTTTTGCTTTTGTTTTAGCTAGAGTTATAAATTTTGTAATTACAGATCGTTTTCCTTAGGATCTGTAATTTTTTCTATAAGATCTAAAATTAAATTATCTTTTTGTGTTAAAGTATGAAGATTATGTGAGGGGATAGGACAAGTACAAGTGGATTCTTCCATTGGATGGGACGATTCTATATCGGTAGAAGAAACAGAAGAATCTGATGATTCTGTCCATATGAAATCTTCATCTTGAATATTTCCTATGAGCGACTTATCAGAATCTGTATTTGAGGATGATGAATCATAGTTGATAATTTGATATAATTGTGATTTACTGAAGCATCTAATTGTAAAGCATCTATCTTCTTTTTTACTTTACATTGATGTTTATAGTGACCAAGTTTTCCACATTTATAACATACGGGTAATTTCTTTTTATTTTGAGTGGGAGAAAACTTTTTTATGAATTTCTTATGTTTGGATATCTTATATTGTTTATGGTATTGTTTATGTACTTTATCCTTTTTATATTTTTTCTTTTTTCTTATATATCTTTTCAGGTTTATTATTTTTTCTATCTAAATGATAACCAAACTATTCACAAAAATCACCAAGTTCTTTTCGCTTGGTAATTTGTTGTTTATCTAGTTGTCTTTTGAGTTTGAGATCAGTACATAAAGCTAATCCTTCAGCACATATTTCTGCTGATAATTCTCCAAGTGTATGTGCAGAATATATGATAACTCCATTATGTTTCTTTCTTAATCTCTCTTTGAATTTTTTTGCAAATAGATATGGTAGGCCAGCAATAAATTTTTCTTTCCAATGGTGTAACTGACAATCTTCTCTTATGATTAGTCTTGAAAAGAATACATCTTTATACCACTTATAATGGGAGAGAGTAAGACATCTAAGATTGGACAGCAGATCTTCTGATCTTGCTGCTAATAAAGTTGTGCTTCCTACGAAATGGAGGGTAATAGTATATATCAAGGTGTTTACTGCATCACTTTCAGTATAAATTATTTCTTGATTTTATTCATTTATGACTGTCCATTGTCTTGTATTGGTAAGGATTCTATTTTTGGTTTCATCATCAACATAGAAATCCCACCAACCTCTTAACCAGCCAGTAAATCCATTGACTATTGCTTTGACAACCTCTTGATCAGGGTTGCCTGCCATTTTATTTGCTGAAGCAAACATAGTCATATGTCTCATTACATCTAATATTTTGAAATCTGATAGACCATCTATTGTCCAATTGACAATTGATCTTCCTGAATAGGAGACAGCCTGTTGGATAACATCCTCTTCTAATTGTACATCAGCAGGTGTGGGTCTCTTATAGTATGGTAAAGCTGTTATTGGTTTCCATGATTTACCATATGCTATTCTATTTAAATCATTTGGTGTAGTATCCATAAAAGCATTTTCTCTATTATCTAATGTATCATCAATTATTGGTTCTTCTTCCTGAAGCATTAATGTTTCATGCTCAGGAATTTTCAATTTTCCTTTATCCGAAGATTCTGGAATAATAGAAGTAGGAGATAGAGGTACAAATATACTGGGTATTGGCATAGGAGTATTTAATTTTGGAGAAGGAATGCCTTTGATATCTAATTGGGCTAGTTTAGATATTAATTGATCCATTAGTATTTTATTATCTTCTCCTATGTGAAATTTTGTTTTATTGAGTTCTGGAGGTGGTTTGAATAAAACCGCTTTAGGAATAGAAGGGGTTACTCCCTTAGGTTGAGGAGTGACTAATCTTTCTATTCTTTCTGCTTGTTTTCCTAAAGATTGCATGTATAGGTTGGTATAATTGTTTTGCTCAATAATGTGGTATTAATTCATGCTTTTTTATCATATCCTTAAGTACAACCTTATAAGATGTTGCTATAATTTCATAGAGGGATTGAGGTGGTTCACCTTTAATTGGTGGTGTATTGACTCCTTTGAGTATAATACTTTTGACATGAGGATGGGTGCTAGAAGTAGTAGTTCCATCTGTACTTATATAGGTTTTTTCTTCAATTGTTTGAATAGTATTGAATTGAAGAATTGTAATCTTATATTGAGTACAAATTTCCTATAACCATATAAAAAATCCTTTTGTTTCTCTTTCCATTTTGAGAAATTTATTGTATTTTTTATGAAATAATTCTACTAACCGAGGTTGGAATGTTTTGAGATACCATTCTCTTATATCTTGATTTTCTGGGGCTAGATAATCTTGTTTTATATATTCAATGTCTACTTTTTTCTTCTTTTTTGCTAATTTATAGGCTAAGTATTCTTCTAGGCATTCATCAATATTTATATCTTCTTCAACTTGTAAAGTGAGTATGTTAAAATCTGCTATGTCAGGTTCAGACGTATATGTGGGAATGACTACATGATCAGCTGTTCGTTTGACTCCTTGTAGTTGGAAGTCTGAAGATGTTGTAGGTATTGATGGGGAAGTAAGAATTATAACATCTGGAGTTGTATGACAAGATTTCCTTGCCGGAACCAATGGTTTCTTAATCCTTTTCCTAGTGATATTTATATCATCCTGTATTCTCGGTTGTTGAAATTTAATTTCAATATTTCCATCCTGATGTTCTATAATTTGACTGGGAATATTATTCACAGGTACTTCTCTGGGCTGGTTGGCATTTTGTAATGCCCATGATTGAGGTAAAATAATATCTGACCAAGTAATGGTTTTGGGTATAATAGTATTTGATTTTTCTATATTAGTTTGAAATAATATAGTTTGATCCTTCTTATCTGTTTGCATAATATTAGGACAGAGAGTATTCATAACTTTGTAATAAATTCAGTATACTATAGCTAAATTTTGAGAACCATGAGTCATTAAATCCATGGGTTTTTAGATTGATAGTTAAGATATCTAAAATATATTAGGGTCGGTTAATGAAACAGAAAAATTTGAAAAACAATTAAAATAAATGGGTCGACTACAGAGGCTGGATTCAACCATGCCAAGGAGTGAGTCTGAAAACTTATTGTGTCTCGTATCTCTTAAGCATACGAGCACTGAGGCGTTTAACCCTAAATGAGTTAACGGTTTGATGGCTATTTGTATTAATCCAATATGTAAATATTTATAATTATTTTCTTTATGTTTTTCAATTATTTTTCTTGATAACAATTGAAAGTCTTCTTGATTTTGCGTTACGGATAGCATATCCTGTTTGAATTTAAACGTTCCTTTTTTATATAAATCTTTTATCGGTACTTTGGGAATATTCCAATTTTGTATATGTTTTTCAACATCATTGATAACAATCTCTTCTTTATTTTTAACTCTTAAGGTTTGAGTTTGAGCTACTGTATTACCTTTAGGATTCCTAATTAAATTTGCCACCTATAGGTTGTGGATAATGACAATCTGGACGACCAAGGGTCCAGCGTGTTCCCCTAAGCGGCTCTTCCTGGCCTTGGCGGGTACTTTGCCTAGACTTCTTTTGTCTCTTTTATATATATATATATATATATATATATATATATATATATATATATATATATATATATATATATATATATATATATAGGGAAACGATGGGATTAGCCCACTAGCTCATATGAACATATGAGCCCAATGTCTCAGATTGAATCTGGGCCGATCTGACGATCACGGATATCTGATAGTCTTTGAATTTTAGTTTTTTTTCTACAAATTCAAATCACTTGAAAATTTAATCATTTGTTCATCAAATAGAGGTGAATCTTTGAAAATATCAAAAAAATATTTTACATGAAAAATATTGATAGAAATACCCCCGAAATTCTTTGAGGGGTATTTTGATCATTTATGTTTTCACAGATAAATGTTTTTATATTTTTATTAGGTGCGCCTTGATGAGAAGAACACACACTTAAAAATTCATATGATTTGGATTTGTAGAAAAATAAATAAAATTCAAGTACTACCAAACATCTATGATCATCAGATCGACCCAGATTGAATCTGGGCCGTTGGGCTCATACGTTCATATAAGCTAGTGGGCTAATCCAATCTTTTCCTCTATATATATATATATATATATATATATATATATATATATATATATATATATATATATATATATATATATATATTTGAATCAAAGATAAGTCGAACATTATCTCTCAAAAAAATAAAAAAAGAGTATTTTAGAATCAGTGATAAGTTGTAGTTTACCTTTAAAAGAAAAAAAAATTTTGAATCAATAAAAGTATGTTACCATTCAAAAAACATATATATATATATATATATATATATATATATATATATATATATATATATATATATATATATACATTGAATGGTAAACCATGACTTATCATTAATTCAATAAAATATATATGTTTTTTGAACTGTAAACTATGACTTATCATTGATTCAATAAAATATATATTTTTTGAACGGTAAACTATGACTTATCATAGATTCAAACATAATTTTCTTTTTATAATGGTATTGTACGACTTAACATTGCTTCAAATATATATATATATATATATATATATATATATATATATATATATATATATATATATATTAACAGTATATTTTTGTTTTAACGGTAAACTATGACTTATCATTGATTCAATAATAACATTGATTATATATACAGATAAATATATATATATATATATTTTTCTTTTATCTAATTTTATCTTAAAATCATTGAAAATACTGTAGTATAATCTAATAGAGAATGTAAGAGCGCAGTATAATATAGGGAGCAACACAGAGATGTCTATTAAGATCCAAGTAGTATGAATATTATCTCGAATTTTTATACTAAAAATTAATTTGAACTGCATATGCACAACTTGTATTTCACAAAGTTCAAAGCAAAGCACTTACAATTTACAAATGCAGTAACTGGAAAAGAATGCCCATTCGTCGGGACAGAACGAAGGTACTTTATGCAAATTACAATCACACATCTGTATACATCGTATAAACAAAGAAAATATGAACAGTTCTTACATACACTCACACATCTGTGTACATCATGCAAATAGAAAATATAAACCGAAGTATGAAAAGATCTTACTCAATAAGAGCTTGCCTTAAGGAAGAGATGTTGGCAAAGCTTTCAAGAAAAGGGTTTTTTTGAGAAGAGATCGCAGAGAGGGAGATTTCGACCTGTCTTAGAATGAAGTTTTTGAGGGAATTTATCGATGAAGGAAGCACTATGGTGGATTATTCGAGGCTTCAGGGAGGTGTCAGAAAGTAGCTGAGATGAGGTGGAAGATTCGCGGCTCAGGGAGGTGAAAGAAAGTTATGAGGTGGAAGATTCGTAGTTCAAGAAAATAAACGGATGCAAAGGACCTGAGGTGCGAGGATAAAAGAGAAAGGTGATGTGACATAAAGAAAGAGATGATGTGATGTAAAGTAGACAAGAAGACGTAAAGAAAAATATGAGGTGATGTAAAGGAAGAGAAGACATAAAAATAGGCTAGACTTGACATAGAGCAAAAGGTAAAAGTATTTTGCACAGTGTCTTCTGTCGATTGGTGGCATCTTATTTTGTTTTATTGTGACATCTTTTGTCGTTTTCTTGTGGCAGCATCTTTTTGTGTGAGAAGATACTTCGTCTTTAGTCGTGATCTAGCGGTAGCCTTGAGGTGGTAGGAACAGAGAATCTAGCGGTAGCATTGAGGTGGCAGTGGTTAACCAGGCCTTTGACTAAATTCTTCTTCTATTAGTTCGGGCTGTGAGGTAGCATCTGAAGCTTCTTCTTCAATCATTCGGAATAAATGGGTTTCAAGCTCTTCTTTTGTAGCTCTCGGGTTTTGCTTTCTCATTTTTCTAATATATTCGGAGAATTTATTTAGGTCAAATTCAGGCGTATTCTCAGTCTGATATTTGGTAGGAGAAGGAGGGATTCGTTTTAGTCTAATTGAATTCGGGTCCATGCTGAATGCATCCCACCATTTCACAAATATTTGTTTTCCCAATCGAGGGATATATTCATAATTATTACTGGTATTTTTTTGATATTCTGTATTCCCACTTGAGGATCCATGGTATTTGATGTATTGCCATAAAATATAAATGATAATCGATATCAGTATCTATGGTATTATATTCAGCAAATTTGGCCTGAGTAACTTGGAATGCATCAGGTAATATTTGGGTTCCTGATCCCCATATTAAGAACTAATATCTAAACCAACTCGGGAATTTTCAAGAATAGGCATTTGGAATTGGATATACCATGTATGAGAATTATTCATATTTTGATAGGAAAATATTTTGTGCCAAGCATCCATATATTCGGTGTATCTATATGATTTGTATTGAGATTCTTATGCTTTCAGCTTTTTCCCTTGTGTTGGGGTACATCCCCAATCATCATACGATAATATATTCTTTATCTGTATCTTAGAGTAAGATATTACTTTAGTAGTAGGATTAAAGAAATGGACAAGGGATATGGAGCCTGTTTCCATGAGAACGGTTTCGTACAATTCTCGGGTCTTGTTTCCATTGGAAGGATTAAGATGATTTTGTAGATATAGCGGAGCCAGCTTATTTGGGTCTATATGGATATGCTTATCGTCGATAGTAATATCTATTAAAAAGGAGGTTTCTTCAAATATTGCCTTGTGTGAGGTAGAGCTGGTTGGTTTATTTTGGTTGGATACCGGAGTAAATATTGGACTAGGAATTTGGGTAGAGTGTTCAGGGTAATTCAAAGATCTGGCTGGTGATAACGGTGGGTGCATAGATAAAGTGAGCCGGGGTTTACTACAGGGACAAGGTCCATTAGAGTCTGTAAATTCTTACCTGGTCGTTGATTAGTAGTATTAATATTCGTGTTAAAGAGCTGTATTGCTAATGGAATTTCGTCAAACTCAACCGTTGGTGGTAGTAGATCTAGACCCCCTGCAAAAATTCACGGGTGAGAAAATCAGGAAGAGAGTTAGCAGAGCCGTGAAGATGTTCAATCGTGAAATCAAAAGCGGATAAAATAGCTTGCCAATGAGCAAAATTTTGTTTAGAAACAAGATTTTGAACATCTTTTTGGAGAATATCTTTAGCAGATTTACAATCGGTTCGAATAAGAAAAGAAGTATTCAAAATATCACTTTGAAATTTAGTCACACAATGAACAATAACTAAAATTTCCTTTTTAATAGTTGAATAATTTTGCTGTGCAGAATTCCAAGCTTTAGATGTATATCTAACTAATTGTTCTTTATTGCTAGTACTGCTCGTACTGTGCTGTTTCAGTATTCCGCCTAACCCTATTTCGGAAGCATCGCATTCAATAATTTTAAATGTAGTAGGATCAGATAAAACTAAACAGGGTAGTTCTTTCGATTTGCTTTTCAGAAGTCGAATAGCAGTAGTATGTTGTTCCGTCCATTTAGGCGGATTCTTTTTTAATCAATCAAATAAAGGTTCGGTAATAGTAGCAAAGTCTGGAATAAAATCTGCTATATAATTTAAACATCTTAAAAAGCGTTGTAATTCTACTTTAGTTAAGATTATATCAGGAAATTTACTAGAAAATTCAATAGCTCTATCAATAGGAATGATTGTGCCTTGGAAGATGTTATGTCCTAAGAATCGAACTTTTGTTTGACAAAGAGCTAATTTTTTGGCAGAGACGACAAGTCATGCGGTTTTTACTGTATTAAGAAATATTTTAAATGTTTAAAATGTTGATGTATATCGGTAGAAAAAATAAGATCATCATCGATATAGACTATCATAAATTTTAAATAGGGATTAAATACATCATTCATAATTTTTTGGAATTCAGATGGGGCATTTTTTAATCCAAATGGCATAAGGTTCCATTCATATTGTCCAAAAGGAACATTAAATCTCGTTTTATAGCGGTCTTGTTCATTTATTGGTATCAGAGCCATTAAACCTTCTTAGTATTTACGATTAGACTATTTTTAATTGGGAATAGTGTTTAGTTGGTAAAGTTGTTACTAAAATTATCTATTTATACGGTAGTGTTAAGACTCATTGCCGCCCAGTCGATATAGACCATTCAGACCAGGACGAGCCGCTCAGGTCATTCAAGACATAAGAGGTTGACTAGAGTCATTGACTGTACCGATAAATGGAGAATTTTATTAAAACTTTATCAAATAAATCACTATCCACATCTAAACATACTCTAAGGGTAAAAAACAAAGAAGAAGTAGTCATAAATGATATTGAACAACACATCCAGAACTGGAACATACCAAAAGTCCCAATATCAGATGTTTATAAAGGAGGAAATTTTAATCTAAAGATAGGCTATGCTATTAAAACAGTCGAACAAAGTTTACCTGTTCAAGAAGAACAAGAAAACCTACAACTATTAACAAACAAAATATTACAATCACATAAAACTAAAGAATATCAATATCTTCATATAGGGTTAATACTAGTAGCAGTAAAACCATTAACAAGACTAGAATTAAGTACGTCCATTCTATTATGTCTACGAGATGAAAGACATAATAATTTTTCTGATTCACTTTTAGGAATAATTGAGTCAAGTTTATGTAATGGACCAATTTATTTTAATTGTTTTCCAAATTATGCCATCTCCTTACATGACCCTAACCTACTTAAAGTATTAACTTTAAATATTAAAACACAAGGTTTTGGTAAGATACAATTTAGCCATTGTATATCGAATCTATTATAAAGTAATGACCACCTTATGTCCTAATGTAATACAAATAGATACAAAAGGACAAACGACTTTCTTTCAAACAAATTCTGAAAAATCAAATAAAATAATTCCCAAAACAATCCAATGGTCTCAAATAAAACTGCCACAAGATTGGAAGATTCAAACCTCCAATCAGTCAGCAAAAACTCCAAAAAATAATATTCCAAATCAAATTATTGAACATATAGACGGCGAAATAGAAATACAATTTAATCAAAGATCTCCTCCTATAACTAGTACTGATGATAAGTATCTTCCAATACCAAGACGATCATTACCCTCAATTTTCTTAGCCTCACGAAAATTTGTGTCTAACATCACAAGACCCGAAACTTCTTCAACTTTAGAACCTGAAATACAAGGATTAGTAAGAACTCAAGAAAATATACTTAAACCAGTATATCAACCCATCTACAATGAATCATCAGATACTGATTTTCAAATATTAACATTACAAACGGAAAAAAAAGTAAATGCACATTATATAAAACAAGACTATATAAGTGAAAATAATAAAGAGTTTCGAAATTGGTATTTAACCACTTTTTCAAAAGAATTACTACAGATGACACATAAACAATATAATAAATTTTTGAAAAAAGAAAAACTGACTAAAGGATTTTTTGAATGGCTGAAAACGACCTTATTATTAAAAGGAATAAAAATCCTTGAATTTAAACTACATACTTTAATATTGATACTTATATTACAAGTCAACAAAAACATATTCGTAGTATTCATCCTCCTGAAGAAAGTATAAAAATAATAGATAAAAACCAAGAATTAGAAACTCTAGCTACTCCATATAAAATACTTCCTGGAGAAAATTATCTTAAAATAGAATTGTTACCCCACTTGGTTGAACAAAATAATTATACAAATTTATATTTACAAACCATAGGAAAGCTAACCACTAGGATAGAAAATATTATCCAACAACCACAACAGAAAATAGAAGAAAAGAAAAAGGCAATATTATTTAAACCTCCTCCTCTAATAAATAAAGACAGATTTCAAATGAAAGAAGAATCTTCATCTGAATTAATGCAACAGTTAATTACTAAATTAGCTACTCTAGATATTAAAAAAAAGGAGAAATCTAAGAGCAAAGAATTAGTAATAAAAATAGCAGAACCAGCAGCTATGATGCTCCATGAAATTCCAGCAATCCCAAATACTATTACTAATATTAAAGATGCCTTTACCCAAGAAGATAAGATTAATAAAATCGATTATGGTAAGAAAATGAGAATTACATCCCAATCTCGAATGTACCATCATAGACTTACTCCAGTTGATATACAATTTGAAGAAGATCTAATATCCCATATTGTGTCCTATTCAAGAAGAACTGTTGTAAATTGGAATGTAGACGGAATGTCTGAATTACAAATTCTTGACACAATGAAACATATGACCATGTATGCTACTGCATGCAAGGTCTCTAGCTCCCATGACCAAGATGTAGCAAAAGCTATTATCTGTGGTTTCACAGATTGGCTAAGAGGATGGTGGGATTTCCACGTAAATGATATATCCAAACAACAAATTTTATCTGCCACTAAACAATCTTATATTAAAAATGAAGTAAATCAAGATATAGTACAATTCGAAAGCGATGCTGTGAATACACTAATATACACAATTACACTCCATTTTGTTGGAAGTACGGCTTTACTCGAAGCCTGATCTGAAGATTTGCTCAATAATCTTCGCTGTCCAACTCTTTCCCATTATAAATGGTGTAAAGATGTTTTTTTTTCTGGACTCCTCATATGTGAAGATAGTAGTGTCGATCATTGGAAAGAAAAATTCATCTCTGGCCTTCCTTATTTGTTTGCTGAAAAAGTCTGCAATCGTCTCAAAACCAATGACTGGCAAAAAGGAATTAGGCGACTTTTGCGAACAATTCGGATATAGTTTAGATCTTTCCCATAATAAACCTCATAAACATAGAAAGCTAGAAAAAAGACAGAAATCATATAAAAAACTATATCATAAAAGGAAACCTAAATATAAAGATGAAAAATACGAGAAAAAACCCAAAGACGGAAAAAGATATAAAAGAAAAATACCAAGGTGTTATAAATGTGGAAAATTAGGACATTATAAAAATAACTGTAATGTTAAGAAAAAGATAGAATCCTTAATAGTAGATGAAAATATAAAAAATCAGTTATATGAAATCATTCAGCTTTATGATAAAGATAATGATCTTAGTACAACTTCTTCCTCATCCTCAGATAGTTCTAATAACGAATCAGATATTGGAATAATAAAAGATGAAGATTTATTAAATGAAACATCCTCTTTATCTGACCAAGACAATAAATCTTCTTTTCATACTCTTACCAAAGAAGACAATTTAATTCTAGAAATTATAGACAAAATCCCTAATACTGAAAATAAAAGAACCATAATCAGTCAACATATTCAAATAGCAAAAGCTAGGAATAAACCAACTCCATTAATTAAACCACCAGAAGAGTATAGTTTCTCAGAAATTCTGAAAAGAATTGGCCAAAAGAATAATAGTAACAAAGAACCCACTATTGTTGAGCTAAAACACGAAATCAATGAAGTAAAATCTGAATTGATGAAGTTAAAAAACAGAATTAAATTATTGGAATTAACAGATAATAATTCTGAAGATGAAGAAGACATACAATTTACAAATTTATTACATAACATGGAAGATAAACCTGAATCCTCTAAACTTAATCAAGAACTTCAATTAAATTTAATCAACAAAATTGTAAACCAAAAATGGTACACACTAATTAAAATCATAGTTCAAAACGAATTTACCTTCCAAACATTAGCCTTAATAGACTCAAGGGCTGATTTAAATTGTATAAACGAAAGATTAGTTCCTACAAAATACTTTTAGAAAACAACACAAGTATTAAATACAACCGATGGGAGTAAACTAAAAATAAATTATAAATTATCTACTGCAGCTATATGTAATAATGATATTTGCTTAGAACTACCATTTATTATGGTAAAAGGACTAAATCAAGCTGTGATTTTAAGAACTCCATTTATTAGCATGCTATACCCTATTTATATAGATCATATTGGAATAGAATCAACAATAGAAGGAATAAAAGTCAAATTTGAATTTATTGATCAACCAAAAATAAAAGAAATAAATACTGTAAAACAAAACGTACAAAACAAGGAGACATTTTTATATCAATTACAAGCCGAAATTAAATATAAAACCATTGAAGAACAACTGTTACTACTTGAAATTCAAAAAGCAATAAGTTGAATTAAAAGGCAAATCGAAACAGAAATTTGTAGTGAACTACCTACTGCTTTTTGGAATCGACATAAACATATCGTATCACTACCCTATGAAGAAAACTTTTCTGAATCAAAATACCAACGAAAGCTCGACCAATTCAAATGAATACAAAAATGGTAGAAATCTGTAAAAACGAAACAGATTTTCTCTTAGCCAAAGGATTAATACGGCCTAGCTCATCACTATGGAGCTGTGCTGCCTTCTACGTAGAGAATAATGCAGAAAAGGAACGAGGCGTTCCTAGACTAGTCATCAACTACAAACCATTAAATAAAGTTTTAAAATGGATTCGATATCCAGTTCCAAATAAAAAGGATTTATTAGATAGACTTTTCAATGCCTGTATCTTTTCAAAATTTGATTTAAAGTCAGGTTATTGGCAAATACAAATAAATGAACAAGACCGCTATAAAACGGCATTTAATGTTCCTTTTGGACAATATGAATGGAACGTTATGCTATTTGAATTAAAAAATGCCCCATCTAAATTCCAAAAAATTATAAATGATATATTTAATCCCTATTTAAAATTTATTAAATGATAAAAGATGAAGATTTATTAAATGAAACATCCTCTTTATCTGACCAAGACAATAAATGTTCTTGTCATACTCTTACCAAAAAAGACAATTTAATTCTAGAAATTATAGACAAAATCCCTAATACTGAAGATAAAAGAACCATAATCAGTCAATATATTGAAATAGCAAAAGCTAAGAATAAACCAATTCCAATAATTAAACCACCAAAAGAGTATAGTTTCTCAGAAATTCTGAAAAGAATTGGCCAAAAGAATATTGAATGGTAAACTATGACTTATTATTGATTCAAAAATATATTTATAATTTTTGAACGGTAACGTACGACTTATCATTGATTCAATTTTTTTTTTTTTTTGAACGATAACATTTGACTTTTCATTCATTAAAAAATATACATTTTTTTTAAAATGGTAAGCTACGACATATCATTTATTCAAAAATATTGTTTTTTTTTAACGGTAACATACGTCTTTTTTAATCAATGTTAAGTCATATGATACCATTAAAAAAAACTTTATTTTTGAATCAATGATAACTCATAGTTTAGAACGGTAATGTACGACTTATCATTGATTCAAATTTTTTTTTTTTTGAACGATAACCTACGACTTATAATTGATTCAATAATTTTTTATTAATATTTTTGAACGGTAACACTCGACTTATCATTGACTCAAAAATTTTTTTTTTTTTTTTTGAACGGTAATGTACGACTTAACGTTGATTAAAAAAATAATTTTCTTTTTTTGGAATGGGATCGTTCGACTCATCGTTGACTCAAAAATAATTTTTGTTTTGAGTAATAATATACGACATTTTATTTATTCAAATTTTTTTTTTGTTTTTTGTTTGAACGGTAACGTTCGACTTATCATTGAATATATTTTGAACAGTAACATTCGACTTTGAATAATATATATATATATATATATATATATATATATATATATATATATATATATATATATATATGTAGGAATCCAACCCAACGGAACTATTCCACTGTCAAAAAGGAATTACTTGCTATTGTCCATTGCGTTACCAAATTTCAAAGTGATATTCTCAATCAACAGTTTCTTATTCGAACTGATTGCAAAGCTACTGAGGACATTCTGGAAAAAGATGTTCAAAACCTTGTTTCCAAACAAATCTTTGCTCGCTGGCAGGCTATACTTTCTGCCTTTGATTTTACTATTGAACACCTTCACGGTTCTTCTAATTTCCTTTTTGATTTTTTAACTCGTGAATTTTTACAGGGGGGCCAACACTGACGCCAACGACAACGACGAAGAAACGCCACTATCACTTGCACTACAGCTCTTTGCAGCTAATCAACATAATGCTTTGCTACTTTAATGGGCTCTCATAGCAATTCTTCTCGCAATGAGAAACGCCCTTTGACAATAATACCATTTGAAGGTGAAAATCCGCCTTTGGCTACCCTTTCACCTTCCATTTCACCCATCCATCAAATTACTTATCCAGAAACTAATACATCCACTTCAGCTTATACTCCGGCTCAATCAAGGCCAACCCAAAGGCCTAATGTCCCTCGTTCTCCATTCATTGAAAGAGCATATCTCATGGATATTACAATAGATGACCACCATACTAGTATGGATCCCATCAAACTTGCTCCATTATATCTCATCAACCATTTGAATCCAACCAATGGAGTAAAAACTCGTGAGTACTATGAAGCCATTCTTATGGAAACAGGGTCCATCTCTGTTGTCCATAACTATCAACAAAATACCAAAGTGATTGCATATTCCAAAATGCAAATCAAAAGTTGCTTTCCTATGAAGAGTAGGGTTGCAGTCCCGCTCAGAGCAAAAAACTAAATAATCATGAGTTTTCGTACAAATATTATAAATATGCCGAGTACATAGAAGCCTGGCATAAAATATTTTATTATCAAAATCCAAATAATACTCATAGCTGGTATATTCAATTTCGGTTACCAATTTTAGAACGGTTCCCCAATTGGTTTAAAAACTGGTTTTTAGTATGGGGATCAACCACTGAAATTATACCTCCTGCTTTTTCAAAAAGTGCAGGAATAATTTGTTCTCTTCAATAATAGTGATAATAATACCGACAATCACCTTTACCTTGCTGTACTCCATCAGCTCCCATGGATTATGAAGTGGGAATATACCATCTCTGTTAATAATACAAACGATCATACCTATATTCCTCGCCTTGGAAAAACTATTTCAGTTAAATGGTTGGATATCTTCAATATGGATCCCACAACAATAGTTTCAATATCAAATACAAAATTGAAACATACCTAAAGTTCCAATATCAGATGTCTATAAGAAAGGCACATTCGATCTAAAAATCGGATATGCTATTAAAACAGTAGAAGAAACTTTATCTGTTACAAATAATCAAGAAGACTTTCAATTACTATCTCAAAAGATATTACAAGTCCATAAAACAAAAAACTATAAATATTTACATATAGGATTAATTCAAATAGCTGTAAAACCCTTGACTCGAGATACTAGGCATAATAGATTTTCTGATTCACTGCTAGGTATGGTTGAATCTAGTTTATGTAGTGGACCAATATATTTCAACTGTTTTCCAAATTATTCTGTATCTCTTACAGATCCAAATATTTTAAATGTTTTATCTTTAAATCTCAAAACTCAAGGATTTAATATGATGACGGGTTCTCAAAATATAGCCGATGTTTATCGAATTTATTACAAAGTAATGATTATATTATGTCCAAATGTACTCCAAATAGATACGAGAGGACAAACAATATTTTTTCAAACCAATATGGAAAAATCAAATACAATTATACCAAAAACAATATCATGGTCAGATATTGTTCTACCCCAAACATGGTCTATCCATAATGAAAACCAACCATCACAAATATCTACTCAAAATATTCCAAAGCAAATTATTGAATATACAGATGGAAATATCGAAATACAGTTCACCACAAATAATAGAATTATGGATAATGCATCCATCTCAGGTACTTCAAGTACTCATTCTTTTCGAGAGCCAGAACCTCCAAGAAAATCTATTACTACTTATACTAGAATTCCTCCTATAATAAATATTCCATCAACACCAGTAAAACCACAAATTGATGGACTCCTAAAGACACCTGATAATACCATTATTCCGCAATACAAAGAAGCTCAAGAAGAACCTGCTGAAGCAGAGTTCATTCAAGTATTACAACTTGAAGAAACATTCGATAAAGAATACATTATAAAAGATTTTTTATCTCCAGAAAATAAAAATATTAGAGAATGGTATGTAAAAGAGTTTGAACCTAGATTAGTAGAATTGTTTCACTCAAGATTTAACAAATGGAGAAAAAAGGGAAATAAAGGAAAATGTTTTTTCGATTGGCTAAGAGACACCTTAAGTCAACACAATATCCCTATTTCTGATTTTGAAATAAATACACTAGAAACTCAATATACAGTATTTAATACTACTGAAGGAAATACAATTAAAGTCATACATCCTCCTGAACAAAGCTTGAAAATACAAGGAGTTGCTACCATGGTATCAGCTACTAAAATTCCAGAACAAAATATTGGATCCTCATCTTCATCCTCAACCCAAATGGTTGTGTATGAAACAGTAGCTACACCATATAAACTCAATAATGCAAATATAGCTCGTATAGAATTACTTCCACATATAATTGAAAAAAATAATTATACAAATCTCTGCCTCCATACACTTGGACAACAAACTAATAGAATAGAAAACTTATTACATCCTCCCATTTATAAGGAGAAAAAATAATTATTTTTTAAACCTCCTCCTGATTTGAATAAAGAAAAATTTCATATAGGCGATGATAATAAAACACTTATGGATCAATTAATCTCCAAATTATCCAAATTAGAAATAAAAGATCCCAAACAAACAATTGTTCTACCAGATAATGATAAAGGAAAAGCAAAAATCCTTGAACATGATAATATGACTCTACAAGAAGAAATACTTTTCCAAACCAATGAAACCATGGAACCACCAATTGCCAACACAATAAAAAATATGTAAACAGCGTTTTCTGAAATTCAAATTACTCTAGATACTATAAATCAAATCAATTACAGTAAAAATTGGAAACCAATAAATGCCCGACCATATTATAAAAGACCAACCCCAGTTGATATCCAATTAGAAGAAGACCTAACAAGTCATACTTCTACATATACAGGTCGAATGATTATAGACTGGAATATTGATGGAATTTCTGATCATCGAATATTAGATACAATGAAACACATGACTATGTCTGCTTCGACATGTAAAATGGCTGGTAGCCATGACCAAGAAATAGCAAAAGCTATAGTCTCAGGATTCACCGGATGGTTAAGAGGATGGTGGGATTCCTATCTCAATGAACAAACAAAACAACAAATATTAACTAATACTCGACAATAGACAGCAAAAAATGAACACAACCAGGATATGGTATATTCTGAAAGTGATGCTGTCAATTCCTTAATCTATACAATTGCCCTTCATTTTATAGGGAATACTACAATACTTGCAGCACGTACTGCTGATCTTTTATCTAATCTACGATGTCCTACACTATCACATTATAAATGGTATAAAGACGTCTTTTTCTCTTGATTACTCATACGCGAAGACAGTCATCTTGACCACTGGAAAGAAAAATTTGTAGCAGGATTACCTTATCTATTTGCTGAAAAAGTTAAAGAACGTCTAAAAAATAAAAATAGTAGTGTAATCAATTACTCTCAATATACTTTAGGAGAATTATCTTCAGAAATCTGTGCTAAAGGCTTAGCCCTGTGTATAGATCTGAAACTCAAAAAGCAACTTGATAAACAAAATTTAAGTGGTAAAAAAGAGTTAGGAGATTTCTGCCAACAATTTGGCTATCATATGGATCAGACTCATATAGATAAAACGAAACCACATAAAATACATAAAGTATATAAAAAGAAAAAACATCGTAATAAACCCGAAAAAACACATAAGTCTTTTCCAACCAAACAGAAAAAATAGAGAAAATTTACGAAACGTGTTGCTTCCAAATCATCCCAACAAAATAAAAAGAAATTACCCGTTTGTTATAAATGTGGCAAAGTCGGCCATTATCAAACCCAATGCAAAGTCAAATAAAAACTAGACTCCATTACATTAGATGAGTCTATCAGAAATAAAATCTATGATATTATTCAAATATACGATTCGTATGATAGTTCCTATACAGACACTACTTCCTCAAGTAGTGATACTTCTTTTATAGGAACAATACATAATGATGATTTTTATTGGTCAGATATTAGTTCTAATACAGAACACGAAATATGTCAATGTCCTATTACAACTTCTGGTATTCATACATTAACAAAAGAAGACAATCTTATTTTAGATTTAATAGAAAAAATATCTGATCCTGACAAAAAAAGAGAAATAATTACTCAGTTTATCAATTTAACTAAAACAAAAACAAAACATATGCCATTAGTTAAACCTCCTGATAATTATAATTTTTCTGATATCATGAAACGTATCAGTCAGCATGAAGCCACCCAAAAAGAACCTACTATTACTGAACTCAAAGTCGAAGTCAATATAGTTAAGGTAGAATTATCCCAATTAAAAAATAGAACTCAAATCCTTGAACTCCATGACAATACCTCCGAAATAGATACTGATACAGATGTCATAGAATTTAACCATTTACTCAAATCATATCATCCCAATGATTATCTAACTAAATGTGAATCATCCACCAGACAATCAGTAAATGTTTTAAACCGAGTAATCACACAAAAATGGTTTGTGCTAATAACCATTGTCATAAATGATGAATATGAATTCCAATCTCTAGCCTTGGTAGATTCAGGTGCTGATCTGAATTGCCTCAATGAAGGATTAGTCCCTACAAAATACTTTGATAAAACTACCCAAATCCTTAATACTGCAGATGGTAGTAGACTATTCATAAAATACAAGTTATCTAATGCCAAAATTTGGATTGAAGGATATTGTTTTCCTACTCCATTTATTATGGTCAAAGGACTCAGCCAAGCTGTAATCCTTGGCGTACCTTTCCTCACTCTATTATATCCAATTACTATTTCCCATACAGGTATTGAAACAAATCATGGTACCCCTATAAAATTTGAATTTCTTGATAAACCCAAAATTAAAGAAATCAATACTGTCAAACAAAATATCAAACAAAAAGAAAATTTTATAGGATCATTACAACTTGAAATCAAACATAAAATTATCAGTGAAAAACTCTAAACTAATGATATGATACAAAAGATACAACAACTCAAAAGTTTTATTGAAAGCGAAATATGTAATGATTTACCAAACGCCTTTTTGGCATAGAAAACAACATATTGTTGGACTACCATATGAACCAAATTTTACTGAAACAAAGATACCGACAAAAGCTAGACCTATCCAAATGATTACAGAATTATTCCAAACATGTCATCATGAAATAAAAGATTTACTCTAAAAGAAACTTATACGTCCTAGTTCATCCCCCTGGAGCTGCTCTGCTTTCTATGTCAATAAAAATGCTGAGCAAGAACGAGGAGTTCCACGATTAGTCATTAATTATAAACCTCTCAATAAAGTCTTACAATGGATTAGATATCCCATTCCAAATAAAAAAGATTTACTCGATAGACTCTTACATGTTGTAATCTTCTCCAAATTCGATTTAAAATCTGGTTTTTGGCAAATACAGATAAAAGAAGAAGATTAATATAAAACAGCATTTAATGTCCCTTTTGAACAATATGAATGGAATGTTATGCCTTTTGGTCTTAAGAATGCTCCATCTGAATTCCAAAAAATAATGAATGATATCTTTAATCCCTTTTATAAATTCATGATTGTTTATATTGATGACGTCCTCGTATTTTCAGAATTTCTTGAACAACATTTTAAACGTCTTCATACTTTCATCCATACAGTTAAAAATGCTGGATTCAATAATTTTTTCCCTTGAAGAGGATTGCATCCCCAATCATCATAAGAAAGTAATTTTTTGATTTGAAATTTGGAATAAGCATATACTTTAGTTGTACCTTGATAAAAATGAACAATTGAAACCGAACCGGTTTCCATAAGAATAGCTTCATACCATTCACGGGTTTTGACTCCGTATGATGGAGGCAAATGGTTTACAAGATAAAGGGGAGCTATTTTATTTGGGTCAAGTTGTGCATGAGTATCAGAAATGGGTATATCTTATAAGAAGGCTGTGTCTTTATAGACTGATTTGGCAGAGGTTGAGGTTTGTTTATTTGGGTATGTTGCCGGGGAAAACTTCGGACTTGGGGTTTGTATTGGAGTTTGCGGAGGAGTCTGTAGCAAGTATTCAGGTACATTTGAGGATCTGAGAGGTGACATAGGTGTCAGACTTAGAGAGGAATGGATGGGCATAAGGGGCCCATACCTGTTGCTTGATATTAAGTCCATTGGTTGTTTTCCTTTGTTGGTATTTGAAGACTGAGGATTATTCATATTGGTATTCTTATTATTAAGAAAGAGTTGCAAACCGTAGGATGGAAATCGATAGGATGAAACCGTATCGTCTTTAGGGTGTGATGGGTATGTGCGGTCCCCCCTGCAAAAATTCACGGGTTAAAAAGTCAGGTAAAAAATTAGTAGAACCGTGAAGATGCTCAATAGAGAAATCAAAAGCAGATAAAATAGCTTGCCATCTGGCAAATATTTGTTTGGATACAAGGTTTTGAACATCTTTTTACAGAATGTCTTTAGCGGCTTTACAATCGGTGCGGATGAGAAAGTGTTGATTCAAAATATCAGTTTGGAATTTACAAAAGCAGTGAATAATGGCAAGCAATTCTTTTTTGACAGTAGAATAATTTTTTTGGGTTGGATTCCAGGCTTTGGAAGTAAACTGTATTACTTGTTTTTTAGAATTAATAGATTGTTTTAATATACCACCGAGTCTTAATTCAGAAGCATCGCATTTAATGATTTTAGAAGCTGTTGGATCAGACAAAGTTAAACATGGAAGTTCTTTGGCCTTATATTTAAGTCGTTGTACAGCCAAAGTATGAACATCAGTCCAAGGTGGAGGATTCTTTTTTAATCGGTCATATAAAGGTTTAGCATCAAGAGCTAAATTTTGGTAAAAATCACTTATATAATTTAGACATTCTAAAAATCGTGGTAATTCAGTTTTGTCTAAAATTTTGTCAGGAAATTTATCAGCAAAGAGAATAGATCTATCAATTGGGATAATGGTCCCTTGATTTATATTATGTCCTAAAAATCTAATTTTTGTTTGAAAAAGATTCAACTTTTTAGCAAAAACTACTAATCCAGCATTTTTAACTGTATGGATGAAAGTATGAAGATGTTTAAAATGTTGTTCAATAGATTCTGAAAATACGAGGACGTCATCAATATAAACAATCATGAATTTATAAAAGGGATTAAAGATATCATTCATTATTTTTTGGAATTCAGATGGAGCATTCTTAAGACCAAAAGGCATAACATTCCATTCATATTGTCCAAAAGGGACATTAAATGTTGTTTTGTATTTATCTTCTTCTTTTATCTGTATTTGCCAAAAACCAGATTTTAAATCGAATTTGGAGAAGATTACAGCATGTAAGAGTCTATCGAGTAAATCTCTTTTATTTGGAATGGGATATCTAATCTATTGTAAGACTTTATTGAGGGGTTTATAATTAATGACTAATCGTGGAACTCCTCGTTCTTACTCAGCATTTTTATTGACATAGAAAGCAGAGCAGCTCCAGGGGGATGAACTAGGACGTATAAGTTTCTTTTGGAGTAAATCTTTTATTTCATGATGACATGTTTGTAATAATTCTGTATTCATTTGGATAGGTCTAGCTTTTGTCGGTATCTTTGTTTCACTAAAATTTGGTTCATATGGTAGTCCAACAATATGTTGTTTTCTATGCCAAAAGGCGTTTCGTAAATCATTACATATTTCGCTTTCAATAAAACTTTTGAGTTGTTGTATCTTTTGTATCATATCATTAGTTTGGAGTTTTTCACTGATAATTTTATGTTTGATTTCAAGTTGTAATGATCCTATAAAATTTTCTTTTTGTTTGATATTTTGTTTGACAGTATTGATTTCTTTAATTTTGGGTTTATCAAGAAATTTAAATTTTATAGGGGTACCATGAGTATTTGTTTCAATACCTGTATGGGAAATAGTAATTGGATATAATAGAGTGAGGAACGGTACGCCAAGGATTACAGCTTGGCTGAGTCCTTTGACCATAATAAATGGAGTAGGAAAAAGATTGCAGAGTTATAAGTAATTAATTGTTGCAGAATAGTAACATAATATAGAAACAGGGTTGGCTCTGATACCATTTTTGCCGCAAGATCTACCCTAAGCAGTTACCACTATTTATCTTAAATATGAAAAGATTGCAGAGTTATAAGTAATTAATTGTTGCAGAATAGTAACATAATATAGAAATACAAATAGGATAATTAAAACAGGAAGCAAGGATATATCAAATATGATCCACGAAGTATGAGTATAGTCACAAATTTAAATTGCATAACTTACTGATTACATATACAGAGACTGGCAAACTTTTTCCACTCAGAAGGATAGTAGGAAGGTAAGGAAGATAGATTACAATCACACATTCTAAAATAAAGAAGTCATATGGAAGTTACCGACTTTGTCGATGTACAGGTGACTGAATGCAGTAACTAACCTACTGTCTAATGAAAGAGAGAAGAAGAAGAAGAATAAGAAGAGAGAATATGAGAGAGCATAGAGAGCATATGAGGGCTTGAGAATTTCTGCTGCTGCTGCTGCTGCGTCCTTGATGCAGTCTCTTTTCCTGAACTCATCGAGTGGGTATTTATAGAGGAATGACCCAGGAAAACTTGTGGCTGTGGATGATACCGTAATGACGAAGGAACCTGAGGATAAGGTGAAGGGAAGCTTGTGGCTGAGGTTCGTTAGCGTAGCGACGAAGGAACCTAGGGATAAGGTTGTCGTATGAAGAGGGTTACGTGGCAGGTGTAGGGAGTAGCCAGACGTTGAGGATGGTGATGGATGCGATGGCGAATCTTTTGTTGTCGAAATAGTGGCGGTACGTGTGAGCAACGAAGAAGGAGAAGAGGCCACGTCGGTAGAAGCGTGACTATGATTTGACCCCAAATTAGTCACATCGATCAAATGGGGTAAAAGAGCATCTTTACTAGTTGGAGGTGTCTTGTCATTGGTAAAGAAGGAATCTTTACTATTGAAATGTCTTGTCACTTTATGAAGAAGGGAATCTTTACTATTGAGATGTCTTCACTTATGGAGAAGGGAATCTTTCTTGTCGAGGCATCTTGCTTTATGATGGTGAGGTCATATCAGCGAATAGTGGAGCTATCTATCTGGATCATCTCGGGCCGGACTATCGGGCCGTGTTAAGCATCGAGTCTTTGGCTGAAGTCGTCAAATAAGGGATTGCCTGATTGGACAGTTTTTTCTGATATTGTTGGTGCAATAGTATCGGGAGCAAATATATGAAGAAGATTTTGTTCTATTTCTTCTAAGGTAGCATTAGGATGTGCTTGTTTCATTTTCTTCAAATAGGCCGAAAATGTGGGTAAACTGACTGTATTATATGCTGGTGGATTGAAGATACTGGTTCGAGGAGGTATTCGTTTAAGGGATAAGGAGGCAGGATTAGTACTGAAAATATCCCACCATTTGATTTTAAGGGTTTTGCCAAGTTTGGGAATATACTCATAATTATTGGTATTATTTTCAAAAATAGAGTAATCCCATTTTAGGATCCAAGGTATTTGGTAGATAGCCATGAAGTAGAGATGGAAATCATCTTGGTCAGTATAAGTATTATATTGTGCAAATTTTGTCTATAAGACTTGGAAAGCATCGGGTAAAATTTGGGTCTGAGATCTCCATAATAAGAACCATTGGCGGAACCAACTTGGGAATCTTTCAAGAATAGGGAGTTTGAATTGCAAATACCAGGAATGAGTATTAATTGGATTTTGGTAGGAGAATACCTTGTGCCATGCGTCAATGTACTCAGAATATTTATAATATTTATATTTGAATTCTGGATTCCATAATTTTTTCCCTTGAAGAGGATTGCATCCCCAATCATCATAAGAAAGTAATTTTTTGATTTGAAATTTGGAATAAGCATATACTTTAGTTGTACCTTGATAAAAATGAACAATTGAAACCGAACCGGTTTCCATAAGAATAGCTTCATACCATTCACGGGTTTTGACTCCGTATGATGGATTCAAATGGTTTACAAGATAAAGGGGAGCTATTTTATTTGGGTCAAGTTGTGCATGAGTATCAGAAATGGGTATATCTGATAAGAAGGCTGTGTCTATATAGACTGATTTGGCAGAGGTCGAGGTTTGTTTATTTGGGTATGTTGCCGGGGAAAATGCCGGACTTGGGGTTTGTATTGGACTTTGCGGAGGAGTCTGTAGCAAGTATTCAGGTACATTTGAGGATCAGAGAGGTGACATAGGTGTCAGACTTAGAGAGGAATGGATGGGCATAAGGGGCCCATACCTGTTGCTTGGTACTAAGTCCATTGGTTACTTTCCGTTGTTGGTATTTGAAGACTGAGGATTATTCATATTGGTATTCTTATTATTAAGAAAGAGTTGCAAACCGTAGGATGGAAATCCGTAGGATGAAACCGTATCGTCTTTAGGATGTGAATAGATAAGGTAATTCTGCTACAAATTTTTCTTTCCAGTGATCATGATGACTATCTTCGCGTATGAGTAATCGAGAGAAAAAGACGTCTTTATACCATTTATAGTGTGATAGTGTAGGACATCGTAGATTAGATAAAAGATCAGCAGTACGTACTGCAAGTATTGTAGTATTCCCTATAAAATGAAGGGCAATTGTATAGATTAAGGAATTGACAGCATCACTTTCAGAATATACCATATCCTGGTTGTGTTCATTTTTTGCTGTCCATTGTTGAGTATTAGTTAATATTTGTTGTTTTGTTTGTTCATTGAGATAGGAATCCCACCATCCTCTTAACCATCCGGTGAATCCTGAGACTATAGCTTTTGCTATTTCTTGGTCATGGCTACCAGCCATTTTACATGCTGAAGCATACATAGTCATGTGTTTCATTGTATCTAATATTCGATGATCAAAAATTCCATCAATATTCCAATTTATAATCGTTCGACCTGTATATGTAGAAGTATGACTTGTTAGGTCTTCTTCTAATTGGATATCAACTGGGGTTGGTCTTTTATAATATGGTCGGGCATTTATTGGTTGCCAATTTTTACTATAATTGATTCGATTTATACTATCTGGAGTAATTTGAATTTCAGAAAACGCTGTTTGCATATTTTTTATTGTGTTGGCAATTGGTGGTTCCATGGTTTCATTGGTTTGGAAAAGTATTTCTTCTTGTTGAGTCATATTATCATGTTCAAGGATTTTTGCTTTTCCTTTATCATTATCTGGTAGAACAATTGTTTGTTTGGGATCTTTTATTTCTAATTTGGATAATTTAGAGATTAATTGATCCATAAGTGTTTTATTATCATCGCCTATATGAAATTTTTCTTTATTCAAATCAGGAGGAGGTTTAAAAATAATTGTTTTTTCTCCTTATAAATGGGAGGATGTAATAAGTTTTCTATTCTATTAGTTTGTTGTCCAAGTGTATGGAGGCTGAGATTTGTATAATTATTTTGTTCAATTATATGTGGAAGTAATTCTATACGAGCTATATTTGCATTATTGAGTTTATATGGTGTAGCTACTGTTTCATACACAACCATTTGGGTTGAGGATGAAGATGAGGATCCTATATTTTGTTCTAGAGTTTTAGTAGCTGATACCATGGTAGCAACTCCTTGTATTTTCAAGCTTTGTTCAATAGGATGTATGGCTTTAATTGTATTTCCTTCAGTAGTATTAAATACTGTATATTGAGTTTCTAGTGTATTTACTTCAAAATCAGGAATAGGGATATTGTGTTGGCTTAAGGTGTCTCTTAGCCAATCGAAAAAACATTTTCCTTTATTTCCCTTTTTTCTCCATTTGTTAAATCTTGAGTGAAACAATTTTACTAATCTAGGTTCAAACTCTTTTACATACCATTCTCTAATATTTTTATTTTCTGGAGATAAAAAATCTTTTATAATGTATTCTTTATCGAATGTTTCTTCAAGTTGTAATACTTGAATGAACTCTGCTTCAGCAGGTTCTTCTTGAGCTTCTTTGTATTGCGGAATAATGATATTATCAGGTGTCCTTAGGAGTCCATCAATTTGTGCTTTTACTGGTGTTGATGGAATATTTATTATAAGAGGAATTCTAGTATAAGTAGTAATAGATTTTCTTGGAGGTTCTGGCTCTCGAAAAGAATGAGTACTTGAAGTACCTGAGATGGATGCATTATCCATAATTCTATTATTTGTGGTGAACTGTATTTCGATATTTTTGTCTGTATATTCAATAATTTTGTCTGGAATATTTTGATTAGATAATTGTGATGGTTGGTTTTCATTATGGATAGACCATGTTTGGGGTAGAACAATATCTAACCATGATATTGTTTTTGGTATAATTGTATTTGATTTTTCCATATTGGTTTGAAAAAATATTGTTTGTCCTCTCGTATCTATTTGGAATACATTTGAACATAATGTAGTCATTACTTTGTAATAAATTCGATAGACAATGGCTATATTTTGAGAACCCGTCATCATATTAAATCCTTGAGTTTTGAGATTTAAAGATAAAACATTTAAAATATTTGGATCTGTAAGAGATACAGAATAATTTGGAAAACAGTTGAAATATATTGGTCCACTACATAAACTAGATTCAACCATACCTAGCAGTGAATCAGAAAATCTATTATTCCTAGTATCTCGTAGACAAACTAAGATAGAGTTATTTAGTCCTAAATGAGTCAAGGGTTTTACAGCTATTTGAATTAATCCTATTTGTAAATATTTATAGTTTTTTGTTTTATGGACTTGTAATATCTTTTGAGATAGTAATTGAAAGTCTTCTTGATTATTTGTAACAGATAAAGTTTCTTCTACTGTTTTAATAGCATATCCGATTTTTAGATCGAATGTGCCTTTCTTATAGACATCTGATATTGGAACTTTAGGTATGTTCCAATTTTGTATTTGATTTTCAATATCATTAATAACAATTTCTTCTTTGTTTTTTATCCTTAAAGTTCTATTAGTTGTACTAGTTGTTTTATCCGTCAGATTCTTAATAAATTTTTTCATTATTAGGTTGCGGTTGAGTGTTATCTGGACAGTCCTTTTTTACTACCTCTTATGTCTTCTAGACCTCAGCGGCTCTCCTGGTCTAAACGGTCAACTGACTGGGTGTCCTGAGCGTCTCTAACCTCAATTCTCGGACTAACTTTCTTTAATGGATAATTTACTAAGTTTCTTAAGATAGAAGAACTAGTATGAACTTTTAGAATTCTAAAACAGGGTTGGCTCTGATACCATTTTTGCCGCAAGATCTACCCTAAGCAGTTACCACTATTTATCTTAAATATGAAAAGATTGCAGAGTTATACGTAATTAATTGTTGCAGAATAGTAACATAATATAGAAACACAAATAGGATAATTAAAACAGGAAGCAAGGATATATCAAATATGATCCACGAAGTATGAGTATAGTCACAAATTTTAAATGTAAAAACAAATTTAAATTGCATAACTTACTGATTACATATACAGAGACTGGCAAACTTTTTCCACTCAGAAGGATAGTAGGAAGGTAAGGAAGATAGATTACAATCACACATTCTAAAATAAAGAAGTCATATGGAAGTTACCGACTTTGTCGATGTACAGGTGACTGAATGCAGTAACTAACCTACTGTCTACAGAAAGAGAGAAGAAGAAGAAGAAGAAGAAGAGAGAATATGAGAGAGCATAGAGAGCATATGAGGGCTTGAGAATTTCTGCTGCTGCTGCTGCTGCGTCCTTAATGCAGTCTCCTTTCCTCAACTGATCGAGTGGGTATTTATAGAGGAATGACCCAGGAAAACTTGTGGCTGTGGATGATAACATAACGATGAAGGAACCTGGGGATAAGGTGAAGGGAAGCTTGTGGTTGAGGTTTGTTAGCGTAGCGACGAAGGAACCTGGGGATAAGGTTGTCGTATGAAGAGGGATACGTGGCAGGTGCAAAGAGTAGCCAGACGTTGAGGATGGTGATGGATGCGATGGCGAATCTTTTGTTGTCGAAATAGTGGCGGTACGTGTGAGCAACGAAGAAGGAGAAGAGACCTCGTCGGTAGAAGCGTGACTATGATTTAACCCCAAATTAGTCACATCGATCAAATGGGGTAAAAGAGCATCTTTACTATTTGGAGGTGTCTTGTCATTGGTAAAGAAGGAATCATTACTATTGAAATGTCTTGTCACTTTATGAAGAAGGGAATCTTTCTTGTCGAGGCATCTTGCTTTATGATGGTGAGGTCATATCAGCGAATAGTGGAGCTATCTATCTGGATCATCTCGAGCCGGACTATCGGGCCGTGTTAAGCATCGGGTCTTTGGCTGAAGTCGTCAAATAAGGGATTGCCTGATTGGACAGTTTCTTCTGATATTGTTGGTGCAATAGTATCGGGAGCAAATACATGAAGAAGATTTTGCTCTATTTCTTCTAAGGTAGCATTAGGATGTGCTTGTTTCATTTTCTTCAGATAGGCCGAAAATATGGGTAAACTGACTGTATTATATGCTGATGGATTGACGATACTGGTTTGAAGAGGTATTCGTTTAAGGGATAAGGAGGCAGGATTAGTACTGAAAATATCCCACCATTTGATTTTAAGGGTTTTGCAAAGTTTGGGAATATAGTCATAATTATTGTTATTATTTTCAGAAATAGAGTAATCCCATTTTAGGATCCAAGGTATTTGGTAGATAGCCATGAAGTAGAGATGGAAATCATCTTGGTCAGTACAAGTATTATATTGTGTAAATTTTGTCTGTAAGGCTTGGAAAGCATAAGGTAAAATTTGGGTCTGAGATCCCCATAATAAGAACCAATGGAGGAACCAACTTGGGAATCTTTCAAGAATAGGGAGTTTAAATACCAGGAATGAGTATTATTTGGATTTTGGTAGGAGAATACCTTGTGCCATGCGTCAATGTACTCAGAATATTTATAATATTTATATTGGAATTCTGGATTCAATAATTTTTTCTCTTGAAGAGGATTGCATCCCCAACAATCATAAGAAAGACTTTATTGAGGGTTTTATAATTAATGACTAATCGTGGAACTCCTCGTTCTTGCTCAGCATATTTATTGACATAGAAAGCAGAGCAACTCCAGGGGGATAAATTAGAACGTATAAGTTTCTTTTGGAGTAAATCTTTTATTTCATGATGACATGTTTGTAATAATTTTGTATTCATTTGGATAGGTCTATCTTTTGTCGGTATCTTTGTTTCACTAAAATTTGGTTCACATGGTAGTTCAACAATATGTTGTTTTCTATGCCAAAAGGCGTTTGGTAAATCATTACATATTTCGCTTTCAATAAAACTTTTGAGTTGTTGTATCTTTTGTATCATATCATTAGTTTGGAGTTTTTCACTGATAATTTTATGTTTGATTTCAAGTTGTAATGATCCTATAAAATTTTCTTTTTGTTTGATATTTTGTTTGACAGTATTGATTTCTTTAATTTTGGGTTTATCAAGAAATTCAAATTTTATAGGGGTACCATGAGTATTTGTTTCAATACCTGTATGGGAAATAGTAATTGGATATAATAGAGTGAGGAAAGGTACGCCAAGGATTACAGCTTGGCTGAGTCCTTTGACCATAGTAAATGGAGTAGGAAAATAATGTCCTTCAGTACAAATTTTGGCATTAGATAACTTGTATTTTATGAATAGTCTACTACCATCTGCAGTATTAAGGATTTGGATAGTTTTATCAAAGTATTTTGTAGGGACTAATCCTTCATTGAGGCAATTCAGATCAGCACCTGAATCTACCAAGGCTAGAGATTGGAATTCATATTCATCATTTATGACAATGGTTATTAGCACAAACCATTTTTGTGTGATTACTCGGTTTAAAACATTTACTGATTGTCTGGTGGATGATTCGCATTTAGTTAGATAATCATTGGGATGATATGATTTGAGTAAATAGTTAAATTCTATGACATCTGTATCAGTATCTATTTCGGAGGTATTGTCATGGAGTTCAAGGATTTGAATTTTATTTTTTAATTGGGATAATTCTACCTTAACTATATTGACTTCGGCTTTGAGTTCAGTAATAGTAGGTTCTTTTTGGGTGGCTTCATGCTGACTGATACGTTTCATGATATCAGAAAAATTATAATTATCAAGAGGTTTAACTAATGACATATGTTTTGTTTTTGTTTTAGTTAAATTGATAAACTGAGTAATTATTTCTCTTTTTTCGTCAGGATCAGATATTTTTTCTATTAAATCTAAAATAAGATTGTCTTCTTTTGTTAATGTATGAATACCAGAAGTTGTAATAGGACATTGACATATTTCGTGTTCTGTATTAGAACTAATATCTGACCAATAAAAATCATCATTATGTATTATTCTTATAAAAGAAGTATCACTACTTGAGGAAGTAGTGTCTGTATCGGAACTATCAGACGAATCGTATATTTGACTAATATCATAGATTTTATTTATGATAGACTCATCTAATGTAATGGAGTCTAGTTTTTGTTTGACTTTGCATTGGCTTTTATAATGGCCGACTTTGCCACATTTATAACAAACGGGTAATTTCTTTTTATTCTGTTGGGATGATTTGGAAGCAAAACGTTTCGTAAATTTTCTATATTTTTTCTGTTTGGTTGGAAAAGACTTATGTGTTTTTTTGGGTTTATTATGATGTTTTTTCTTTTTATATACTTTATGTATTTTATGTGGTTTCGTTTTATCTATATGAGTCTGATCCACATGATAGCCAAATTGTTGGCAGAAATCTCCTAACTCTTTTTTACCACTTAAATTTTGTTTATCAAGTTGCTTTTTGAGTTTCAGATCTGTACATAAGGCTAAGCCTTCAGCACAGATTTCTGAAGATAATTCTCCTAAAGTATATTGACAGTATATATATATATATATATATATTAGAATCGATAAGTCGTACGTTACCATATATAAATATTTGATCAATAATACGACTTATCAGTGATTCAAAAATATATATTTTTTGAACGGCAAACCACGACTTATCATAGATTCAAAAATAAATTTTTTTTTGAATGGTATCGTATCACTTAACATTGATTATATATATATATATATATATATATATATATATATATATATATATATATATTGATTCAATGATAAGCCGAATGTTATCCTTAAAAACAAAAAAGTATTTTTTTAATTTATTCAATAATGATAATTTATTTATTTATTTTGTACGGTAACGTTCGACTTATCATTGCTTCAAAAATACATCTTTTTTAATGGTTAAAAAAAAAAATTTGTTTTGAACGGTAATGTACTATTTATCATTGATTCAAAAATAATATATTTTTTTAACGGTAAACTACGACTTATCATTGATTGAAAAATATTTTTATTTTTATTTTTTTGAATGGTAACATACGACTTATCATTGATTCAAAAATATATATATTTTTTAACGGTAAACTACGACTTTGCATTGATTCAAAAATATTTTCGACTTATCATTGATTCAAAAATAATTTATTTTTTCGAATTGTAAAGTACGACTTATCATTGATTCAGCAATATATTATTATTTTTTTAACGGTAACGTTTGACTCAGCACTAATTAATATATATATATATATATATATATATATATATATATATATATTGAACGGTAAACTATGACTTATCATTGATTCAATAATAAATGTTTTTTTTTTACAGTAACATATGACTTATAATTTATTCGAAAATAAATTTTTTTTTTCAACAGCAATCTACGACTTATCATTGATTCAATTTTTTTGTTTTTTTTTTTGAACGGAACATACAACTTATCATTGATTCAAAAATAATATTTTTTTTTTATCAGTAAACTAGGTCTTATAATTGATTCAAATTTTCTTTTTTTCTTGAACGGCAACCTATGACTTATCATTGATTCAAAAATAAGTTTTTTTAATTTTTTTGATGCTTACATTAGACTTATCATTTATTCAAAAAGAAAAAAATTTATATCAGTAACGTACGTCTTATCATCAATTCAAAAATAATTGTTTTTGAACGATAATGTACGACTTATCATTGATGCAAAAATAATTTTTTTTCTTTGAACGGTAATGCACGATTATCATTGATTCAAAAATATTTTTTTTTCTTTGATCGGTACTGTACGACTTTTTCATTGATTCAAAAATAAAATTTTTTTTGAACGGTAACGTCCTATTTATTGTTGATTAAAAATTTTTTTTTTTTGGAACTGTAACTTACGACTTATGTTTGATTAAATTTGTTTTTTTCTTTTAATGGTAAACTACGACTTATCATTGATTCAAAGAGATATATAGATATATATATTGAACAGTTACGTTCGACTTATCATTGATTTCAAAATACTTTTTTTCGTTTTTTTGAAAGGTAACATCCGACTTATCATTGATTCAAAAATATATTTTTTTTTTTGAACCGTAACATACGACTTGTCATTGATTCAAAAATATATATATATTTTTGAACGGAAACCTACGATTTATCATTGATTCAAATTTTTTTTTTTCTTGATGATTACATACGACTTATCATTGATTAAAAATTATATATTTTTTTGAACGATAACCGTTCAAAAAATTATATATTTTTTGACTTATCATTGATTCAAAAATGTATTTTTAGCGGTAATGTACGACATATCATTGATTTAAAAAAAAAAAAATTGTTTTTTTGAAAGGAAACGTCGGACTTGTCGTTGATTTATTTATTTATTTATTTATTTTGAACGGTGACGTACGACTTGCAATTGATTCAAAAAAAAATTGCACTGTAATCTAGGTCTTATCATTGATTTAAAAATAATTCTTTTTTATTTTTATTTTTTGAACAGTAACGTACGACTTATCATTGATCCAAAAATAGATATATTTTTTTGAATGATAATGTCCGACTTATCGTTGATTCAATTTTTTTAATGGTAACGTACGACCTATCATTGATTCAAAGAAACATATATATATATATATATATATATATATAGATATATATATATATATATATTGAAATGTAACGTATGACTTATCATCGATTGAAAAATACATTTTTTTTTTTGTTATACGGTAACATTTGACATATCGTTGATTCAATTTTTTTAATTTCTTTTAACAGTAACATACGACTTATCATCAATTCAAAAATATATTTTTTGTTTTTTTTGTTTTTTGAACGGTAACGTACCTCTTAACATTGATTCGAAAATATTATTATTTTTTTTGAACGGTCACGTTTGACTCTTCGTTTATGCAAAATTAATTTTTGTTTTGAATGGTAACGTACGACTTGTCATTGATTAAAAAATATATAAACTATGACTTAACATTGATTCAATTTTTTTATGTTTATTTTTCAATAATTACTTACAACTTATCAATTTTTTAATGATAACGTACTACTTATCATTGATTCAAATATATTTTTATTTTTGGAACTGTAAACAACGACTAATCATTAAATCAAAAATAAATATTTTTTTTTTTGAATGGTGGTAACATTCGACTTGCCATTGATTAAGATATATATATATATATATTTAACGGTAATGTACAACATAAGTCGGACGTTATCGTCCAAAAAAAAAAATTATTTTTGAATCAGTGATAAGTCATACGTTATCGTTAAAATAATAATAATAATAATAAGTCGTAGTTTAATGTTCAAAAAAAATATTATTGTATCAATGATGTGTCGAATGTTACCGTTCCAAAAAAAAAAAACGTTTTTGATTCAAAGATAAGTCGTATGTTACCGTTCAATATATATATATATATATATATATATATATATATAGAAAATACTATGCAACGTCTATAGGCTAAAAAGAACAGTGATTTCTCCTACCCCCATCACCGTCTAAAGTTTATCCCGTGGTCACGATTTGTTTGGTAATGTTTCATTTTTCATTGTTTTTCTATAAATTGGAATGACCTGATATTTGGAGCTTGTATTCATCAAAAATAGGGAAATCTTCAAAAAAATATAAAAAAATATTTTCCATGAAAACGATTGACCAAAATACCCCAAAAAAGATTTTGGGGTATTTTGGTCAATGCTTTTTTTACGGATAATTTTTGTTATATTTTTATTAGATGCGCCTCAGGTAAAATGTACATACCCTCCAAATTTCAGTTCATTCCAATTTGTAGAAAACAAAATGAAACATAAAAAAACTATCGGACAATCGTGACCACGCGATAAAATTGGACGGTGATGAGGGTAGGCAAAATCACTATTCATTTTCACCTATAGGGAATTGGGAAGACTTTTTCTATATATATATATATATATATATATATATATGTAAGTTTGTTACCGTTCAAATTTTTGTTTTGAATCAATGATAAGTCGTACGTTACCATTAAAAAAAAAAACTTTTATTTTTGAATCAATGATAAATCGTACGTTACCATTCAAAAAAATTTAGTTTTGAATTATTGATAAGTCCTACGTTACCATTAAAAAAAAAAAATTGAATCAATGATAAGTTGTATGTTACCGTTAAATATATATATATATATATATATATATATATATATATTTGAATCAATGATAAGTCAGACGTTACCGTTCCAAAAAAAAAAAAATTGAATCATTGATAAGTCATACTTTACCGTTCAAAAAAATAATAATTTATTTTTGAATTAATGATAACTAGTACGTTACCTCTCAAAAAAATAAATTTGTTTCTGAATCATTGATAAGTCTTACGTTATATATATATATATATATATATATATTTGAATCAATCTTAAGTTACCGTTCAAAATTAAAAATAAATTTTTTTTTGAACGAATAATATGTCGTACTTTATTATTAAAAATATATATTTATTTTTGAATCAATGATATGTCGGACATTACCGTTCAAAAATCAAAATAAATTTTAAAACAATGATAAGTCGTTCATTATCTTTCAAAAAAAAATATATTTTTGTTCATTGATATGTTGGACATTATCGTTCAAAAAAAAAAAAAAAAAATTTGAAACAATGATAAGTCGTTAGTTACTGTTAAAAAAAAAGTGTTTTTGAATAAATGATAAGTCGTATATTTCCGTTCTAAATTTTTTTTTTTTTAAACAACACACGCACTCAACTCAACGTATGTGAATCGTGTGCAAACCGTGTCGGTTTTAGGATAACTTTTAAAATTGAATGAGAATAAATGTACCGGGAAATGAAGAGTTGAGTTGAGCACAACTATTTTTTTATTAAGGGCGCGTATGACAACTTAGTGTAAAATTTAAGCGCGAAAAACAAAATCTTGTTGTGTGATTCGACCATAATCATATGAGCGATAATGATTTAGTTTCAACTATATTATGGTGTGCGAATCGGCACGTGTTAAACAATAGGCACAATTTTTTGAGCACATGCTTTTAGTGGCACTTGGGACAATTTTTGTCCCAAGTTCAAATATTTGAATCCTCAAGGCGTTTTGTTCCTTGTTATAACATACAATTTTATACATGCGCACTGTACGAGCGATTGAATATATTCCACGATGATACATGGTGAATGTGCACAAGAACGAATAAGTTTGCACTTCCTATACAACTATTGAATAGATTTGCCCCAAAATTGTAATACAGTAGGGCATTTGAAAACATTCTTATTTGGTCCGCACATCAAATTATTGTTAATAACTATTTGGGGCTTGTATGTTGACTTATTAGGGAATCGAGATAAATAATTCACAAGACCACTCAAAAAACCTTTCCCATAATGCAAAACTCAATTTTGCGTTATTGTGTGTGATAATCACAAAATTGTTACCAATGCTTAAATTTATTCTGGTTTATATAGCCGTAAATTATGGATGACCCATATACCCATAATTCAAATATTACGAATAGGTCAACGAAAATGACCCGATCGTACGTGCACAAATGTATAATTGTGAATCCCGAAGTGGGCACGAATATATTTGCACAAGTATGCGCGCATGTGATCGCACACAAATCTCCCAATAAGAACAAGATTTCGAATCATATTTGGTAAAATTTTAATGGGGCAAATCGCGTGCGTATGAAACTATCATTCATTTGTAAACTTTTATAACGGTTGGTGCGCAATTGTTTTTGCGCATAAGAAAACAATTTAATCATCCATACTGGATAAATTCGCACTACACAATTTGATTTTTTTTGGGCATATGTGATTGTAATCATGACATGGTAGTGAATATGTATACCGAGAGTACACAAAATTTTGATTATTATCCCATAAATCGCAATGTACCTGTTTTTGTAAATAATTACGTACGGCTTTAATTAAATCATGATTTAGCATAACCTTATGTTTACCATAAAGGTTTAAATAATCATGGTTATAAGTAATAAATATAGTGATATAAATTTATGCGTACTATACTGATCGGTACAAAAGTTTGATATATAATTAAAATTTATGGGTATCAATATAGTGTTACGGTACTATAGTACTATAATTGATATAATGCCATAGCGGTTGAAGTTTTGCGGTAACATAGGTTTGATATCATCCATACGCGTGATTTAACAATAGTACTACAAAACAAATAATATTTATGTGTAGTATTATAATTGAGTAATTTACCAAATTTACATAAATTGAATTTGATAAATCGCCATAAGTTTTGCCCCATTAAAGTACGGCAAATGATTAATGTTTTATGGGATAATATCCATTATATATAATTGCGTACATATACTATAATGTCAACTCAAAATTTCAGATTATGAGTACATATACCGGCATGTTTAAAGTATGCATAATACGCATGTACTGGTATTTTAATAAGGGGAAATGGTCTAATGAAATAATTGTATAATAGTATAATGCAACCACACCTCTAGAAAACCATATTTTTTCCACAAATTTTGCACACACATTCTCTTCATTCTCACAATCAATCCTACAGAAAAATAATCAATCACAAAACTTCGTAAGGAGGGCAATTTAGTGGCACTTTATGCGCACGTGTTTGGGGAAATATCAAATTTATATGACGATTACACATATAAATTAATTATATGATAAATTGTGTAAGTTGGTAATAATTATATTTACCATATTGATAACTATATCGCAATATATATATTTGATAATGGCTAAATAATAGGCCATATGTTATCCAATGGTCATATTGTAAACAACTAGTAAATTTACCTCTATGATTGTGGTCAATATAACTTTTTAATATTGATACTTGTTCTTTGTAGATTTAATTGAAATATTTGTAACTTGTTATCGTACAATATCGTGAATATAGTTATATTTTATCAATGACCGTCAAAATAGTGTATTACTTATTTTATATACCATGATTGGTAATAAATTATCGTTAGCAATATATATAATTTATCACATAATTAATTTATATGTGTAATCGTCGTATAAATTTGATTTTCAATTAGTAATATAACAATTACTATTAACTGTTATTATATAATGAGGATATAATTATATATTATAACTATGTAATATTATCAGCATAGTTTAGGTATAAATCATAATTACGATAATTAAGTCAAGTATCCTTACATAATACTATAAGGAGAGTTAACTACGCAAATTATAGTATACGTAATTTCACCAATCATATATTATACCTAAACTATATTGTGATAGCAATTTAACTATATTTCCACAATCTATTTGTGGTAAATTACCCATAATACACATATTGGTGATATGGATAGTATAGTCCCGCTCAACTCAACGCGTGTGATTCGCACAAAAACCATGCCGATTTTGAAATCAAATTATTTGGTTTACGATAATATAATTGAACTAAATCAAACTATTGTGACGGGATATTTCATTGCGCACGTGTGTCTATTCATGGGAATGTGGCAAATTTATTTGGACCATTTAGTTGAAACAATATATTTGGGAATTGAATCACCATAGTTATCAATGATCCGTATGCGCAAATATATCAAATCAATGTACAGATACATTGTATTAATTTAATCATGATATGGCTTTAAAGTTTGAGTATACACCCAATTTAATATCCATGTGTATTATATTAAATTGTGGGCATTTAATCAAGGGTGCAGTTTTTATAAGTTCCAATTAAGACGCACCTCCAAATTTTATCATAACATGTAATTTTGTTGTAAAACATTCTAAGGATTATCTTAAAATCTATTTTCATATCTAATTAGAAAATTTTAAACTCCAAAAATAATTAAAATCAGTGAGATCTATAAACATATGAAAGTCTTGAAAATGGATGGCTTAGATAATGTGTTGCAAGATGCACTATTTTTAAGACTCAAATTTTTTTTTTTATATATTCGTACATCTAGATGTCAAGATTATCAAAAAGAGGCTTTTTCAATATTCAAACAACCTTTCTGATAGATTTTTGAGGTGCATATGTAATTCTACATTTTAAAGTTGCAACCTTATATAAACTTTTCCCTTTAACCGAATATAAGTTTAATTACGCGCATAACTTATTTATATCACAGCGGGAAACTATTTATAATGTTCATAATTTACTACTTATTCAAATATATTTCTATTTGTACTTTATGCACCGTAATCATATCGTACTTACTAGGATGGCTTTAATAAATATAGTAACAAAACCATGCTTGTCATGTATGTAAAGTTATAATGCAAAATTGTAATAACAAATGTTATTACATAATGATTACGAAATAGACCACTCAATTTAATCACATGATTATAAATTGCTATATTTAATACGATCACGTTAATTATAATATTTGTGAGTACTTCAGGTTATGTTTTATCGGTATATTAGTCTAATCATAGTGGTTAATCATGCTATCATAGTTATATTAATGTAAATATCTATTATAGTTAGAGTAATTTACTATAATTGTAGTTTAGTTAATACCTTATGGTAATACGCATCTTCCTATAATCCGTTATAACATTGGATAATAGTTTGATCATAAAAATGACAACCCAATTGTTTCAGTTATATGTAAACCCCATTATAGTATTAAACTTATGATATATACAAATATATTTATCCATATGCAATTAAATATAGTATTACCATGTATTATTAATATACCGTACCATATTAATATATAGTATAGTTAACAATTAATGTTTATTAAGACTATCATATTTTGCATGTAAATTATAACAACTAATTTGATTAATATTTACTATTATAAATTACACATGTAAATATATAACGTGTTATTGTAATACGCTAGACATGTTTTATATAATCATTAATTATAATATTTACATAATTATATGGGCAATTATTAATAATTATTATATTTAATTATATACTATATTGATATATAATCATATATTTATAATTATATAATATCAATTATGTCACTTAAATAATGAGCAATTATTAATAATTATTATATTTAATTATATCCTATATTGATATATAATCATATATTTATAATTATATAATATCAATTATGTAACTTAAATAACGTTTGTATGTTTATACCATTTACATAATCATCGTAACAATAAATTTTCCGTATAGTAATATTATAATCTTTGGACTAATTCATTACATTATTGTTAACTATAATGGTGATGTTAGGCATTTGTAACTATTATTGATATATTAATCAATATGTTTTTGGATTAATATGTTTAATGTTATTATATACCTAAATAATTTTTCATAACTATTCAAAAGACTATGCCATATTATATATCGTTTGATATTATCTAATGGTCAAATAGTACGATTATGTAAGTATAATTACTATATTAATATGTAAGTATGTAATTTGACTAGTTATTATATAACATTCGTATACTAAATATAATCATGAATTATACATAATACCCATATGTAAACCGTATATCATATATTTAACAATATACACATTAACCCTATGTACATGCGCATGCGATTCACATGTAAATCATGTCGATTTTTTCCATGCAATTATAGTGGTTGTGCGCACTTGTGCACTGTACGATTTGCCCCATGTTCGTCCAAATATGTGCGCACGAAGTGCCACTAAGTTGCCATCCGTACGAAGTTTTGTGTACGTGCGCACTGCTCGCTCTCAACTCAACACATGCGATTCGCACGAAAACCATAATGGCTTTTTGTGCATAATTATGGCCGCTTGTGCACACTTGTGCACCATACGATTTACCCCACGTTCTCCCAAACACGTAAACACGAAGCACTAGAAATTGCTCTCCGTAAAAAGTTTTGTGTACTGCACGTACTCAACACAAAGCGTGAGATTCGTACTCAAACCTTACTCAACACAACACGTGAGATTCGTACTCAAACCTTGCCACTAGATGATAGTACAGGATAATGTGCACCATACAGAATTATCACATATATTCACTCGTGCCGAAGTTGGGGGAAAAACGAGTTTGGGTGACCACTAATATATTTCTCCACGTTCCAAATGTGCGCTCAACAAGAAGGCCGCTGTTATGTAATATCTGACAATTTACGCTCAATTTTGGGAGATACGATTATGATTGGGGATAGGCAATTGTACGTACACTAGAAACTTTATGCGCACAATCATACGGTGCACATTATAACACGTGAATCGTATGCCAAACAATTATGGCATTCACCCAAACAATTTTTTGAATGCAAGTGTGTCAATAGGCGTAAAACCATATAATGCCATGTAACGTTTTGGCATTATTACAAATGGATGAAATTTTTTATGTTCAAATTATGATTGAATTTAGTGTACAATTGAATTAGTTACACATTACAAAGTTTATAGCATGAATTATGTTTTCTCATATAATATTATTTTCACGTATAAATGATTTAACAATCCCTGATTTAATCACTAATATAATTGTCGTGCGCATGCTTATAATAGTATTCAATTAATAATTACTATATTTATTATGTTACTATTGTTACACATAATTTGACAGATATTTGACCAAACTATTTATTTTTCCGGTTATTTAAATATAATATATTACTAATAATTCAAGTAATACCAAGCAACTAATATACCATGATTAAATGTAAATTGTTGAGCGCGAAAAATACTTTAGTTTTATCAAATTAGTAATATATTTATGGGACAGCTTTATATGTTCTCCCTTAAACATAGAACTTTTATTCTCCCCCTTTTCCAATCGTCCATTTTTTTAATGGAGTGGCACGTACCAAATTTCATATTCAGAAAATTTGTATTAAAAAAATTGAAAATAAAATACTTTGAGACGTCGGATCTAAGCTCAAACGGTGAGTGGCTCTCTTGATAAAAAGTAGACGACTGGATGGTAGGAGGAGGACAGAACTTCTATGTTGTAGGGAGAACATAAAAAGCGTTCCCTATATTTATAATGAGTAAAAATCCTATGAGATCCTCCCACACCCATGTGTGTAGGACCCCAAAGGATTACCATTAAATTTGGCGCAAATCTCTAAAAAAGTCAAGTCCCACACCTATGTGATAATTTTTCTAGAGATATGTGCCAAATTTAATGGTAATCCTTTAGAGTCCTACACATAGGTGTGAGAGGGTCTCATAGGATTGTTACTCATTTATAATTATATAACATTGGATATAATTGACCATTGTTTATAATCATATATTAATTAAATATAACTCAATTTGATATGGGTATATAGTTATGCCCTGTATCCCACTATAAGTTTTAGTTAATATATAGTATATATAATTTGATACCATAGAATTGGTTATCATATGGGCTTATAATTGATAACCATTAGTTATTATAATTTATTAATTATCGTAGTTTAATAGGTGAATCATATATATAATCAATTTAAATAATTAACTATTTATAATTCGCCATAATATTATTATCAAATATAGTTAAATATAATTAACAGCATAATGTACGATAATATTTATTGATTATTAATTATTAATCAAACGCAATATTAACTAATTATATACTTGCGATGTATACAAATAATGAAAATAATGTATAATAATTGCACCTTTTATAGTATGTATATTGTAAACATACATTTATAGGATATGTTATAATTGGTATTACAATATCGTAGAGTATTTGATATAACAATTAATATGTCATAAATAATGGCAAATGGGAATATTAATAAATTGTTCACCAATAGTTTTGCTGTATCGGGTTATATATATTTGAGTGGTTAACAAGCGTTCACAAGCCGTCATAATTGTGCCCATAAAATTGGGTTATAATTAGTGGTATTATTAATACTAAATAGATTAACTTAAGTAATGATTATACCATATAAATAATATATGCTTAGCAATTATCTTATACGCCATTTAAATTTAATATGATTATAATTTGCAATCACCAATACAATCACAACTTGACATATATTAATAATTGGTAATATATGATTATCACAAGTTTTAAATTAATATACATAAGTAAAATTCATCGTATGGTCAATTTATTATAAAGTTGAGTAACCATTATAACCGGTTTTATGCGCGTAATTATAGCCGCTTTTGCGCAATTGTGCATCGTATGAGTTTCCCCACGTTCTCTTAAACATGTGCGTAGGAAGTGCCACTATATTGCCCTCCATACGAAGTTTTTTGTACATGTGCACCACATGCACTCCACTCAACGCGTGTGATTCACATACAAATCATGTTGATTTTTTATGTGTAATTATGGCTGCTTTTGTACACTTGTGCACCGTAAGATTTGCCCCATGTTCCCCCTAACACGTGCGGCTTGTGCGTACTTGTGTATCGTACGATTTGCCCCATGTTCCCGCTAACACGTGCCCACGAAGTGCAACAAAATTGCCCTTCATACGAAGTTTTGTGTACATGCGCAATGCACAAGCTCAATGCAATGAGTGCGATTCGTGAGCAAACCTTGTCAGTTTTTTACATGCCATTATGGCAGCTTGTACGTACTTGTGCACCGTACAATTTGCCCCATGTTCTCCCAAACACATGCGCATGAAGTGCAACTAAATTGTCCTCTGTATGAAGTTTTGTATACATGCGCACCACCCGTACTCAATGCAACGCGTGCGATTCGCGAGCAAACCATGTCGGTTTTTTGCATGCATTATGGCAGCTTGTGCACAGTACGATTCGCCCCATGCTTCCCCAAACACGTGCGCATGAAGTGCCACTTAAGTGTCCTCCGTATGAAGTTTTGTGTTCATACACAAAGCGCGCGTGCTCAACGCAACGTGTGTGAATCACCCCCAAACCGTGCCGGTTTTTTACGCACAATTATGATGGCTTGTGTGCACTTGTGCACCGTATGATTTGCCCTAAGTTCTCCCAAACTCATGCACACAAAGTGCCACTAAATTGTCCTTCGTACGATGTTTTGTGTACATGCGCATTGCGCAGGCTCAACTCAACGCAACACATGCGATTCGTGAGAAAGTCGTGTCGTTTTTTTGCTTGCAATTATGACGGCTTGTGCACACTTGTGCACTGTACGATTTGCCCCACATTCTCCTAAATCATATATTATATATACATAAATAAGTATGTGAGTTTATGTTAAACGGGTTACACAAAATAATATACAAATTTATTGTCATTAAGTTACCTATTATAATTGGGTATATAATTATAATTAAATTTGTGTAAACTTATCAATATACTAATAGTACCTAGTTCGTTAATATACTACCATCAATCATTGATACTACCGTTATAAATTGTTATAATAGTTATAATAATATAATCAAATACGCTATATATACGTACAATACAATTTAAAATTAACATGGTTTGAGCCTAAATTAACCCATATATACGCTAAAACTTATATCAATATAAAACTATCACGCAAAGTGGTATTACATTTTCATAAATACCAATATGATATATTACCATCAAATATTACTAATATAATACAATTACACAATTATAAGTGGGTCATAATTATAATATATAATAGTATGATATTGGTTTATTTAGTATATGTGATTACAAATTATACATATATTAATCAATTTAGTATAGGTATTATTTGACTATAATACCTGTTAAACTATACTATAGTTTCAATTATGCAGTACTATAGTATAAGTATATTGACATTCTATGATCACACGTAATACTAATAATTATTAAGATGTATAACTTATATCAATTAAACTGATATAAGGTAAGACAAGCACGCGCGTGATTCGAGAACAGAAATCGCACTATTGTACATGCGCACTAAAAAACTCTATATAATTGGAAATTGAAAGAGTTATGGGTAGTACACAAAACCGTGTGCGCAAATATGGGTGAGTTCGACAAAACTCAATCGTTCCATGTGTTACAACTCAAGGGGGAGGACAATTTGTGAGTTTCCCAACTTGTTTGGGTGCGATCAAAACTGCCACTAAATCATTAGGACATAGGTACCGTACGATCGTGGTGCGCATGTAACACGTGGAATGATTGTTGCTAATAACGTGTATATAATTGTGTCAAAGATAACAAAACTAATTAATTAGCATAATTACTCGATTGTATCATAGTATAATGCCCAACCATACTTCTAAAAAACTGTCACATTATTACATGCGATGGTGATATATATTTGTTTACCTAATTATTGTCAAATACATAATTGATAACAATTTAAGACATTTTATCAAAACGTTAACTTTACAATTAATTAGTTTACGTTATTATTATTATAAATGAACATATGTTATATTTATATAATTAAACATAACCAAATATGATATCCATAATAAATTATTTGTGTCAATTATATTGTAATTACAGGTATGTGTAATCACATAATATACCATAATTACGCACAAAATACCAGCACAGTTTGCGTACATATGTTTAGTTATGACATAAACATAGTTATAACAATTCCCGTTATTACATACGTTTATTTGTACGAATTATTAGTATTAATGCATAAACTTATTAATAATACATTTACACAAATATACGGTGATTATAAACAAATTATTATAACACCTAAATGTGCCCACGTATTAATCAATTAATTGCACATTTACTAAATTGTATACACAAATAATTGTAGTTACACCATGATATACGATTGAAGTTCAATTTTGTGTGCGCACTTACGTGCTCATAACCTTATGCCCTTATCACGGACTTGTGAATATAATACTGTGTACACAAAACAATATTTAGCAATAGTACGATTTGCCCATAATTGATAATTTCCATAATTATTTTATTCTAATCATGGATATTGACCAGCCTAATCATGATATCGAGTTACACAATTGGATTACCCCATGTTCCCCCAAATTCATTTATTGTATATGTTTACTAAATAATATGTATATAAATTGTAAAATAGTGGTCAATCGATATAAATTAATAATTTAGTGGTCTATTATATTATCATCATGTTATAATAACTTGATAATATCATTATGATATTAACATAAATTAGATTACATACTATTTGTAAATTATTATCTTGTGAAGATATATTAATGAGTCATTCCATATGGTAATATATTCAATAATAAAATGATTGTTGATAAAATTAATTATCAAATAATAATTTTTAACTATTATATATACATAATAATAAGTAACCATTAGTGGATGACAACATCGAATGGTAAACTTATTATTTGCACGCGTACTATAATTATATGATAACGTAATGATTACATATATACATGTGTGTAATAATTGTATATATAATAAGTATACAATTAACGTATATGTAATTATACCACTAAATTATTAATTTATATAGAATCAATTTAATTTATACCATCTAAATATCATACTATGGTTGTAATATTATGGATTTAACTACTATAATTGTATATTAATTAATTTATACGATTTGAATATAAATATCGTTATATTATATATATTAAATTTATTTATGGTTATATATCTATACTGATAATACTAATATATTGATAAAATCAACAACTATATTACTATCAAATTGTAATGTACGTACAATTGTGCACGGTAATATATACGGTGGTTAACAACACGTATCAAATAATGTTTTATCCACTATGACCCTAAAACATATAAATAATTTGAGGAATTATTATGAACGATGTATAAATAGATATTATCGTAGGGTAATAACTTAATATTAATATTGATAACAATTAATTGGGTTTATGCACGCAATTATAATTACAATAAATTTAGTTTATTAACGATATATCCTAACCAGTGCTTATAACTAATGTTATCCCATATGTGGTAATTGCCGGTTATTAAATAATCATACCCACTATTTGTATAATGTTCTTTTAAACGTTAAGTTGATAACATAATTGGATTTTAACTAAGCATAGTTATATAGTTTAACTTGTGCTAAACTATTATCATGTTTATAATTCAAGTTAATTAATTATTACATAAGTACATTATATTTTAATGTACTATTTTTTAATAATATTATATAAATTTAACGCATGGTAACATTATATCAACGTAATATACTATGCATACAATTGTAATAGTTTCTATAAATTACATATAAACTAGTAAAATGAATATAAGCAAATATATTTTTAGTTAAAGTATTTGAAATAATGGGTTGTACGTGGTAGTACATTATATACGCATTAGAATGGTAAATTAGGTATTTACTAACGTGCGCACCACGGCAAATTAGATTTATACAATGGTCAATTATATTTGTGTTGTATATATTACACTATTAAATATATCTCTTGTTTATTAAACTATTATCAAAACTTATATCCTATGATAATATATTATATTTTGATTATGTAACAAATTTCCTGATAGACAAATTGATATATTTATGACCGTATAATCCTACTACTAATTTGTGGTATGTCAATTAAACATATGTTATACAATTATATTGTTATAATATCTATTTGGCCATTCCATTCCAGTACTTATAAATATACGTCATTAATTAACCTATTATTGACCATACATAATAAGTTATACAATTTCCTCGAATTATTACAATTTACATGCTATTTACAATTTGACATATAAATATTATATTACGTGCGAATCTCATAATATAGTAATTACAAATTAAATTTTAACACTAAACTACATGCGCGTAAGTGTGATTAAATTTTAACACTAAACTACATACGCGTGAGTGTGATTAAATATACTAGTAGTACATACTACTAGTGCATACTAGTACTAGTAGTAGTACTACTAATACTATTAGTAGTATGTACTACGAGTAGTAGTACTACTAGTACATACTAGTATGTTCCACTACTAGTACTACTAGTAGTAGTAACTACTACTAGTACCAGTACTACTAGTACATACTAGTACTACTAGTACTATCTACAATTAATAGTAGTACTACTAGTACATACTAGTATGTATTACTATTAGTACTCCTAGTAGTATGTACCACTAGTAGTATTACTATTAGTACATATTAGTAGTACTAGTACTAGTACTATTAGTATGTATTAGTAGTACTAGTATGTACTAGTAGTACTAATAGTTCGAATATATACTAGTCTGTACTAATATGTACAAGTAGTATGCACTAATATATACTAGTACATACTAGTAGTAGTAGAATGTACTAATAGTACTAATATGTACTAGTAGTACTGGTACGTACTACTAGTAGTACATATAACTAGTATTAATAGTACATCCTAGCACTACTAATATGTACTACTAGTACAACTATGTACTAGTACAAATAGTACATACTACTAGTAGTACATATTATTAGTAGTACTAGTACTACATTACTAGTACTAGTACCAGTACTACTAGTATATAATACTAGAACTACTAGTATGTACTACTAGTAGTACTAGTACTAATACATACTAGTATGTATTATTAGTATGTACTACAAATACAACTAGTATGTACTACTAGTAGTATTAGTACTATTACTACTAGTACATACTAGTAGTACTAAAAGTACATACTACTAGTACATATTAGTAGTACTAGAAGTACATACTAGGAGTACATACTAGTATGTACTCCTAGTATGTACTTCTAGTACTACTAGTATGTATTACAAGTATTATTAGTAGTACTAGTAATATTAGTATTAATACTAGTACTATTACTAGTAATACATACTAATAGTACATACTAGTATGTACTGGCAGTACATACTAGTACAAGTACTAATACTAGTATGAACTACTAGTACTAGTAGTACGTACTAATATGTTCTAGTAGTATATACTAGTAGTATGTACTATTAATACATTAGTATGTACTACTAATAAAAGTACTAGTATGTCTTTGAAGTATGTACTACTATTATGTACTACTAGCACTAGGACGAGTACTACTAGTATGTACTACTATTATGTACTACTAAGACTAGGACTAGTACTACTAGGATCTACTACTTATAATATTAATACTTGCACTAGTACTAGTAGTTGTACGTAATAGTACTAGTATTACATATTAGCATGTACTAGTTGTATGTCCTACTAGTATGTACTACTAGTCTGTACTACTAGTAGTAGTATTAGCACAAGTACAAGTACTATAAGTATTATGTATTACTAGTACTAGTACTAGTATTATTAGACTAGTAGTACTAGTAATACTAGTAGTACATACTAGTAGTACAAACTAGTTGTACATACATGTAGTACATATTAGTTCTAGTACTAGTATTAGTACTAGTACGTACTACTACAACTAGTATGTACTACTAGTAATACTAGTAGTACGTACTACTACTACTAATACATGCTATTACTAGTATGTACTACACTACTAGTATGTACTACTAGTATTAGTAAGTACTCCTAGAAAGTACTAGTAGTACTAGCACTAGTAGTACTAGTATGTACTCTAAGTCGTATAAGTATGTACTACTAGTACTAGTACTAGTATGTACTAGTAGTATGTACTCCTAGTATGAATTACTAATACTAGTAGTACCACAAGTATGTGCTACTAATGTGTACTACTAGTACTACAAGTATGTACTACTAGTATGAACTACTAGTACTAGAAGTACTACTAGTATGTGCTACTAGTATGTACTACTAGTACTAGTACTAGTACGTACTACTACTATGACTACTAGTATGTAGTACTAGTACATATGTAGTATGTAGTACTAGTAAATAAGTAGTATGTACTAGTACTACACCATATGTACTAGTACTAGTACGAGTAGTAGTACGTACTACTAGTACGACTACTATTAGAAATATGTACTAGCACTACTATTAGTAGTATTTACTAGTGCAACTAGTACTAGTAGAACTACATTCTTCTATGTAGTACCAGTACATACAAGTACTACGTAATACATACAAGTATATACTACTACTACATATAGTGCATACTAATAGTACTACTAGTTGTTTGTACTCCTTGTAGTACAAGTATAGGTACTTCTAGTACTACTAGCACATACTACTATGAGTAGTACTTTGTATATAGTACAATGTTGTACTTGTATTACATAGTATGACTAGAAGTAGAACTAATAGTAGTACTACTACTAGTACTAGTTCATACTAGTAGTACATACTATTAGTACTAGCACTAGTTGTACATACTAGTAGTACAAACTAGTAGTAAATACTAGTAGTACTAGTATTAGTGCTAGTAGTAGTACTGGACTAGATCAGTAGTACTAGTACACGTAGTAATAGTACTAGTAGTACCATGTAGTAGTACTTACTAGTAGTACATACTAGTTGTAATAATATAAGTAGTACGTTCTAGTAGTACATACTAGTAGTAGTAGTACGTACTAGTAGTACATACTAGTACTATATTAGTAGTACATACTAGTACTGTACTAGTAGTACATACTAGTACTAGTACTAGTAGTACATACTAGTAGTTCTAGTATTACAAGTGCATACTAGCACTAATATTAGAATTACTAGTAGTAGTATGTAGTAGTACATACTAGTAGTAAATACTAGTTGTACATACTAGTAGTACTAATACTAGTAGTACGTACTAGTACTAGTAGTAGTACATATTAGTAGTACATACTAGTAGTACATACTAGTACTATAATTACATACGAGTGCTACTAGTAGTACATACTACTAGTACATACTACACTTAGTAATACTAGTATGTACTACAAGTAGTAGGTCTAGTACTAGTAGTAGTAGTACTTGTAGTACATTCTACTAGTACTAGGACGAGTACTACTAGTATGTACTACTATTATGTACTATTAAGACTAGGACTAGTACTACTAGGATCTACTACTTATACTATTAGTACTTGCACTAGTACTAGTAGTTGTACGTAATAGTACTAGTATTACATATTAGCATGTACTAGTTGTATGTCCTACTAGTATGTACTACTAGTCTGTACTACTAGTAGTAGTATTAGCACAAGTACAAGTACTACAAGTATTATGTATTACTAGTACTAGTATTATTAGACTAGTAGTACTAGTAATACTAGTAGTACATACTAGTAGTACTAGTAATACTAGTAGTTGTACATACATGTAGTACATATTAGTTCTAGTACTAATATTAGTACTAGTACGTACTACTACAACTAGTATGTACTACTAGTAATACTAGTAGTACGTACTACTACTACTAATACATGCTATTACTAGTATGTACTACACTACTAGTATGTACTACTAGTACTAGTAAGTACTCCTAGAAAGTACTAGTAGTACTAGCACTAGTAGTACTAGTATGTACTCTAAGTCGTACAAGTATGTACTACTAGTACTAGTACTAGTATGTACTAGTAGTATGTACTCCTAGTATGAACTACTAATACTAGTAGTACCACAAGTATGTGCTACTAATGTGTACTACTAGTACTACAAGTATGTACTTATAGTATGAACTACTAGTACTAGAAGTACTACTAGTATGTGCTACTAGTATGTACTACTAGTACTAGTACTAGTACGTACTACTACTATGACTACTAGTATGTAGTACTAGTACATATGTAGTATGTAGTACTAGTAAATAAGTAGTATGTACTAGTACTACAACATATGTACTAGTACTAGTACTAGTAGTAGTACGTACTACTAGTACGACAGCTATTAGAAATATGTACTAGCACTACTATTAGTAGTATTTACTAGTGCAACTAGTACTAGTTGAACTACATTTTTCTATGTAGTACCAGTACATACAAGTACTACGTAATACATACAAGTATATACTACTACTACATATAGTGCATATTAATAGTACTACTAGTTGTTTGTACTACTTGTAGTACAAGTATAAGTACTTCTAGTACTACTAGCACATACTACTATGAGTAGTACTTTGTATATAGTACAATGTTGTACTTGTACTACATAGTATGACTAGAAGTAGAACTATTAGTAGTACTACTACTAGTACTAGTTCATACTAGAAGTACATACTATTAGTACTAGCACTAGTTGTACATACTATAAGTACAAACTAGTAGTAGATACTAGTAGTACTAGTATTAGTGCTAGTAGTAGTACTGGTACTAGATCAGTAGTACTAGTACACGTAGTAATAGTACTAGTAGTACCATGTAGTAGTACTTACTAGTAGTACATACTAGTTGTACTAATATAAGTAGTACGTTCTAGTAGTACATACTAGTAGTAGTAGTACGTACTAGTAGTACATACTAGTACTATATTAGTAGTACATACTAGTACTGTACTAGTAGTACATACTAGTACTAGTACTAGTAGTACATACTAGTAGTTCTAGTATTACAAGTGCATACTAGCACTAGTATTAGAATTACTAGTAGTAGTATGTAGTAGTACATACTAGTAGTAAATACTAGTTGTACATACTAGTAGTACTAATACTAGTAGTACGTACTAGTACTAGTAGTAGTACATATTAGTAGTACATACTAGTAGTACATACTAGTACTATAATTACATACGAGTGCTACTAGTAGTACATACTACTAGTACATACTACACTTAGTAATACTAGTATGTACTACAAGTAGTAGGTCTAGTACTAGTAGTAGTAGTACTTGTAGTACATTCTAGTAGTATATACTAGTAGTACACACTAGTGCTAGTAGTAGTAATCGTTGTAGTGGTACATTCTAGTAGTTGTACAATTTAGTAGTACATACTAGTACTAGTACTATAAGTATATACTATTAGTACATACTTGTAGTACTAGTAGAACTAGTACTACTAATTTGTACTACTAGTTTGTACTACTAGTACTAGTACTACTAATAGTATGTACTACTAGTAGTACATTACAGGAACTAGTACTAGTACTACTAGTATGTACTACTAGTACTACGAGTATGTACTACTAGTACTACTATTATGTACTACTAGTAGTACTAGTACATACTAGCACTTCTAGTACATACTAGTACTAGTACTAATAATACTACTTCTAGTACTAGTATGTACTAATAGTGCTAGTACTAGTAATATATATTAATAGCATATACTACTAGAACATACTAGTACTAGTACTACTACTAGTACTAGAGTACATACAGTTGTACATACTAGTATAAACTACTAGTACTACTAGTATGTATTACTAGTAGTACTAGTACGTGCTACTGGCAGTAAGAGTACTAGTTCGTACTAGTACCAGTAGGACATACTACTACGTACTACTAATACTACTATTCTGTACTACTAGTATCTACCAATAGTATGTACTAGTACTAGAGCATACTAGTACTACTACTACTAGTACATACTAGTATATCTTATTAGTACGAACTACTACTAGTACTAATAGTACTGGTGATACAAGTACTTCTAGTAGTACTAGTACTAGTATTACTAGTACGTACTACTACTAGTACATATTACTACTGCTACTACTAGTACTAATAGTATATACTACTAATACATAATAGGTACACACTATTAGTACATACTAAATACATATTACTAGTACCCATTAGTAAGCACTATTGTATGTACTACTACTGTAAGTAGAAGTAGTAGTATGTACTACTAGTACTTGTAGAAGTACTAGTATGTACTAGTTGCACTAATAGAACTAGTATGTACTACTAGTAATACCAGTATGTATAAGTAGTACTAGTATGTACTAGTAGTACTTGTACGTACTAATATTACTAGTACGTACTAATCAGTACTATTAGTACATACTAGTAGTATTAGTATGTACTTGTAGTACTAGTATGTAATAGTAGTACTAGTAGTAAAAGTATCTACTAGCATATACTAGTAGTACTAGTATGTACTAGTAGTACTAGAAGTACCAGTACATACTAGTAGTACATACGACTAGTATTTGTGGTACATACTGTACTATAAGTATGTACTATTAGTACTAGTACATACTAGTGGTACATACTAGTGGTACATACTACTAGTAGTACTAGTAGTACATTGCTAGTACTAGTACTTGTACTAGTACTACTAATATATACTACTAGTATGTACTACTAGGTGTACTAGTACAAGTACTACTAGTACTACTGCTACTAATACTAGTCTGTATTAGTAGTGCAAGTACTAGTAGTAGTACGTATTAGCAGTACATACTACTAGTACATAGTAGTACTAGCTGTAATAGTACTAGTACAAGTATTACATACTACTAGTACTACTAATAAGTGCAACTAGTACTAGTACTACTAGTTATAGTACTAATACTACTACTAAATATACATACAAGTAGTATTAATAGTACATATTAGTCGTACATACTAGTACGTACTAGCAGTATGTGCTTCTAGTACTAGTACCAGTAGTATATACTAATAATACGTACTACTAGTACTAGTAGTAGTAGTAGTAGTAGTAGTAGTAGTATGTACTAGTTGTACTAGTGCTACATTCTAGTAGTACATACTAGTATGTATTACTAACACTAGTAGTAGTAGTAGTATTGGTACATTCTCCTAGTTATACTACTAGTACTATTAGTATATACTACTAGTATAAACTAGTAGTACATTCTAGTACTGGTATATACACGTAGTATATACTACCAGTACTACTAGTATATACGACTAGTATGTACTAGTAGTTCATTCTAGTACTTGTACTTGTACTAACATAGACTGTTAGTACTAGTACTACTAGTAGTACAAGTAGTACATACTAGTAGTACTACGTACTATTCGTACTAGTAGTAGAAGTAGTAGACTTATGTATTAGTAGTAGTACATACTAGTAGTACTTGTACTAGTGCTGGTAGTACTTGTACTAGTACTACGTGTACTAGTAGTAGTATGTACAAGTAGTAGGTACTACTAGTATTAGCAGTTTTAGTACTAGTATGTACGAGTAGTATATACTACTAGTATGTACTACTAGTACTTGCACTGCTAATACATATTAGTACTAGTAGAAGTACTTCTAGTATGTACTAGTAGTACTGCTGCTAGCAGTAGTACATACAAGTTTGTACTAGTAGTACTAGTACTAGTAGTACTAGTAGTAGTACATACTAGTAAGTATTAGTAGTACTAGTAGTAGTACATACTAGTAAGTATTAGTAGTACTTCTACTACTAGTACTATTAGTATGTACTACTAGTAGATACTACTAGTACTAGTAGTAGTAGTATGTATTAGTAATAGTACTAGTAGTAGCAGTAGTACGTACTTGTAGTAGTAGTACATATTAGTTGTACATACAAGTACATACTAGAAGTACTAATAGTACTAGTTCTTGTACTAGTACTAGTACTTCTTATATGTACGACTAGTGTATACTACTAGTAGTACAGTACTTGTATGTACTACATACTAGTAGTACATACTACTATAGTATGTAATACTAGTATAAGTACGTACTACTAGTACTAGTAGTAGTAGTTCTAGTAGTACAAGTACTAGTCGTAGTAGTAGTATGTACAAGTAGTAGTAGTACATATTTGTTTTACATATTTGTTGTACGTACTAGTACATAATAGAAGTACTAGTAGTACTAGTTTTAGTACTAGTACCAGCATTTCTAGTATGTACGTCAAGTATGTACTACTAGTATCTACTACTAGTATGTACTACTAGTAGTACAAGTACTAGTACGTGCTAGTAGTACATACAGGTAGTACATACTACTATAATATGTACTACTATTACAAGTACGTACTACTAGTTGCAGTACTAGAAGTATGTACTAGTAGTATTAGTACTACTTCTGCTAATAGTACTAATACTACTCTTACTACAAGTATGTACTACTAGTGCTACTACTAGTACTACTACTAGTACTGTTAGTACTACTACTAGCACTAGTATTACTATTACTCCAACTATGTACTACTAGTATGTATGACGAGTAGTACTAGTAATATGTACTAGTAATGTACTACTAGTACTACTAGTAATATGTACTACTAGTACTAATACAAATAGTGTATATTAGTATGTATTACTAGTATGTACTACAAGTACTAGTAGTAGTATGTACTAATAGAATGTTCTACTAATACTAGTACTAGTATGTACTAGTAGTACTAGTAGTAGTAGTCCACACTAGTAGTACTAGTAGTATTAGTAGTAGTACTTGTCCTAATAGTACTAGTAGTACTAGTAGTATTAGTACTAGTACTTGTCCTAGTAGTACTAGTTCAACTCGTAATACTAGTATGTACTAGTAGTACATACTGGTAGTACTAGTATTAGTACTAGTTCTAGTAGTACTACTTCAACTAGTACTGTTAGTAGTACATATTAGTAGTACTAGTACTAGTTGTACTAGTATGTATTACTTCGAGTACTAGTATGTACTACTAGTACTAATAGTACATACTAGTATGTACTACTAGTACTAGTAGTATTAATACTAGTACGAGTACTACTACAAGTACTAGTACTGCTACTAGTAGCACATACTAGTTGCACTAGTACTACTAGTAGTACTAGTATTACATACTAGTATGTACAAATGTATGTACTACTAGTACTAGTAGTAGTAGATTGTAGTATGTACTAGTTGTATGCACTACTAGTACTAGTACTAGTGCTACTAGTAGTACATTCTAATAGTTCATACTATTAGTACTAGTAGTAGTAACTAGTATGTACTACGAGTACTACTAGTACTAATACTAGTAGTACTACTCGTACTAGTACTACTAGTAGTAATACGTATTAGTTGTATTAGAAGTATATACTAGTATGTACTACTAGTACTAATACAAGTACTACTAGTACTAATACAAGTACTACTAGTACTAATACAAGTACTACTACTAGTACTACTACTAGTACTAGTACTACCGCTAGTAATACGTATTAGTAATATTAGAAGTACAAACTAATATGTACTACTAGTACTAGTAGTTGTAGATTGTAGTATGTACTATTAGTACTAGTAATAGTAGTACTAATTTGTACTAGTAGTACTAGCACTAGTACATATTAGTAGTACATACTAGTAGTAGTTCTACTAATACTAGTAGCACACAGTACTAGTACTAGTACTAGTACTGCTAGTCTTTACTACTACTATGCATTGCAAGTACTAGTATGTACTACTAGTACTAGTACATACTACTAGTACTAGCACTAATACAAGTAGTACATACTACTAATAGTACTTGTAGTACATTACTAGTAGTAGTACTTAAGTATGCATTACTAGTATGTACTACTAGTAGTACTTGTAAGTACTAATACTACAAGTACTAGTAGTACATACTAGTACTAATACTACAATTACTAGTAGTACATACTAGTACTACTACTACTAGTACATACTAGTAGTATTACTACCTGTACTAGTAGTACAAGTACTAGTGGTACATATTAGGAGTACATACTACTAGTACATACATTACTACTACTAATTCAAGTAGTACGATGAGTATTAGTACTGCTAGTAATTCTAGTTTTAGTCTTACTAGCAATACTAGTTGTACATACTAGTAGTACTAGTAGTACAAACTAGTATGTACTACTGGTATGTACTACTACTACTTGTAGTAGTTGTAGTAGGGACTAGTAGTAGTACGTACAAGTAGTACAAGCACTTGTACTTCTACTACTAGTAGATATAGTACTAGTATGTACTAGTAGTATGTACTACTAATATGTACAACTAGTACTAATTGTCATAGTATGTACTAGTAGTAATAGTACTTGTATTTACCAGTAATATATATTACTAGTATGTACTACTAGTACTAGTAGTACTAGTACTACTAGCAGTACATACTAGTAATACATAGTAGTAGTACTAGTACTAGTAATTGTACTAGTAGTATTAGCACATATTAAATGTATAGACTAGTAGTACTAATATTACATAGTAGTAGTACATACTAGTATGTACTACTATTACAAGTAGTAGTACTACTAGTATGTACTATTACTAGTACTACTTGTACAAACTAGTGCTATTGCTACTAGTTTGTACTAGTAGTACTAGTACTAGTACATAGTAGTAGTACTTACTACTAGTACATGCTTCTACTACTATCACTTGTATTGGTAGTAAATACTAGTATGTCCTACAGGTATGCACAACTAGTATTATTAGTATGCACTACTATTAGTAGTTTAAGTACTAGTAATAGCAGAACTAGTTGTACATTCTAGGAGGATATACTACTAGTACATATTACAACTAGTAGTATTACTAGGAGTAGTAATACATTCTAATAGCAGTACATTTAGTAGAACCTACTACTAGTATGTACTAGTACTAGTGGTACAGACTACTAGTGCTACTTGTTGTATGTACTACTAGTAGTACATACTACTAGTTGTACTATAAGTAGTGCATACTATTTTATACTAATAGTACTACTGCTAGTAGAACATACTACTAGTAGTACTTGTAGTACAACCATAAGTACTAGTTTGTACAAGTAGTATGTACTACTAGATTGTACTACTAGTAGTAGTACATACGAGTAAGAACTAGTAGTACTGGTACAAGTAGTAGTACATACTAGTATGTAATAGTACTACTACTAGTACTACTAGTAGTAATATATACTAGTATGTAGCAATATTACTATTACTAGTAGTGCATACTACTAGTAGTGAATACTACAAGTAGTAAATACTAGTAGAACTAGTAGAACTAGTACTACTAGTCCAAGTACTTATACTAATACTACTAGTATTACTAGTATGTACTACTAGTTCGATTAGTACGTACTATTAATACTAGTACGTACTACTAGTGCTAGCACTAGTACTAGTACTTGTACTCTTACTAGTATTAGTGCTAGTACTAGTATGTACTACTAGTACTACTACAACTAGTACCAGTATGTACTAGTACTAGTATTATTAATAGTACAAACTAGTAGTTCTAGTAGTACATACTAGTATTTACTACAAGTACTAGTAGAAGTAGTACTAGTATGTACTATTAGTACTAGCACTACTAGTACATACTAGTACTCTAGTACTAGTAGTACATATTAGTACTAGTACTAGTAGTACATATTAGTACTCTAGTACTAGTACTAGTAGTTCATATTAGTATGTACAAGTAATAATGCTAGTACTTGTACTACTACTAGTAGAAGGACTAGTATGTACTAGTACTAGTAGTCCATATTCGTATGTACTACTAGTACTAGTAGTATGTTTTAGTTGCAGTACTCGTACATACTACTAGTTCTACTACTACTAGTAGTACTATTACTACTAGTAGTAGTACTACTACTACTAGTAGTAATACTTGTACTACTAGTATGTACAACCACTAGTACATATTACTACTACTATGAGTACAAGTAGTACATACTAGTACTACTACAAATAGTGCATACTAATAGTACTAGTAGTACATATTAGTACTACTAGTATGTACTACTAGTACTTGTACTACTAGTACATACTCGTACTAGTACTTGTACTACTAGTACTAGTACGAGTAGTACATACTTCGACTACTACTAGTGCTAGTAGTACATACTATTATTTATTACTAGTACTGCTACCAGTACTAGTACTACTGCTAGTAGTACATACTTGTAGTACTAGTATGTACTACTAGTAGTACGTATTAAGAGTACTAGTACTACTGCTAGTAGTACATACTTGTAGTGCTAGTATGTACTACTAGTAGTAGTAATAGTATGTACTAGTAGATGTATTAGTCCTAGTAGTACATACTATTATGTATTACTAATACTGCTACTAGTACTAGTGCTACTAGTAGTATGTACTAAGAGTACTAGTACTACTAGTAGTACGTACTAAGAGTACTAGTACTACTGCTAGTAGTACATACTTGTAGTACTAATATGTACTACTAGTAGTAGTACTAGTATGTAGTACAAACTAGTACAAGTACTAGTAATACTTGTATTAGTACTTACTACTAATACATACTCGTAGTACTACTTGTACTAGTTGAATGTACTACTTGTACAAGTAGTAGTTGTACTAGTAAGTACTAGTAGTACATACTAGTAGTACTCATATTGCATACTACTAGTACATACTAGTACTACTACAATTACTACTACTAGTACGTACTAGTAGTACTAGTATTAGTACTAGTATTACTACTAGTTGCACATACTTGTAGTACTAGTAGTACATACTAGTAATACAAACTTGTATGTACCACTAGTATGTACTACTACTAGTTGTAGTAGTCGTAGTATGTACTAGTAGTAGTACATACAAGTAGTACTAGTACTAGTATTACTAGTAGTACTAGTACTTCTAGTATAAGTAGTACTCGTAGAAGTAATACTAGTATGTACTAGTAGTATGTACTACTAATATGTACCAATAATACTACTATGTACTAGTTGTATGTACTACTAGTATGTACCAATAGTACTAGTAGTAATAGTATGTACTAGTAGTAGTAGTACTTGTATTTACCAGTAATATATCCTACGAGTATGTACTACTAGTACTAGTAGTACTAGTACATACTAGTACTACTAGAAGTACATACTAGTAGTACATACTAGTAGTACGTGCTAGTAGTGCATAGTAGTAGTACTAGTACTAGTACTTGTTCTTGTTGTATTAGTACATATTTGTTGTACAGACTAGTAGTACTAGTACTAGTACTTTTACTAGTAGTACTAATAGTACATACTTGTAGTACATACTAGTAGTACATACCACAATGTACTACTATTACTAGTAGTAGTACTACTAGTATGTACAAGTACTACTACTACTAGTTCGTACTTGTAGTACTAGTACTAGTACATAGATGTAGTACATACTACTAGTACATGCTACTACTAGTACAACTAGTATTAGTAGTACATGCTAGTATGTACAACTAGTACGCACTACTACTAGTTGTTTAAGTACTAGTAATAGCTGTACTAGAAGTACATTTTACTAGGATATACTACAAGTACCTACTAGTACTAGTAGTATTACTAGTAGTAGTAATAAATTCTAGTAGTAGTACATTCTAATAGTACATACTACTAGTATTTACTAGTACTAGTAGTACAGACTACGAGTACTAATAGTTGTATGTACTATTAGTGGTACAAACTACTAGTAGTACATACTATTTTGTACTAGTAGTACATACTACTAATAGTACTAGTAGTACAACTACAACTACTAGTATGTAAGAGTAGTATGTACTACTAGTAGTAGTACATACGAGTAAGTACTAGTACAAGTAGTACTAGTAGTACAACATACTAGTATGTAGTGGTACTACAACTAGTAGTAGTACATACTAGTATGTAACAGTACTACGATTACTAATAGTGAATACTACTAGTAGTACATAGTAGTAGTACTAATAGAACTAGTACTACTAGTACAAGTACTAGAATTAATACTACTTGTATTACTAGTATGTACTACTAGTACTACTAGTATGTACTACTAGTACTACTAGTATGTACTACTAGTACTAGTACGTTCTACTAGTGCTAACACTAGTACTAGTACTTGTACTCTTACTAGTACCACTGCTAGTATTAGTAGTACATATTAGTATGTATTACTAGTAGTATTAGTGCTACTAGTACATACTTATACTATTACTACTAGTACTAGTATATACTAGTAGTGCTAGTACTAATAGTACATACTAGTACTAATACTAGTAGTACGTATTAGTATGTACTATTAGAACTACTAATTTGTACTACTAATGATACTAGTATTAGTACTACTACTAATAGTAGGGCTAGTATATACAAGTACTAATAGTGCATTTTAGTTTGTACTACTAATACTAGTAGTCTGTACTTGTAGTATGTACTAATAGTAGTACTAGTATATACTACTAGTACTACTACTACTATTAAAAGTAGTACATACTAGTAGTAGTACATACTAATAGTACAAGTACTACTACTAGTATGTCTATTATTACTACTAGTACTAATAGTACTAGTAGTACAAGTACTACTACTAGTAGTAGTAGTACAAGTACTACTACTAGTAGTAGTAGTAATACTACTAGTACTAATAATGTTAGTAGTAGTAGTACTACTACTAGTAGTAGTACTTGTACTACTAGTATGTACTACTACTACTACTATTAGTACAAGTAATACGTACTAGTATGTATACTACATGTACTTACTAGTATGTACTATACTAGTACTTACTAGTATGTATTACTAGTATATATTATATACTACTAGTACAAGTAGTACATACTAGTATATGTACTACTAGTACATACTTGTATGTACTATTAGTATATACTATATACTACAAGTAGTAGTAGTATGTACTAGTAGTTTGTACTAGTAGAAGTACAAGTGTGTTATAGTATTAGCACATACTTGTACTACTATTAGTACTTCTACTATTAGTACTAGTAGTACATACTAGTATGTTCTACTAGTACTACTACCGTGTGCAACTAGTAGTTCTGGAACTAGTACTATTAGTACTTCTCATACCAGTACTAGTACTACTAGTAAGTACTATTAGTATGTACTACTAGTATTAGTACGTACTATTAGTACTAGTAGTACAACATACTTCTAGAAGTATTAATAGTAAAATAATAGTACTAGTACTAGTACTACTAGTATGTACTACTAGAACTATTAGTACTCTTAGTACTAGTATGTATTAGTAGTACAAGTACTAATAGTACATACTAGTATGTACATCTTTACTATTAGTACTAGTACCACTACTAGTAGTAATAGTATGTAATAGTACTAGTATTACATATTAGCATGTACTAGTAATATGTTCTACTAGTATGTACTACTAGTCTGTACTACTAATAAGAGTATTAGCACTAGTACTAGTACTACTAGTACTAGTACTACAAGTGTTATGTACTACTAGTGTAAATAGTACGTACTACTAGTACTCGTACAATTAGAAAATACTACTAGTACTAGTACTAGTATTACTCGACTAGTAGTACTAGTACTAGTACTGTAATACTAGTAGTAGTAGTACTAGTACTCGTAATACTAGTAGTACTAGTACTAGTACTAGTAATACTAGTAGTACGTACATGTAGTACATAATAGTTCTAGTACTTGTACTAGTACGTACTATTACTACTAGTACGTACTACCAGTAGTACTAGTAGTACTTACTACTACTATTAGTACATACTACTACAAGTATGTACTACTAGTACTAGTACGAGTAGTACTAGTATGAACTCTTAATAAGTACTAGTAGTACTAGCACTAATACTACTAGTATGTAGTCTTAGTCCTACAAGTATGTACTACTAGTATTAGTAAGACTAGTACTTGTATGTACTAGTAGTACGTATTACTAGTATGAACAACTAGTACTACAAGTATGTGCCACTAATATGTACTACTGGTACTACAAGTATGTACTAGTAGTATGTACTATTAGTATGTACTACTAGTATGAACTACTAGTACTAGAAGTACTATTAGTATGTGCTACTAGTATGTACTACTATTACTACAAGTATGTACTACTAGTACTAGTACTAGTACTAGTACGTACTACTACTACTAGTACTACTAGTATGTAGTACTAGTACATATGTAGTATGTAGTACTAGTAAATAAGTAGTATGTACTAGTACTACAACATATGTACTAGTACCAGTAGTAGTACGTACTACTAGTACGACTACTATTAGAAATATGTACTAGCACTACTACTAGTAGTCTTTACTAGTATAACTTGTACTAGAAAAACTACATTCTTGTACATATTACTAATACATACTAATACTACGTAATACATACAAGTATATATTACTACTACATAGTGCATACTAATAGTACTACTAGTAGTACAGGTGTAAGTACTTCTAGTACTACTAGCACATCTTATTACGAGTAGTACTATGTATAAGGTACAAAGTAGTACTTATACTACATAGTACGGCTAGTAGTAGAACTACTAGTAGTATTACTATTAGTACTAGTTATACTTGTAATACTAGTTCATACTAGTAGTACATACTAGTAGTACAAACTAGTAGTACATATTAGTAATACTAGTACTAGTAGTATATACTAGTAGTACAAACTAGTAGTACATACTAGTAGTACTAGTACTAATAGTTCAAACTAGTAGTACTAGTACTAGTAGTACATACTAGTAGTAAAACAAATAGTACATACTAGTAGTATTTGTACTAGTACTAGTAGTACTTGTACTAGTACTAGTAGTCGTAGATGAACTAGTTCTAGTAGTACTAGTACACGTAGTAATTGTACTAGTAGTACCATGTAATAGTACTTACTAGTACGTGCTACTAGTAGTAAGAGTACTAGTTTGTATGTACTAGAACTAGTAGATACTAATACTACTAGTATGTACTATGAGTATGTACTAATACTAGTACATACTATTACTACTACTATTAGTACATACTAGTATACGCTATTAGTACGTACTAATACTACTAGTACCAGTAGTACTGGAGATAGTACTTCTAATACTTCTAGTACTCTACTAGTACTAGTATTACTAGTACGTACTTCTACTACTACATACTACTACCGCTACTACTAGTAATAATAGTATATACTACTAGTACATATGAGGTACATACTACTAGTTCATACTAGGTACATACTACTAGTACCTATTTGTAAGTACTACTAGTATGTACTACTACTATAAGTAGTAGTAGTAGTATGTACTAATAGTACTAGTAGTAGTACTAGTATGTACTTCTTGTACTTGTAGAACTAGTATGTACTACTAGTAGTACCAGTATGTATAAGTAGTATTAATCTGTACAAGTAGTAATAGTTGTACTAATACATACTAGTTGTACTAGTACGTACTAGTATTATTAGTATGTACTAATAAGTACTACTGGTACATACTAGTAGTACTAGTATGTACTTGTGGTAGTAGTATGAAATAGTAGTATTAGTTTTAAAAGTATCTACTAGCATATACTAGTAGTACTAGTATATACTACTAGTAGTGGTAGTACTAGTATGTATTAATAGTACTAGTATCAGTACATACTAGTAGTACATACTACTAGTATTTGTGGTACATACTAGTACTCCAAGTATGTACTACTAGTACTAGTACATACTACTTGTACATTACTAATACTAGTACTTGTACTAGTACTACTAATATATACTACTAAAATTACTAGTATGTACTACTAGGTGTACTAATACAGATACTATTAGTACTACTACTGCTAATACTAGTTTATAATAGTAGTGTAAGTACTAGTAGTAGTACATAATAGCAGTACATACTACTAGTACATAGTAGCACTTGCAAAAATAATACTAGTATTACAAGTACTAGTAGTACATACTACTAGTTCAGACTAGTATGTACTACTAGTATTACTAGTATGTACAACTAGTACTAGTAATAATACTAATACTACTACTAGTTGTACATACTTGTAGTACTAGTAGTACATACTAGTATGTACTAGTAGTATGTACTACTAATACCTGTAGTAGTATGTACAAGTGTACTAGTGCTATATTTTAGTAGTACACACTAGTATGTATTACTAGCACTAGTAGTAGTAGTACATTCGAGTACTAGTATATACTCCTAGTATATTACTTTCAGTACTACTACTATATACGACTAGTATGTACAAGTAGTTCATTCTAGTACTAGTACTTATACTAACATGTACTATTAGTACTAGTACTAGTACTACTAGTACTACAAGTAGTACAAGTAGTACATACTACTAGTACATACTAGTATACTAGTATGTACTATTAGTACGACTAGTAGAAGTAGTAGAATTATGTATTAATAGTAGTACATACTAGTAGTACTTGTAATAGTGCTGGTAGTATGAGTACTAGTACTACTAGTACTAGTAGTAGTATGTAAAAGTTGTAAGTACTACTAGTACTAGTTGTTTTAGTACTAGTATGTACGAGTAGTACATACTACTAGTATGTACTACTAGTACTTGCACTGCTATTACATACTAGTAGTAATAGAAGTAATACTAGTATGTACTAGTAGTACTAGTACTAGTACTACCATTAATACATACTAGGCACTAGTACTACTAGTAGTACATACTAGAAGTTCCAGTAGTACATACTAGATACTAGTACTACTAGTAGTACGTATGACGAGTAATACGTACAAGTACCAGTAGTGCATACTAGTTGTACTCGTACTAGCACTTGTATTAGTAGTATTAGGTCTAATACTACTACATACTAGTTGGACATACTTGTAGTACAAACTAGCACAACTACTTCTAGTACTAGTAGTACATACTACTACTACTAGTACTAGAAAATTATACTTGTAGTACATACTAGTATTTACTACTAGTATTTACTACTAGTATGTACTACTAATATTTGAACTAGTAGTCATAGTACATATTAGTAGTAGTAGTTACTATTACTACAAGTACTACAACTACTACTAGTATATACCACTACTACTAGTACATTCAACTAGTACATACTAATAGTACTATTAGCATAGACTTCTAGTACTCGCAGTACATATTAATATGTACTTCTAGTACAAGGACATAATAGTACTACTACTACTTGTACTAGTACTACTAGTACATACTAGTTGTAATAGTACTTGTACTAGTACAACTAGACTGTAGTACTAGTAGTACTAGTAGTACTTATACTAGTACTACTAGAATGTACTACTACTAGTACTAGTAGTACTTGTACTAGTACTACTAGAATGTAATATTAGTATTACATACTAGTAGTACTAGTAGCATGTACTATTAGTACAAGTACTAATACGAGTACTAGTACTAGTACTAAAACTAGTAGTCTTTACTAGTACTAGTAGTACCTACTAGCCGTATATACTAGTAATATTAGTACTAGTACTTGTACTAGTATTACTAGTAGTACTAATTCTGCAAGTACTACTAGTGTATACTAATAGTACAAACTAGTAATACTAGTATTAGTATTAGTAGTACTTGTACTACCAGGAGTACATACTCGTACTTGTACTATATACTAGTACGAGTAGTACGTACTTGTAATACTAGTACTAGTACTATTAGTATGTACTACTAGTATGTACTAGTGGTACTACTAGTAGTACATACTTCTAGTAGCAGTACATACTAGTATGTACGAGTACTACAAAAAGTAGTACATACTAATATGTACTAATAGTACATACTACTAGTCGTACAAGTAGTAGTACAAACTAGTAGTACATTCTAGTAATACTAGAACTAATAGTACATACTAGTAGTACAAACTACTTGTAGTACTATTAGTATGCACTATGTGTAGTAGTATATACTTGTATGTATTAGGTAGTACTAGGTTGTACTAGTACTACATACTCGAATGTTGTACTACTAGTACTAGTACATACTACTAGTAGTAGTGCAAGTACATATTTCTAGTAGTAGTAGTACTAGTAGTACATACTTGTAGTACTAGTAGTACATACTTCTAGCCCTTACTAGTTGTACTACTAGTACTAGTAGTTCATACTAGTAGTACATAGTTCTTGTACTACTAGTACTAGTAGAACATACTAGTGGTGCATACTAAAAGTACTTCTAGTACTAGTAGTACTAATACTATTACCAGTGCAACTAGTACTAATTGTACTAGTACGTCCTAGCATGCACTACTAGTACATACTAGCATGTACTGCTAGTACTATATGTACTAGTACCAGTACGTAGAAGCACCAGTTGTACTAGTACTAATACTAGTGGTATGTACTACTAGTACATACTACTCTAGTTCTACTAGTAGTACTATTAGTATGCACTATGTCGTAGTAGTATATACTTGTATGTATTACGTAATACTAGTTTGTGTTAGTACTACATACAAGAATGTTGTACTACTAGTACAACTAGTACTAGTTATACTAGTAAATACTACTAGTTGTAGTGCTAGTTCTTATTTCTACTAGTAGTAGAATTAATAGTAGATACTTGTAATACTAGTAGTACATACTAGTAGCACATACTAGTACTAGTACTAGTAGTACATACTGGTAGTACTAGGAGTACATACTAGTACTATTAGTTCTAGTAGTGCCAGTACTAATACTAGTACTAGTGCTACTAGTAATAGTAGTACGTACTAGTCCTAGTAGTACATACTAGTAGTAGCACGTACTAATACTAGTGTGTACTACTAGTATGTACTACTAGTAGTACATACTACAAGCATGTACTACTAGTATGTACTACATGTATGTACCACTAGTATGAACTATCAGTAATACTAGTAATAGTACTTGTACAAGTACATGTAGTACTAGTAGTACTTACTAGTAATACAAGTACTAGTACTAGTACAATTAGTACTAGCAGTACGTACTATTAGTAGTAACAAATAATTCTAGTAGTACTAGTAATAGTACTACTACTACTAGTACAAGTAATACTAGTACTAGTTTTACTAGAATTAGTATTACTAGTACTACTAGAACTAGTATTACTAATGCTAGTATTAATAATACTGGTACTCGTAGTACTAGTACTGGTAATACTAGTACAAGTAGTACTAGTACTAGTGCTAGTACAACTACTAGTAATACGTAATAGTAGTACATACTAGTTGTACATACTGGTAGTACATACTACAAGTACATACAAGTACTTCTGCTTGTAGTACATACTAGTAGTACTAGTAGTACATACTACTAGTACATATTAGTACGTACTACTAGTACTAGTATAAATTTTCATATTACTAGTACCACTAGTATGAACTACCAGTAGTAATACTCGTATACACTAGTAGTATGTACTACTAGTATGTACGACTACTAATACTAGTACTAGTACTATTATTTGTACAACTACTTGTACCATTATTATTATTACTACTAGTATGTCTACTAATACGTACTACTAGTACATTAAGTACTAGTACTACTTGTAGATACTTCTAGTAGTAGTTTGTACAACTAATACAAGTACGACAAGTATGTACTACTAATATGTACCACTAGTATTACTTGTATGTACTACTACTACTAGTAGTACATACTAGTACTCTTACTAGTAGTACATACCACTAGTACATACTAGTATGCACTATTACTAGTACGCACTTCAAGTATTAGGACTAGTGGTATTAGTTGTATGTACTACTACTAGTACATACTAGTATGTACTTCTACTAGTATGTACTTCTACTAGTATGTACCATTAGTACTAATACGTACTACTAGTACTACTAATAGTACAAGTAGAAGTACTGATACTATTCGTATGTACTACTGATATGTATAACTACTAGAACTAGTACGTACTACCAGTACTACGAGTACTACTAGTATGTACTACTTGTCTGTACTTCTTGTACTATTAGTACTAGTACCAGTACTAGTAGTAGTAGTACGTAATAGTACTAGTAGAACATATTAGCATGTACAAGTAGTTTGCCCTACTAGTATGTACTACTAGTAGTACTAGCCTAGTACAAGTACTACTAATATTATGTACTACTAGAACTAATAGTACGTACTACTACTAGTATTACTTGTACTAGTACACGTACTACTAGTATGTACTACTAGTACTAGGACAAGTACTAGTACTAGTATTACTAACAGTACAAACTAGTAGTACATACTAACAGTACATATTAGTAGTACATACATGCAGTTCATATTAGCAGTAAATAGTAATAGTACATGCTTGTAGTATGTACTTCTAGTAGTTTATACGAGTAGTACATACTAATAGTAGTACGTATCACTACTACTAGTACATACTACTACTACTAATATGTACAACTACTACTAGTGTGTACTACTACTACTCGTACGTATTATTACTACTAGTATGTACTACTACTATTGGTACGTACTAGCACTACTAGTACGTAATACTACTAGTATGTACTACTACATAGTAGTACTAGTACTTGTAGTAGTAGTACTACTAGTACTTCTAGTAATAGTAGTTACTGATACTATTAGTACTAGAAGTACTTACTAGTACTGATACTACTAGTACTACTTGTATGTTATACTACTCTGAGTATGTACTACTAGTACTAGTACTTACTACTTCTACTAGTACCGGTACTAGTAGTAATAGTGCTAGTACTAGTAGTTGTATTACTAGTATGTACTACTAGTATGTACTACTAATACTACTAATATGTACTATTAAGTACTCCTAGTACATACTATTACTACTACTAATATTTACTATTAGTATGTACTACTTGTACTACTACTAGTACAATAAGTACTACTACTATTAGTGCTACAAGTACTTATAGTACTAGTACTAGTACTAATAATACTAGTATGTACTACTAGTATATTAGTACTAGTAGTGCTACTTATACTTGTACTACTAATACTTGTAGAGTAGTAGTAGTTCAAGTAGTACATACTACTTATAGTACTAGTACTACTAGTATGTAGTACTAGTACAAGTAGTACGTACTATGAGTACTACTACTACTAGTACTAGTATTTCTTGTAGTACTAGCATGTACTAGTACCTATGTACCACTAGTACTAGTACATATGTAGTATTATTTCATACTAGTACATACTATTGCTATGATTGCTAGTACTACTAGTAGTATGTACTACTAGTAGTACTACAAATTCTACTAATGCTTTGTACTACCAGTAGTACTACAAGTAATACTAGTGCTATGTAATACTCGTACGACGTGTAGTACGTACTAGTTGTACTGATAGTACATAATAGTGGTACTAGAAGTACATACATGCTAGTACTGCTAGGACTACTAGTACATATGTACTAGTAGTGCATACGTATGTACTATTATGTATGTACTAATAGTACTACATACTAATACTAGTACTAATACTAGTACATACTACTAGTAGTAGTACTAGTACGTACCACTACTAGATTGTACTACTACTACTAGTACATACTACTACAACTAGTATGTACTACTGCTACTAGTATGTACTACTACTACTACTAGTACGTACTACTAGTGCTACTAGTGGTAATACTAGTATTAGTCCTACTAGTATGTACCACTATTACTAGTATAAACTAGTAGTACTAGTACATACGAGCAGTACATAATAGTAGTTCAAGTACTAGTAGTACCTAGTAGTAGTACATACTAGTAGAAATAATAGTAGTAGTACCTTCTAGTTGCATATACTAGTACTAATACTAGTAGTACTAGTATTACCAGTATATACTAGTACTAGTACTAGTTGTACTTGTAGTAGTACTTGTAGTACTAATAGTAGTACTTGTAGTACTAATAGTAGTACTAATGTAGTACATACTAGTAGTACATATTAGTAGTACATACTAGTAGTACATACTAGTAGTCCTAGTACTACTACTAGTATTGTTAGTAGTACGTGCTAGTACTAATTGCACATACTTGTAGTAGTGCATACTAGTATGTATCACTAGTATACATACTAGTAGTGCATACTAGTATGTATCACTAGTATACATACTAGTACATATGTACTAGTGCAAATGTGTATTAGTACTAGTAGTATTATGTATTATGAACTACTAGTCGTAATACTAGTACATATGTACTACATAGTACATACTAGTCCTAGTAGTCCTACATATACTGCATGTGTACTACATACATATGTACTACAAGTAGATGTACATATGAAGTAATATGTACTAGTAGTACATACTAATAGTAGTATATATGTACTCTTATGTATGTACTAGTAGTACATATGCATGCACAACTAGTAGTATTAGTAGTGTTACAATTAGTACTACTAGTATGTACTACTAGTACTTATAGTACATACTAGTGGTACCTACTACTAGTTCATACTAGTACTACTACTACTAGTACTAGTAGTACGTACTAGTACTTGTAATACATACTAGTATTACAATTTGTACTACTAGTAGTACATACTTGTAATACTAAAAGTACATACTATTATTACTAGTATTAATAGTGTTAGTCTTATTACTAGTAGTACATTAATACTAGTACTAGTACTACTAGTACAAACTAGTAATAGTAGTACAAACTAGTACTAGTAGTTCATACTAGAAGTAGTAGTACGTACTAATATAAGTAGTAGTAGTACGAACAAGTACTAGTAGTACATACTAGTAGTAGTAGTGCAAACTAGTAGTACATATGTACACATGTGTATGTACTACTAGTAGTACATATGTACTACTAGTAAATATGCACTATGTACTACTAGTAGTAGTACGTATTATGTACTACTAGTAGTAGTATGTATTATGTACTACTAGTAGTATGAGTAGTACATATGTACTACATAGTACATACTAGTACTAGTAGTGCTACATATGTACTACTACTATGTATGTACTAGTAGTACATAGGCATGCATTACTAGTGGTATTAATAGTATTACAATTAGTACTACTAGTATGTAGTACTAGTACTAATAGTACTAATAGTACTACGATTCATACTAGTAGTACATACTATTGGAACATACTACTAGTACTATTATTACTAATACTAGTAGAACGTACTAGTAGTACTAGTTTTAGTACTACCACTATTAGTATTAGTAGTACATATTAGTAGAACTAATAGAACTACTAGTAGTACATACTTGTAGTATTGGGAGTACATTATTACTACTAGTACGTACTAGTAGTAGTATTTGTAATGCTACTATTAGTATGTACTACTAGTACTAGTACGTACTAGTACTAGTAGTACGTACTAGTAAGAGTAGTACGTACTAATACTAGTAAACATAATAGTAGTAGTAGTACGTACTAGTACAAGTAGTTCATACTAGTAGTAGTTGTACCTACTAGTAGTAGTAGTACGTACTAGTACTAGTACTAGTAGTATGTACTAGTACTTGTACTAGTATTAGTATGTACTACAAGTACTATTCATATGTACTACTAGTAATACTAATATTAGTACTAGCCGTACATACTAGTACTACTACTACTAGTGTAAGTTGTGCATACTACTACTTCAACTAGTACTACTACTACTAATATTAGTAGTAAATAGTTGAGTACTAATAGTACTAGTATTATTACTGGTACATACAAGTAGTACTAGTAGTTCATAGTAATAGTACGTACTAGTATGTACAATTAGTAGTATGTACTTGTAGTCTGTATTAGGTGTACTATTAGTAATTATACTAGTATGTACTTGTAGTACTAGTACTACTAGTAGTAGATACTCGTAGTGCATACTAGTATGCACAACTAGTGCTAATATGTACTACTAGTATGTACTAGTAGTTTGTACTACTAGTATGCACTACTAGAACTTGCACTACTAATAGATACTAGTACTACTAGTAGTACATACTAGTAGTACATACAAGTAGTTCTTGCAGGACTAGTACTAGTAGTAGTAGTACTTGTAGTGCTACTTGTTGTATGTACTTCTAGTAGTAGTACTACTAATACATACTTGTATGTTCTACTACTAGTACAACTAGTAGTATGTTCTACTACTAGTACAACTAGTAGTATGTACTACTAGCATTAGTATTACTAGTAGTATGTACTACTAGCAGTAGTACTACTAGTAGTATGTACTACTAGTAGTATGTACTACTAGCAGTGGTACTACTAGTTCATACTCCGAGTAGTATGTTCTACTAGAAGTATATACTACTAGTAGTAATAGTATTACTACTAGTAGTAATAGTATTACTACTAGTAGTAATAGTATTACTACTAGTAGTAATACTATTACTACTAGTAGTAATACTATTACTACTAGTACATACTAGTAGTACTAGTACGTGTATTACTAGTATGTACTTCTAGTAGTATAAGTTCAACTAATAGTACTAGTATGTACCACTAGTCCATACTAGTAGTACTAATAGAACTAGTACTAATCGTATTACTAGTTTGTACTACTAGTATTAGTACGTACAACTAGTACTAGTACTAGTAGTACATACTACTAGTAGTACATTACAAGTATTAGTACTAGTACTATTAGTATGTACTACTTGTATTCTAATATGTACAGTAGTATTGATACTACTTTTTTTAATACATACTAACACTACTAGTACATATTAGTACTACTAGTACATACTCGTACTAGTCCTAGTACTTGTAGTATAAACTATTAGTACATAGTAGTACTATTACTACTAGTACTAGTAGTACATACAGTAGTATATACTAGTATGTATAACTAGTACTACTAGTCTGTACAACTAGTACTACTAGTCTGTGCTATTAGTATGTATTAGTACTACAACTAGTACATACAATTAGTACTACAACTAGTACAACCTGTACTACAACTAATACATACTAGTATATGCTATGAGTACATAGTATTAGTACATACTAGTATATGCTATTAGTACATACTACTAGTACTGTTACTACTACTACTACTACTAGTATGTACTACTAGTAGTAATAGTACGTACTACTATTACTAATAGTATTAGTACTAGTACATAGTAGTAGTGCATAGTAGTAGTACATACTAGTAGTACATACATGTAGTACATACTAGTAGTACTTGCTTATAGAACATACTACTACTAGTAGGTACTAGTAATACATGCTTGTTGGTACTACTAGTACTACTAGCACATACTATTACTAGTAGTACTATGTATATATAGTACTATGGCGTAGTAGTACTCCTAGTAGTAGAACTACGATCAGTATTACTACTAATACAAGTAGTAATAGAAGTACTTATAGTACTAGTACATACTAGCAGTATATACTAGTAGTACTAGTACTAGTTATATAAGTACAAGTAGTACATACTAGTAGAAGTACTAGTACTAGTTGTAGTAGTACTAATAGTATGTAGTTTTACTTGTACATAATACTACTACTATTACTACTAGTACATACTAATATGTACTATTAGTATGTCCTACTAGAACTATTAGTATGTTCTAGTAGTTGTACTACTTGTACATACTAGCACATACTACTAGTACATACTAGTACATACTAGCACATACTACTACTACTAGTACATATTAGTATGTACTACTGGAATGTACTACTAGTACTACTGGAATGTACTACTAGTACTAGTATTACTTGTACAAACTACTAGTACTACTACTACTAGTACTGGTAGTACGTACTTGTACTAAAAATACATAATATAGTAGTATGTACTACTAGTACTGCTAGTATGTACTTGTAGTACATACTAGTACTATGCTCTAGTAGTACATACTAGTAGTACACACTAGTCGTACATACCAGAAGTACAAGTACTAGTATTGGAGCAAGTACTACTAGTAGTTCTAGTATCTACTAGTATGTACAACTAATATGTACTACTACTACTAGTACGTACTAGTACTACTACGAGTACTACTACCTGTACATACTACTACTACTTGTACTACTATTAGTACATACTAGTAGTAGTACGGCTAGTACATACTAATAGTACATACTAGTATGTACTACTACTGGTACTACTAGTAGTAGGTGTTACTAGTAGTACTACGAGTACATACTAGTATGTAATACTGCTACTAGTATGTACAACTAGTAGTACTACTAGTTCATCATAGTACGTAATACTACTAGTAGTGTGGACATACTAGTAGTACTAGTAGTGTGTACGTACTAGTAGTAGTACATACTAGTAGTACTAGTTCAAGTACTACTAGTATGTACTACTAGTACTAGTATGTAATACTATTAGTAGTATGTAGTACTAGTGGAACTAGCACTAGTAGTACTAGTGGAACTAGTACTATTGGTATTTGTACTTGTACTAGCACTCTTAGTATGCACTACTAGTACATACTAGTAGTACATGTAGAACTAGTACTACTAGTACTAGTACTAGTACTTGTAGTAGTAGTACATGCTACTAGCAGTACATTACTAGTACTATTAACATGTACTACTAGTACTACTAGTATAAACTACTAGTTCTACTAGTATGTACTACTAGCACTAGAAGTAGTACATACTAGCATGTACAACTAGTAATACTAGTACGAGTACAATAATTAGTAGTACTATTATGTACTAGTACTAATACTAGTAATAATAATATTATGTAGTAGTATTAGTAGTACATATTAGTATGTAGTACTAGTCGATGCTACTAGTACTACTAGTTTGTTCTTGTAGTATGTTCAAGTAATAGTAGTATATACTACTAGTACTATTACTACAAGTACTGCTACTACTAGTATAAGTAGTACTAGTACATACTACTAGTACTACTACTACAAGTACTGCTACTACTAGTAGTAGTAGTACTAGTACATACTATTAGTACTACTACTACACGTACTGCTACTACTAGTAGTAGTTGTACTACTACTAATTGTAGTTGTAATACATGTACTACTAGTAGTTGTAGTACTAGTACTACTAGTATCTACCACTACTAGTACATACTACTACTACTGATACTTGTAGTACATATTAGTATGTAGACTACTAGTAAAACTAGTAGCAGTATGTTTTAGTACTATGTACTAATATTAGTACTGCTCATACGTTCTACTAGTACTGTACTGGTAGTACAATACTAGTAGTCTTAGCAGTACATAACTAGTGCTAGTACTAGTAGTAGTAGTACATACTAATATGCACTATTAATATGTACTGCTAGTACTACTAGTATGTACAACTAGTAGTAGTACTAGTACTATTCTACTAGTAGTACATTCGAGTGGTACATACTAGTAGTATATGCTAGTACTAGTAGTACTAGCATTACATAACTAGTGCTAGTACTCGTAGTAGTAGTACATACTACTAGTACATATTAATATGTACTACTAATATGTTCTAGCAAGTATGTACAACTAGTAGTAGTACTAGTACCAGTACTAGTACTACTAGTACTAGTATGTACAACTAGTAGTAGTACTAGTACTAGTACTACTAGTATGTACAGCTAGTAGTATGTACAACTAGTAGTAGTACTAGTACTATTAGTACTAGTAGTACATAGTACATACTAGTACTACTAGTACGTACTACTTGTAATTGTACTACTAGTACATACTAGTTCTACAACTACTAGTAAGAGTAGTACATACTACTACTACTACTAGTGCTGGTAGTACATATTAGTATGTATTACTAATCTTACTACCAGTATTAGTACTACTAGTAGTACGTAATAAGAGTACTAGTACTACTGCTAGTAGTACGTACTTGTTGTATACGTATGCACTAGTAGTAGTAGTATGAGTAGTATGTACTAGTAGATGTAGTACTTCAACTAATAGTATCTACTACTAGTATGTAGTACTAGTACTACTAGTACGTACTAATAGTACAAACTAGTACTAGTACTAGTAGTTCTTGTATTAATACTTACTATTAGTACATACGCGCTGTACTACTTGTACTAGTTGAATGCACTACTTGTACTAGTAGTAGTTGTACTAGTATGTACTTGTAGTACATACTCGTAGTATTTGTAGTGCATGCTACTAGTACTACTACAATTACTATTACTAGTACGTACTAGTTGTACTAGCATTAGTAATAGTATTATTACAAGTTGTACATACTAGTAGTATTAGTAGTACAAACTAGTATTATAATAGTCGTAGTACGTACTAGTAGTAGTACATACAAGTAGTACAAGTACTCATAGTACTTGTGGTACTAGTAGAAGTAATACTAGTATGTACTAGTAGTATGTACTATTAGTAGGTACAACTAATACTAGTCCTAGCAGTAATAGTACGTACTAGTACTTGTATTTACCAGTAATATATACTACTAGTATGTACTACTAGTACTAGTCCATACTAGTACTACTAGCAGTACATACTAGTAATACGTACTAGTAGTACAAACTAGTAGTACTAGTAATATTAGTACATATTAGTTGTACTGAATAGTAGTACTAGTAATACTAGTACTAGTACTTGTACCACTAGTACAAACTTGTACTACTACTTCTAGTTTGTACTAGTACTACTAGTACTAGTACATAGTAGTAGTACGTACTACTAGTACATGCTACTACTACTACTAGTATTAGTTGTACATACTAATATGTACATCTAGTACTATTAGTATGCACTACTACTAGTAGTTTAACTACTAGTAATAGCAGCACTAGTAGTACATTCTAGTAGGATATACTACTAGTACATACTAGTACTAGTAGTATTACTAGTAGCAGTAATACATTCTAGTAGTAGTACATTCTAGTCGTACATACTACTAGTACGTACTAATACTAGTAGTACAGACTACTGGTACAAACTACTAAAAGTTCTTGTAGTAAAAACTACAAATACTAGTATGTACAAGTAGTATGTACTACTAGAATGTACTACCGATAGTAGTACATACGACTAAGTACTACAAGTAGTATTAATAGTAGTACATACTAGTATATAGTAGTACTACTACTAGTAGTACTAGTAGTAGTACTACTACTAGTAGTACTAGTAGTAGTACATACTAGTATGTAGCAGTAGCACTATTACTAGTAGTGAATACAACTAGTAATACATACTACTAGTAGTACATACTAGTAGTACTAGTAGAAGTAGTATAAGTACTAGAACTAATACTACTAGTATTACTTGTAAGTACTACTGTACTACTAGTATGTACTACTAGTACTAGTACGTGCTACTAGTGCTAGCACTAGTTCTACTACTAGTACTTGTACTCTTACTAGTACTAATGCTAGTACTAGTATGTACTACTAGTACATATTAGTACTAGCAGTAATAGTACTAGTATGTACGAGTAGAGCTAGTACTAATAGTACATACTAGTACTACGACTACTAGTACTAGTAGTACATACTACTATGTACTACTAGAATTACTAGTATGTACTTCTAATAATACTAGTACTAGTACTACTACTAGTAGTAGTGCTAGTATGTACTAGTAGTAGTAGTACATTTTAGTATGTATTACTAGTACTAGTATTTTGTACTAGTAGTTTGTACTAGTAGTAGTACTAGTACATACTACTAGTACTACGATTACTAGTAGTACTATTGCTACTAGTAGTAGTACTTGTAATATTAGTATGTACTACTACTACTATTAGTACAAGTACTACGTACTAGTATGTATACTATTAGTACATACTAGTATGTACTACTAGTATATACTATATACTAGTAATACAAGTTGTACATACTAGTATGTATACTACTAGTACATACTAGTATGTACTACTAATATATACTATATACTACTAGTAGTAAGAGTATGACTAGTAGTATGTACTACTAGTAGTATTAGTAGTAGTACAAGTATGTACTAGTACATACTAGTACTATTACTATTAGTACTACTAGTACATACTAGTATGTACTACTAATACATACTAGTATGTACTACTAGTACTACTAGTATGTACAACTAGCAGTACTAGAATTAGTACTATTAGTACTTCTAGTACTAGTACTGGTACTTCTAGTACCAGTACTAGCACTACTAGTTCTAGTACTAGTACTTTTAGTAAGTACTATTAGTGTGTACTACTGGTATTAATACGTACTATTAGTACTAGTAGTACATACTACTAGTAATACTAATAGTACAATACTAGTATTAGTACTACTACTACTAATATGTACTGTTAGAACGGCTTGTACTCCTAGTACTAGTATGTATTTGTAGTACAAGTACTAGTAGCACATATTACTAGTACTACTATTATGTACTACTACTAGTACATAATACTATTACTATTAATAGTACTAGTAGCACATACTAGTAGTACATACTATTATTACATACTAGTATCTACTACTAGTACCTACTTGTACTATTAGTACATACTAGCGGTACTAGTACTAGTACTACTAGTACATACTAGTATTAGTACTAGTACATACTAGTACTAGTTTGTACTACTAGCACATACTAGTAGTTTATACTAGTAGTACATACTAGTCGTACATATTAATACTACTACAACTAGTACTAATAATACATACTAGTATGTACTACTAGTACTAGTGGTATGTAATTCTAGTAGTACTAGTACTAGTACTACTAGTAGCACATACTACTTTCACTTATAGTACATACTACTAGTACATATTACTAGTACTACTATTAGTATATACTACTAAAACATACTAATATGTACTACTAGTGCAACTAGTAGTAGTAGTAGTACTAGAACTTGTACTAGTACTATTAGGACTACTTGTACGTACTACTAAGATGTACTACTTGCAGTAGTACTGCAAGTTGTAGTAGTATTAGTACTACTAGTATGTACTACTACTAGTACATACTACTACTGCTACTATTGCTATTAGTACTAGTAGTACATACTAGAATGTATACTAATTGTACGTGGTAATACAATATATATACATTAGAATGGTAAATTAGGTATTTACTAACGTGCGCACCATGGCAAATTTGATTTATACAATGGTCAATTATATTTGTGTTGTATATATTACACTATATAATATATATCTTGTTTTTTAAACTATTATCAAAACTTATATCTTATGATAATATATTATATTTTGATTATGTAACAAATTTCATGATAGAGAAATTGATATATTTATGACCGTATAATCCTATTATTAAATTGTTGTATGTCAATTAAACATATGTTATACAATTATATTGTTATAATATCTATTTTGCCATTCCATTTCAGTACTCATAAATATACGTCATTAATTAACCCATTATTGACCCTACCTAATAGGTTATACAATTTCCTCAAATTATTATAATTTACATGCTATTGACACTGTGACATATAAATATTATGTTATGCTTGAATCTAAAAATATAGTAATTAGAAATTAAATTTTAACACTAAACGACATACGCGTAAGTGTGATTACATTTTAACACTAAACTACATATGCGTGAGAGTGATTAAGTATACTAGTAGTACATACTAGCACCAGTAGTAGTACTACTAATACTACTAGTATGTACTACGAGTAGTAGTACTACTAGTACATACTAGTATGTTCTACTACTAGTACTACTACTAGTAGTAACTGTTAGTACTACTACTAGTTGTAACTACTAGTACCACTACTAGTAGTAACTACTAGTACCACTACTAGTAGTAACTACTAGTACAACTACCAGTAGTAACTACTATTAGTACTACTACTAGTAGTAACTACTACTAGTAGCAGTACTACTAAGACATACTAGAATGTACTATTACTAGTACTACAAGTACTACCAACAATTAGTAGTAGTAATACTAGTACATACTAGTATGTACCACTATTAGTATCCTAGTAGTACGTACTATTAGTAGTATTACTACTAGTACATACTAGTACATACGAGTAGAACTAGTACTAGTACTACTAGTATTAGCAGAACTACTTGTAGTATTAGTATTAGTACTAGTACTACTACTAGTAGTACATACTAGTAGTACGTACTAGTAGTATATACTAGTACTACTACCAGTACTAGTAATACATACTAGTAGTACATGCTAGTAATACTAGTAGTATGTGCTACTAGTAGTAGGACATACTAGTATGTACTATTACGAGTACTACTAGTAGTATGTACTACTAGCAGTAGTACATACATACTACTAGTAGTAGTACATAGTAGTACATACATATTAGTAGTAGTACTAGTTCTAATACTACTAGTATTTACTGCTAGTATTAGTATGTACTACTAGTACTCTTAGTAGAACTAGTACTACTAGTATTACTAGTACTAGTACTAGTACTAGCACTACTAGTATGTACAACTAGTACATACTAGTAGTACATGTAGAACTAGTACTACTAGTACAAGTACTAGTACTACTAGTACGTACTGCTAGTAGGTACTAATAATACTAGTATGTACTACTAGAACTAATACTTGTACTAGTAGTATATGTTATGTACTACTAGTATGTACTACTAGTACTATTAGTATGTACTACTAGTACTAACACAACTAGTAGTACATAATAGCATGTACAACTAGTAATACTAGTACTAGTACTAGTAGTAGTAGTACTATTATGTACTCTTACTAGTAGTACGTATTAGTATGTACTAGTGGTATGTACTAGTAGTAGAGGTACTAATACATACTACTAGTACTACAACTACAAGTACTACTACTACTTGGGGTACTTGTACTACAAATAGTAGTAGTTGTAGTACTAGTACTACTACTTGTTATAGTATTAGTACTACTAGAACCTACTACTACAAGTGCATACTACTTCCACTACTACTTATACTTGTATTACATACTAGTATGTGTACTACTAGTAGCAGTATGTACTAGTACTATGTACTACTAGTACTAGTAGTAGTAGTGCTAGTATGTACTTGTAGTATAAGGTAGTACTGTAACTAATACTACTAGTACTAGTACTAGTACTACTTGTACTACTAGTATGTACCACTAATACTAGTACTGTACCAATAGTACGTACACCTAGTAGTACTAAAAGTACATTGCCAGTACTAGTACTAGTACAAACTATTAGTACATACTAGTATGTACTACTAATATGTGCTACTAGTACCACTAGTATGTACACCTAGTACTAGTACTAGAACGAGTACTAGTACTATTAGTACTAGCTGTATTAGTAGTACATATAAGTAGTACATGCTACTACTAGTAGTACATACTAGTATGTACTATTAGTACAAGTACTACATACCAGTAGTACATGCTACTAATGGTAGTACATACAATTATGTACTACTAGTACTACTAGTTTGTACTAGTAGTACAAACTACTAGTAGTACATACTACTAGTAGTACATTATTACTACTAGTACATACTAGTACTACTACTACTAGAACATTTTAGTATTACTACTACTTGTACTAGTACAAGTGGTACATACTAGTAGTACATACTACTAGTAGTACATTATTACTACTAGTACATACTAGTACTACTACTACTAGAACATTTTAGTACTACTACTACTTGTACTAGTACAAGTGGTACATACTAGTAGTACATACTACTAGTACTACTACTACTTGTATTAGTACTAGTGGTACATACTTGTAGTACATACTACTAGTACATACTAGTACTACTACTAATACAGTAGTACTAAGAGTACTAGTACTACTTGTATGTACTACTACTAGAACATACTACTACTACTAGTACATACTAGTAGTACATATTTGTATGTTCTTCAAGTATGTAGAACTAGCACTAGTACTAGTACAAGTACAAGTACTACTAGTCGTACTAGTAGTACTAGTATGTACTAGTAGTATGTACTTCTATTACAACGAGTATGTACTACTAGTAGTATTAGTACCCGTATGTACTAGTACAACTACTACTAGTATAAGTAGTACTACGAGTACGTACTAGTAGTATGTATTAGTACCTATACTACTAGTATATACTAGTACTAGTACTTGTTTAGACTACTAGTACATACTAGTACTAGTAGTACTTACTAGTATGTACTACTAATACATACTTTTAGTAGTACTTGTATTACTTGTATTAGTACTTGTATTACTAGTACTAGTACTACTACTAGTAGTACATACTAGTAGTTGATACTGGTAGTACATACTAGTAGTACTACTTGTAGAAGTACTAGTAATACTACATACTGGTAGTACATATTACTAGTAGTAATAGTAGTATGTACTAGTAGTACGTACTACTAGTACTTGTAGTAGTTGTACTAGTATATACTAGTAGTACTAGTACGAGTACTACTAGTAGTACTACTAGTACTTGTAGTACTACTAGTACCTGTAGTACATACTAGTACTAGTAGTACATACTAGTATGTACTACACGTACTAGTAGTGCTGCTTTTAGAACATAGTAATAATACTAGTTTTACTAATAGTACATACTTGTACGTACTATTAGTACAAGTAGTACATACTAGTTTGCACTACTAGTTCTAAAAATCGAAGTTGTAGTATTTACGACTAGTACTAGTAATATTAGTAATAATATTAATAATACTAGTACTAGTAATCGAAGTTGTAGTATTTACGACTAGTACTAGTACTAGTAGTAATAATATTAGTAGTACTAGTACTCGTAGTAATAATATATGTAGTGTTAGTATTAATAGTACTAGTACTTATACTACGAGTATATACTGCTAGTACAAGTAGTTGTAGTACATACTAGTGGTATATACAACTAGTATATACTAGTACTACTACTAGTAGTGTATACTAGTACTATTAGTAGTACATAGTAATAGTAGTAGTACATACTAGTAGTACTAGTAGTTCATACTATTACTACTACAAGTATTGCATACTAGTAGTACTAGTAGTACATACAAGTTCTACTACAAGTAGTGCATACTAGTTGTACTAGTAGTACATACTAGTACTACTAGTATGTACTATTTGTTCTTTACTACAGTACATACTAGTTCTACAACTTCCAGTACGATTAGTACATACTACTACTACTCCTAGTGCTAGTAGCACATACTAATACTTTTTACAAGTACTACTACCAATACTAGTACTACTAGTAATATGTACTAAGAATACTAGTACTATTGCTAGTAGTACATACTTGTAATACTAGTATGTACTAGTAGTAATAGTAGTAGTAGTATGTAGTAGTTGATGTATTACTTCTACTTGTACTAGTAGAATGTACTACTTATACTAGTATGTACAAGTAGTAAATACTCGTAGTACTTGTAGTCCATGCTACTAGTACTAGTACTAGTACTAGTTGTACATACTAGTACTACTAGCAGTACATACTAGTAGTACTTACTCGTAGTACTAGTACTTGTACAAGTTGTATTAGTACATATTTGTTGTACAGACTAGTAGTACTAGTACTAGTACTTGTACTAGTGGTATCAATAGTACGTATTAGTAGTATATACTACTAGTACATACCACTATGTACTACTGTTACTAGTAGTAGCACTACTAGTATGTACTAGTACTAGTGCGACTTGTACAAACTAATACCACTACTACTAGTTTGTACTAGTAGTGCAAGTACTAGTACATAGTAGTAGCACATAGTACTAGTACATGCTACTACTACTACAACTAGTATTAGTAGTACATACTAGTATGTACCTATAGTATCTATAGCTAGTACTACTAGTATACACAACTACTAGTAGTTTAAGTACTAGTAATAACGTTTCTAGTAGTACATTCTAGAAGGATATACTACTAATACATACTAGTACTAGTTGTATTACTAGTAGTAGTAATACATTCTAGTAGTAGTACATTCTAGTAGTACATACTACTAGTATGTACTAGTACTAGTAGTACAGACTACTAGTACTACTAGTTGTATGTACTACTAGTGGCACATAATAGTAGTAGTATTAGAAGTAGTACGTATTATTTTGTACTAGTAATACTATTGCTAGCAGTACATACTACTAATAATACATTTTTGTTTGTACTATTAATACTAGTAGTCTGTTCAAGTAATACGTACTAGTAATAGTACTAGCACATACTACTAGTAGTAGTACTACTAGTAGTACTATTACTAGTAGTAGTAGTAGTATGTACTAGTAGTAGTACTAGCACATACTACTAGTACTAGTACTACTAGTAGTAGTAGTACTACTAGTAGTAGCAGTACTTGTACTACTAGTATGTACTACTACTACTATTAGTACAAGTAGTACATACTAGTATGTATACACTAGTACATACTAGTATGTGCTACTAAAATATATTATATACTACTAGTACAAGTCGTACATACTAGTATGTATACTACTAGTACATACTAGAATGTACTACTGATATATACTATATACTACTAGTAGTAGTATTATGTACTAGTGGTATGTACTAGTAGTATGTACTACCAGTTTTAGTACAAGTACGTACTTGTACTACTACTATTAATACTAGTGGTACATACTAGTATGTTCTACTATTACTATTAGTATTTACAACTAGTAGTACAGAAACTAGTACTATTAGTACTTCTAGTTCCAGTACTAGTACGACTCGTAAGAACTATTAGTATGTACTACAAGTAAGTACTATTAGTATGTACTACAAGTAAGTACTATTAGTATGTACTACAAGTAAGTACTATTAGTATGTACTACAAGTAAGTACTATTAGTATGTACTACAAGTATTAGTACGTACTATTAGTACTAGTAGTTGTACTATTAGTACATTCTACTAGTAGTACTAATAGTACAATACTAGTACTAGTACTAGTACTACTAGTATGTACTACTAAAACTACTAGTACTCTTAGTGCTAGTATGTATTAGTAGTACAAGTACTAGTAGTACATGCTAGTAGTACAAATTACTAGTACATACTAAGACTACTACTACTAGTACTAGTAGACATACTAGTAGTACCTACTACTAGTACGTACTACCACTAGTACTAGTAGTATTAGTACTAGTACTACTACTATGTACTACTACTAGTACATAATACTACTACTACTAGTACTAGTACCATATACTAGTAGAACATACTATTAGTATGTACTATGTACATACTAGTATTAGTACTAATACCACTAGTACATACTAGTACTAGTTTATACTACTAGCACATACTAGTCGTTTATACTAGTAGTACTAGTAGTACATACTAGTCGTAGATACTTGTAGTACATACTAGTATGTACTACTAGTACTACTAGTATGTAATACTAGTCGTACTCGTACTAGTACTACTAGCCGCACATACTACTTTAACTAGTATTAGTACTAGCAGTACATACTACTAGTACTTACTACTACTACTAGTAGTACATACTACTAGAACATGCTTGTATGTACTAGTAGTACAACTAGTATTAGTACTAGTACTAGTACTAATTCTACTAAGACTACTTGTACGTACTACTAAGACGTACTACTTATAGTAGTACTACTAATTGTAGGAGTACTAGTACTACTAATTGTAGGACTACTAGTACTATTAATATGTACTACTACTAATACATACTATTACTACTACATACTAGTAGTAAATATTGTTATGTACTACTAGAAGTAGTAGTACATAGTAGTATGTACTACTAGTATGTATTACTAGTACTACTAGTACGACGAGTCTGTACTATTAATATGTACTACTAGTACTAGTACGTACTACTAGTACTAGTACAAGTAGTTCATACTAGTTGTATTACTAGAAGAACGTTTTTAGTATTAATACTAGTGCTACTAATATGTACAAGTAGCATGTACTTCTATTAGTATGTACAATAAGTGTGTACCACTACTAGTATATTCTAATAGTACTAGTACTTGCATCAGTAGTACGTTCTAGTACAAGCAGTACATACTAATATGTTCTACTAGTTGTAGTATCAGTATGTACTACTAGTACTATTAGTATTTACTACTAGTAATATATACTAGTAATACATACTAGTTGTACAAGTAGTACTAGTACTAGTAGTACGTACTAATAGTACATACAAGCTGTACATACTACTAGTACATACTAGTAATGCTACTAGCATTACATATATGTAATACATATATGTAATGCTACTAGCATTACATATATGTAATACATACTAGTAGTACTAGTACAATAAGTACTATTTCTAGTACTACCAGTATTACTAATACTAGTAATTTTACTTGTACTACTAGTATGTACTAGTAGTAGGTTCTACTAGTACTAGTACTAATCGTACATACTACTAGTAAATACAAGTGTTACTTCTAGTAGAACATACTAGTAGTACGTACTACTACTAATATGTACTATTAGTACTAATAGTATGTACTACTACTAGTAGTACTAATAATACATACTAGTGTACTTACTAGTAGTACAAGTACTAGTGGTTTGTTCCACTACTAGTATTATATATGAATAGTACCAGCATTATATACTAATAGTACTAATACTACTAATAGTACATACTAGTGGTACGTTCCACTACTAGTATTATATACTATTAGTACTAGTAGTACATACTAGTAGTATATATTAGTATATACTACTATTACCAGTATGTACTACTAAAACTAGCATGTACTACTAGTATGTACTATTACTAGTTGTACATGGTACTACTAGTAGTAGTAGTATGTGCCGGTAGTATGTACTACTAGTACCAGTAGTTGTACTTGTGTATACTACTAGTATATACTACTAGTATGCATTAGTAGCACATTCCAGTACTAGTTTGTACTAGTTGTACATTCTAATGCTAGTATATACTACTAATATGTACTAGTAGTACATTCTAATAGTAGTACAAACTACTAGTAGTACATTCTAGTATTAGTATATACTACTAATATGTACTATTAATATGTACTACTACTACTATTAGTACTAGTAGTACATACAAGTAACTATTTGTAGTATGTACTACTAGTAGTATGTACAACTAGTAGTAGTACAACTAATACATACTAGTAGTACAAGTACTAGTACTAATATTACTAGTACCACTAGTATGTACTACTTGTATGTACTACTAGTATGTACTAAGTACTAGTATGTACTACTAGTATGGACTACTAGTAGTACTAGTACTAGTACATACTAGTACAACTACTACTATTAGTATATACTTGAAGTACTACTACTACTACTAGTACTAGTACATATTAGCACTACTACTACTAATATTAGTGGTATGTACTACTACTAGTACATAATACTACTACTAGTACTAGTACTTCAAGTACAACTAGTATTAGTACTACTAGTTAGTGCTTATATGTACTTGCAGTAAGAACTACTAGTATGTACTACAAGTACTTGAACTACAAATACATGCTAGTACAACTGGTAGTACATACTTGCAGTACATACTAGTAGTTCTAGCAGAACTAGTACTAGTAGTAGTAGTACTTGTAGTACTACTAGTATGTACTACTTTTAGTACAACTATTAGTAGTAGTACAACTAGTAGATACTAGTATGTACTACTTTTAGTACTCCGAGTAGTACGTTCTATTAACAGTATGTACTACTAGTAGTATTACAACTAGTGTATACTAGTAGTACTAGTACTAGTACTACTAGTATGCACTAATAGTAGTACAAGTTCAACTAGTACTATTAGTATGTACTAGTAGAACTAGTATGAATAGTATTACTAGTATGTACTACTAGTACTAGTGCGTACTACTAGTACTAGTAGTACATACTATTAGAAGTACATACTATTAGTAGTACATTAAGAGTACTAGTACTAGTACTACTAGTATGAACTATTAGTATGTACAGTAGTACTAGTACTACTGCTACTAATACATACTAGCACTATTAATACATACTAGTACTAGTACTAGTATGTACTCCTTGTAATAATAGTACTATTACTACTAGTATGTAGTACTAGTATGTACTTCTAGTACTATCACTACTAGTACGTACTACTAGTATATACTTCTAGTACTACTAGTATGTTCTACTAGTATTATTAGTAGTAGTACTAGTAGTCATAGTAATAGTACTAGTACTACTACTAGTAGTGCATACTAGTAGTACATACTAGTACTACTACTAGTACTAGTAGTATATACTTGTTGTACACAATAGTAGTACTAGTAGTATGTACTACTAGTAGTAGTACTACTAGTACATACTAGTATGTACTACTACGAGTACTACTAGTAGTATGTACTACTAGCAGTAGTATATACTAGTAGATAGTAGTACAACTAGTCTGTACTACAATACTAGTATGTACTCCTTGTAGTAATAGTACTATTACAACTAGTATGTACTTATAGTACTATCACTACTAGTATGTACTACTAGTATGTTCTACTAGTATTAGTACTTGTGGTCTTAGTATTAGTACCAGTACTAGTACTAGTAGTGCATACTAGTAGTACATACTAGTACTACTACTAGTACTAGTAGTATATACTTGTAGTACACAATAGTAGTACTAGTAGTATGTACTACTAGTAGTAGTACTACTAGTACATACTAGTATGTACTACTACGAGTACTACTAGTAGTATGTACTACTACGAGTACACTAGTAGTATGTACTACTAACAGTAGTATATACTAGTACATAGTAATACTACTAGTCTGTACTACAATACTAGTATGTACTCCTTATAGTAATAGTACTATTCCTACTAGTATGTACTTATAGGACTATCACTACTAGTATGTACTACTAGTATGTTCTACTAGTATTAGTACTTGTGGTCTTAGTATTAGTACTAGTACTAGTACTAGTAGTACGTACTAGTACTATGAGTACATACTAGTACTACTACTACTACTAGTAGTACATACTAGTACTACTACTAGTACTAGTAGTACATACTAGTAGTATGTATCAGTAGTAGTAATACTTTTAGTACATTCTAGTATGTACTACTACGAGTAGTACTAGTAATATGTACTACTAGTAGTAGTACATAGTAGTACATACTAGTAGTTGTACAACTAGTACGTACTAATAGTACAGGTAGAACTAGTGCTACTAGCACAAGTACTAGGACTAATACTACTAGTATGTACTGCTTGTAGGTACTATTAGTACTAATACATACTGCAAGTACTAGTACTTGTAGTTGTACTTATACTAGTAGTACATGCTGCTAATAGTACATTACTAGTACTAGTACTAGTACTACTAGTATGTGCTACAAGTACTACTACTATGTACTTCAAGCATAACTAGTAGTACATACTAGCATGTACTACTAGTAATACTACTACTAGTACTACTAGTAGTTGTAGTACCATTATGTACTCGACGTAGACGATTAGACGTAGTTGTAGTACTAGTACGATTAGTAGTTATAGTACTAGTACTACTAGAATCTACTACTACAAGTACGTACTATTTCTACTAGTACTGATACTTGTAGTACATACTAGTATGTGTACTACTAGTAGCATTATGTACTAGTACTATGTACTACTAGTACTAGTAGTGGTAGTGCTATTATGTACTTGTAGTATAAAGTAGTATTGGAACTAATACAACTAGTATGAGTACTAGTACTACTAGTACTAGTACTACATATAAGTAGTACATGTTAACGCTGGTACTACATACTACTAATACAACTAGTTGGTACTACTAGTACTAGTATTGTTCTAATAGTACTAGTACTGTACTAATAGTACATACAACTAGTAGTACTAGCAATACATTACTAATACAAGTAGTAGTAGTACTACTACTAGTACATACTAGTATGTACTACTAATATGTGCTACTAATACTACTAGTATGTACAACTAGTACGAGTACTAGTACTAGTAGTACATATAAGTAGTACATGTTAGTGCTGGTAGTACATGCTACTAATACAACTAGTTTATACTACTAGTAGTACTAGTACAAGCACTACTGGTAGTACTAGTACAAGCATTACTATTAGTACGTACTAGTAGTACTAGTACTAGTACTAGTACAAATACTCGTAGTACTTACTAGTAGTACATGCTAGTACTAGTAGCAGTAGTATTTACTATTAGTCTTTACAGTGTGTACTAGTACTAGTATGTACTTCTTGTGTGTACTACTAGTATGCACTAGTACTAGTATGTACTAGTGTTACCAGTACTACTACTAGTACTAGTATGTACTAGTGTTACTAGTACTAGTATGTACTATTAGTACTAGTTCTACAACTAGTAGTACATACTAGTACGTACTACTAGTACTAGTAGCACATACTAGTACGTACTACTAGTACTAGTAGCACATACTAGTACGTACTACTAGTATTAGTAGTACGGTAAGAGTTGATTAGTATTAGTAGTACGGTAGTAGTTGATTCTAGAAGTATTACAAACTGGTAGTACTTGTACTCGTTATACTAGTAGTACTAGTATGTACGAGTAGTATGTACTACTAGTATGTACTACTAGTACTACTAGAATGTAATACTAATACTACTAGTTGTACGTACTAGTAGTACTTGTAGTACTAATACTACTAGTAGTATGTACTAGTAGTACTAGTAGTATGTATTAATAGTACTAGTACTAGTACTAGTACAAGTAGTATGTATTAGTAGTACTAGTACTAGTACTAGTACTACTAATTCGTACAAGTAGTAGTATGTACTTATAGTCCGTACTACGTGTACTAGTAGTACTTGTACTATTAGTAGTATGTATTAGTACTAGTACTAGTAGTACGTACTAGTAGTAGTCTGTACTTGTTGTCTATACTACGTGTACTAGTACTAGTATGTACTACTAGTATGCACAACTAGTATGCACTACTAGTAAGTACTACTAGCATGCAATACTAATATGTTCTACAAGTATGTACTACTAGTATGCACTACTAGTATGTACTACTAGTATGTAGTACTACTACATATGTAGTATGTAGTACAAGTAAATATGTAGTATGTATTAGTACTACTACATATATACTAGTACTAGAAGTAGTATATAAAATTACTACAAGTAGTACTACTAGTATATAGTACTAGTATATATGTAGTATGTAGTACTAGTAAATATGTACTACGTACTTGTACTACTACAAATGTACTATTACTCGTAGCAGTACGTACTACTAGTAGTACTACTAGAAATATTTACTAGCACTACTACTAGTAGTATTTACATATTGTACATACTAATTGTACTACATAGTACATACTAATTGTACTACTAGTTGTTGATACTGTTAGTAGTACTTGTATAGGTACTATTAGTACTACTAGCACATACTACTACTAGTAGTTCTATGTATATAGTACTATGTAGTACTAGTACTACTACTAGTGGAACTACTAGTAGTACTAGTACTACAACTAGTAGAACTACTAGTAGTGCTACTACCAGTACTAATAGTACTACTACTAGTACTAGTAGTACTAGTACATACTAGTAATATATACTACTCGTACTAGTACTAGTACTAGTAGTACATACTAGTGGTACATACTTGTGGTACTAGTACTACTAGTCGTAGTAGTAGTACTAATTCAAGTACTACTAGTACTTGTAGTACTAGTACTAGTAGTACCTAGTAGTAGTGCATACTAGTAGTACATTCTAGTTAAAATTGTTGTAGTAGTACAATCTAGTAGTACAGATTAGTAGTACTAGTACGTACTACTATTAGTAGTACATACTAGTACTCGTACTAGTAGTACATACGAGTAGTACTAGTATATACTAGTACTAGACGTACTAGTACTAGTATATCCTAGTACTTGTATATAGTAGTACTAATATTAGAAGTACAAGTACTAGTATATACTAGTACTAGTACTAGCACTAGTACATACTAGTAGTTCATTCAACTAGTATATACTAGTAGTAAATATTAGTTGTACATACTAGTACTATTAGTACTAGTAGTACGTTCTATGACTAGTAGTGGTACATATTAGTAGTACATAGTAGTAGTACTAGTACTACTACTAGTATTATTAGTAGTACTAGTAGTACGTACCAGTACTAAAGTATTTACTAATAGTTGTACATACTAGTATATATCACTAGTATACATACTAGTATAACTATAATGCATACTAGTACATATAGTACGAACTACATGGTACATATAGTATGTACTATATGTACTGTATGTACAAGTACATACTATTTGTACATATGTACTAAGCCGTACTAGTTTGTACGACTATATGTATTAGTGTGTACTACTAGTAGTGCTACTATTATGTACTACTATTAGTAGGTACTACATACAACTCTACACATGGGTACATATGTATTAATATGTGCATATGTACATACGTACACAAGTAAATCTGTACTACTACATATGTAGTACATATGTACACATGCGTGTGTACTACTAGTAATACATATGTACAACTAGTAAATATGTACATGTACATATTACATATCTACTATGTACCACTAATAAAAAATATACATATATGTACATGTGTGTACTAGTACTAGTAGTACTACGTATGTACTACTAGTAGATGTACATATGAAGTAGTATGTACTAGTAGTACATACTAGTAGTGGTATGTATGTATTATTACATACGTACTAGTAGTACATACTTGTAGTACTTGTAGTACATATAGTACTATTAGTGGTACATACTTGTAGTGCTACTACTAGTATGTTCCACTAGTAGTAGTATATATTAGTAGTAGTAGTACTAGTAATAGTAGCACTAGCATGTACTAGTAGTTCGTACTAGTGTGTACTACTAGTAGTAGTATTAGTATGTATTACTAAAACTATTAGAACTAGTACTAGTACTATTATAACTAGTACTAGTAGTATGTACTAGTATTAAGTCTAGTACTACAGTACTATTAGTAGTACATACTAGTACTACTATTAGTATGTACAACTAGTACGTACTACTAGTAGTACTTGTAGTACTAGAACTAGTACTAATACTACTATTAGTAGTACATACTAGTACATACTAGTATTAGTACTAGTATGTACTACTAGTAGTACTTGTAGTATTAGAACTATTACTAGTACTACTACTAGTAGTACGTACAGTACTACTACTACTACTACTAGTACTAGTACATACTACATACTATATACGTACTAGTACTACATAGTGGTAGTACTAGTACTAGTACTAGTAGTAGATACTTGTAGTACTAGTAGTACATACTTGTAGCACATACTAGTAGTACTACTAGTACTAGTAGTTCATACTAGTAGTACATTCTAGTAGTACATACTAGTAGTACTACTAGTACTAGTAGTACTCGTATTAGTAGTGCATACCTGGTGTACTAGGATTACATAATTGTTGTACTAGGAATGCATACTAGTAAAATTAGTACTAGTAATGCTAGTACTAGTACTAGTACTATTTGTACATACTAGTAGTAGTACGTATTAGTAGTAGTAGTACATACTAATAGTAGTAGTACGTACTAGTACCAGTAGTACGTACTAGTATCAATAGTACGTACTAGTAGTAGTAGTACATACTAGTACGAGTAGAACATTTTAGTAGTACGTACTAGTAGTACTAGTATAAGAAGTATGTACTATTAGTACTTGTAATGAATAATTCTAGTATTACTAGTATTAGTAGTAGCAGTATTAGTACTAGTCGTACTAGTACTATTGCTAGTATTGTTACTAATAGTACGTACTAGTAGGACATACTACTAGTACATGCTAATATGTACGATTAGTACTATTACGTACTACTACTACTAGTACTGGTATTAGTTTTAATAGTGCAAGAAGTATATACTAGTAGTATAGACTAGTAGTACTAGTACTAGTATTTGTAGTACATCAATATAGTACGGACTAGTAGTACATATTACAAGTACATACTAGTACTTCTACTAGTAGTAGTAGTAGTACGCACTACTAGTACATAATAGTACCTACAACTAGTACTAGTACAAGTACCTATTCATGTATTAGTAGTACTACTAATATGTATTTCAAGTAGTAATACTAGTATGTACTAGTAGTACTAGTACTATTAGTCTTAGTACTAGTACTACTAGTAGTACTAATACTAGTACTAGTACTACTAGTACTAGTACTACTAGTACTAGTACTACTACTACTAGTACTACTACTACTAGTACTACTAGTACTAGTACTACTATTACTAGTACTACTAGTAGTAGTATTAGTACTTATACCAGTACTAGTTCTACTAGTACTTATACTACTAGTAATAGTACTAGTATATTTACTACTTATACTAGTACTTATTCTACTAGTACTAGTACTAATACCTAGTACTAGTAGTGCTACTAATAATACTAGTATGTACTTCTAGTAGTAGTACGTACTACTAGTATGTACTAGTACTAATACTAGTACTAGTACTACTAGTACTTGTACTACTTCTAGTACATACTAGTAGGACATACTAATAGTAAATTCTTGTACTTCTAGTACTAGTACTAGTACTACTACTAGTATTACTAGTATGTACTTCTAGTAGTAGTACGTACTACTAGTACTGGTAATACTAGTATGTACTACTAGTACATACCACTAGAATACTTGCACGTATTACTAGTAATACAAAATACATAGTACATACATATTTACTAGTAGTACATACACATGTGTACATATGTAGTAGTACGTACTTACATGTTTACATATGTACCTATGTACATATTAATACATATGCACCCATGTGTAGGGTTTTATGTAGTACATACTAATAGTAGTACATACTACTTGTGTACTACTAGAAATATATACTAGTAGTGCTATTAGTACATACTAAAACAGATAGTCGTACATACTAGTACAACTTAGTACATATTTACTAATAGTATGTACTAATACATATAGTACATATTGTACATACTATATGTACCATGTAGTATGTACTATATATGTACTAGTATGTACTATATATGTACTAGTATGTATACTAGTGATATATATTAGTATGTTCTACTACTAGTATGTACTATTAGTAATAGTACGTACAACTAGTACTACTAATAATACAAGCAGTAGTACTCGTACTACTAGTATGTACGACCGATATGTACTACCATTAGTACAAGTACGTACTAGTACTACTAGTATGTACAACTAGTATTTACTACTGGTATGTACAAGTTGTATGTACTACTAGTATGTACTACTATTAATACTACAACTACTACTATTAGTATCTCTAATATTAGTACTAGTATATACTACTACTACTAATATATACTACTAGTACTAGTACTTGTCTGTACTACTAGTATGTACTATTAGTTGCTGTACGTACAACTACTACTAGTATGTACTACTAGAATGTACTAATGCTACTATTACAACTAGTATGTACTACTAATATGTACTACTACTAGTAGTTTTAGAACTAGTATTACTAGTATGTACTCCTAGTATGTACTAGTAGTACAACTTCGAGTAGTATGTACTACTTATATCATATACTATTAGTAGTACATACTAATAGTAGTAGTAAATACAAGTATGTACCAGTAGTACTACTAGTAGTACATACTACTTGTAGTACTAGTAGTAGTACATACTAGTATGTACTAGTAGTACTACTCTTAGTAGTACATATTACTAGTAGTACTAGTAGTAGTACATACTAGTATGTACTAGTAGTACTACTGCTAGTAGTACATACTACTAGTACTTCTAGTATGTACTACTAGTATATACAACTAGTACTTGTAGTAGTAGTAACTTGTACTAGTAGTAGCAGTAGTACGTACCAATAGCAGTAGTACATATTAGTACATACTAGAAGTACAAGTAGTACAAGTTTTGGTACTAGTATTAGTACTTCCAATATGTATGACTAGTATGTACGGCTAGTATGTACTATTGGGAGTACAGTACCAGTATGTACTGCTAGTACATACTAGCAGTACATATTAGAAGTACATATCATTAGTACTAGCAGTACATACTAGTATTAGAAGTAGTACATACAACTATAGTATGTACTACTAGTACAAGTACGGACACTAGTACTATTAGTACAAGTACTAGTCGTAGTAGTAGTACGTAGTAGTAGTAGTAGTGCATATTAGTTGTGCATACTAGTACACAATAGAAGTACAAGTAGTACTAGTTCTAATTCTAGTACTAGTATTAATTCTTGTTCTAGTACTAGTACTAGTATTTTTAGTAGTACCTATTAGTAATATAAGTAGTACATACTACTATAGTAGTAGTATGTGCTACTAGTCTAAGTACGTACTACCAGTAGTAGTCCTAGTAGTACATACTTGTAGTACTAGTTTTACTAGTCCTACTAGTATATACAACTAGTAAGTACTACTAGTACTACTAATATGTACTACTAGTATGTACAAGAAATACATACTAGTATGTACTACTAGTATGTACAACTAGTACTACTATTATGTATTACTAGTATGTATGGCGAGTACCACTAGTACTAGTCCCAAGTAGTACATACTAGTAGTATGTACTACAAGTACTCGTACTAGTACTAGTACCAGCAGTACGTGTAAGTACGAGTAGCACATACTAGTTGTACTAGAAGAAGTACTAGTACTAGTATTAGTAGTACTACTAGTACAAACTAGTAGTACATACTAATAATACTAATATCAGTACTAGTAATATACTTCAAGTACGACTAGTAGTATGTACTACTAGTACAAGTACTAGTAGTACGTACTAGTACAAGTAGTACCTACTAATAGTACTTACTAGTAGTACTAGTACTAGTAGAACTACTAGTACTAGTAAGTACTAGTAGTAATACTACTAGTAGTGCAAACTACTAGTAGTACATACTACAAGTAATACTAATAATAGTACATACTATTATGTACTAGTAGTATTACTATTAGCAGTACATACTACTAGTAGTACTAATAGTAGTACATACTAGTAAATACTAATAGTACTAGTAGTACATACTAGTATGTTCTAATAGTACATACTAGTAGTAGTATTACGTACTAGTAGTAGTATTACATACTAGTACTATTAGTATTAGTAGTAGTATGTACTACTGTACTAGTAGTAGTAGTACAAATATGTACTAGTAGTATTTAATACTAGTATGTACTAGTAGCATTTACTACTAGCATGTACTACTAGTACTTGCACTAATTAAACAAACTAGTAGTAGTAGTAGTAGTATGTACTAGTAGTACTAGTACTAGTTCTGCTAGTAGTATATTCTAGTAGTTCTAGTTGTACATAATAATAATATAAGTATTAGTACTAGTATAGTAAATACTAATGTGTACCACTAGTACTAGTAGTAGTAAGTACTACAAGTACTAGTAGCAGTAGTACAACTATGTCCTAGTTGTAGTAGTACTAATAGGTACAAGTAGTACAAGTACTACTAGCAGTATATACTAGTAGTTCAAGTAGCACATACTAATAGTACTATTACTATTACTAGTAATGTAATACTAGTAGTATGTATTACTAGTACGAACTACTAGTACTTGTAGCACATACTAGTATGTACTACTAATACTAGAAGTAGTATGTACTAGTAGTATGCACTATTAGTACTACTAATACTGGTAGTATGTACTACTAGTTCTAGTATGTACTAGTAATAGTAGTAGTTGTACTAGTACGTACTAGTAGTATGTTCTGCTAGAACTAGTAGTAGTAGTACTAGTATGAACTAGCTATAGTAGTAGTAGTACTAGTTGAACATACTATTAGTACTAGTAATGTACTACTAGTAGCATGTAATACTAGTACTAGTAGTACGTACAAGTACTAATAGTACTAGTAGTATTGGTACTAGTACTTGTACTAGTTGTACTAGTAGATTAGTTAAACTAGTACTCCTAGTATGTTGTAGTAGTACATACTAGTCGTACTAGTTCTAGTTGTACTACTAGTATTACTAGTTCTAATAGTACTACTAGTAGTACATACTTGTACTAGTACTAGTACTACTAGTATGTACTACTACTAGAACTTACTACTGGTACTATTAGAACTACTAGTATTATTTTGTATGTACTACTAGTATGTAGAACTAGTATCTACTAGTAGTACTAGTACTAGTAGTAGTAGTAGTATGTACTACTAGTACTTAGAGTAGTAGTACTAGTAGTACATACTAGTAATACTAGTACTAGCGGTACGTTCCACTACTAGCATTATATACTAATAGTACTAGTATTATATATTAATAGTATTAGTATTATATACTAGTAGTACTAATAGTACATATAAGTGGTATGTTCCACTACTTGTAATATGTACTATTAGTACTAGTAGTACATACTCGTATGTACTACTAACACTAGTATGTACTACTAGTACTAGCATTTACTACTAGTATGTACTACTACTAGTTGTACATGGTACTAGTAGTAGTAGTAGTAGTAGTATGTGCTAGTAGTACATACTAGTAGTACATACAAAGAGTACTAGTAGTACTAGTAATACATACTAAGAGTATATACTAAGAGTACTAGGGATATTAGTAGTACATACTCAAGGTACGTACTAGTACTGGTAATAGTAGTACTTGTACTAGTATGTACTAGTAGTACTAGTACTAATACTAGTAGTACTAGTACTAGTACTACTAGTAGCATCAGTAGTACATTCTAGTAGTACATACTATTATGTATTACAAGTATTAATACTACTAGTAGTACATACTAAGAGTACTAGTGATACATTCTAGTAGTACATACTAGTATGTACTACTAGTATATACTACAAGTACTACTAGTATATACTACTAGTATAAACTACTAGTATTATTGGTATATACTACTAATACTACTGGTATATACTACTAGTATGCATTAGTAGTACATTCTAGTACTAATACATAGTAGTTGTACATTCTGGTACTAGTATATACTACTGGTATGTACTAGTTGTACATTCTAATACAAGTATAAACTACTAATAGCACATTCTAGTACTAGTATATACTACTACTAGTACATACTAATAGTACATACAACTACTACTACTACTAGTACGAGTTCTAGTAGTACATACTAGTAGTATATGTACTAGTAGTACGTCCAACTAGTACTACTAGTACGTACAACTAGTAGATATATCACTTGTACTACTAGTATGTACAGCAAGTAGTTGTACTAATAGTACATACTAGTATGTACTACTAGTAATATTAGCATGTACTATTAGAACAATTGTACTACTAGTGTATACTACTAGTAGTACAACAACTAGTATGTACTAGTAGTACCTGTAGTAGTAGTACTAGTACTAGTAGTACTAGTACTAGTAGTACTAGTACTAGTACTACTAGTAGTACATACTTGGTACTAGTACTACTAATAGTACATAATACTACTACTAGTATGTAATACTACTACTAGTATGTACTATTAGAACATACTAGTATGTACTACTAGTACTATTAGTACTTACTAATATGTACTACTACTAGGACTACTAGGACTACTAGTACTACTAGTAGTATGTACTGCTAATAGTAATACTACTAGTACATAATAGTATGTACTATTATTAGTATTACTTGTAGTAAGTACTACTAGTAGTTTGCACTACTAGTAGTATTACTACTAGTACTAGTAGTTCTACTAGTACTACTAGTAGTACTAGTACTACAAGTACTACTAGTAAGTACTATTAGTAGGTACTACTTGTACTAGTACGTACTACTAGTACTTGTACTAGTAGTACATGCTACTAGTCGTACTTGAAGTATATTACTAGTACTGGTACTAGTATTACTAGTATGTACTACTAGTTTGTACTAATAGTACTACTAATACTAGTACTAGTACTTCTTCTGGTACAACTAGTATGTACTACTCATACTTTCACGTACTGCTGGTACTAGTAGTAGTACGAGTACTTGTAGTACATACTACTAGTATGTACTACTTGGGACTAGTACTAGTAGTACTAGCCATACATACTAGTAGTACATAATAGTAGTACTAGTAGTACATACTCGCCATACAAACTAGTAGTACTAGTATGTACTACTAGTACTACTAATACATGAATAGGTACATACTCTCCATACATAATAGTAGTACTAGTACTAGTACTTGTACGACTACTAGTACCATTAGTACTATTACTACTCGGATGTACTACTAGTACGTACTACTAGTACTACTAGTATTAGTACTTGTGCTACTATTCGTACTACTAATACTAGTATTAATACTACTACTATGTACTTCTAATAGTAGTACGTACTACTAATATTAGTACTCGTACGACAAGTATGTACTTCTAGGACGTACCACTAGTACTACATGTATGTACATATTAGTAAAACACACTAGTATGTACTTTTACTAGTGTGTACTATTAGTACTAGTACGTACTACTAGTACTACTAATAGTATAAGTAGTAGTAATAATGCTACTAATATGTACTACTAATATGTACAACAACTAGAACTAGTACGTACTACTAGTATTAGTAGTACTAGTACTATTAGTATGTACAACTTATATGTACTACTAGTACTATCAGTGCACTTACCTGTACTAGTAGTAGATGTACGTAATAGGACTAGTAGAACATATTAGCATGCACAAGTAGAATGCCCTACTAGTAGTAGTATTAGTATGTATTACTAATACTATTAGAGCTGGTACTAGTACTACTAGTACTAGTAGTATGTAAAAATAGTAGTAGTAATAGTATTATGTCTAGTACTACTAGTAGTACATACTAGTACTACTACTAATATGTACTGCTAGCAGTACTTGTAGTACTAAAATTAATACTAATACTATTACTACTAGTATGTACTATTAGTAGTACTTGTAGTACTAAAACTAGTGCTAATACTACTACTAGTAGTACATACTAGTATATACTAGCATTAGTACTAGTATGTACTACTAGTAGTACTCGTAGTACTTGAACTAGTACTACTACTAGTAGTACATGCTAGTAGTACATACTAGTACGTACTAGTACTACTACTACTACTAGTACCAGTACATACTACATACTTACTAGTACTATTAATACTACTAGTACTACTAATACTATTAGTACTACTAGTACTAGTACTACTACTAGTACTACTACTAGTACTACTAGTACTAATACTAGTACTACTAGTACATACTAGTACTAGTACTAATAGTACATACTAGTAGTAGTACTAATACTAATAGTACATACTAGTAGTACATACTAATAGTACTAATACTACTGGTACCTCCCACTACTAGTATTATATACTAATGGTACATACTAGTAGTACATACTAATAGTACTAATACTACTGGTACCTTCCACTACTAGTATTATATACTAATAGTACTAGTATTATATACTAATAATATTAATAATACTAATCGTACATACTAGTGCTATGTTCCACTTTTAGTAATATATACTATTAGTACTAGCAGTACATACTAGTATGTACTACTAGTGCTAGTGTGTACTAGTACTAGCACGTACTACTAGTTGTACTTGGTACTAGTAGTAGGAGTAGCAGTACCTGCTTGTAGAATGTACTACTAATACTAGTAGTATTTGTATTAGTACGTACTAGTAGCACTAGTACCTAGTATGTACTACTAGTAGTACTAGTACAACTAGTACCACTAGTACTAGCACTCCTACAAGTAGTACATACTAGTAGTAGGTACTACTATTACAATTATTATGTTCTACTAGTACTATTAGTACTAGTACATACTACTTGTACTACTAGTATGTATTACTAGTAATATACGTACTAATACTAGTATTACAAGTACTAATACTAGTATTACAAGTACTAAAACTAGTATAAAAAATATTAATACTAATATTACTATGTACTACTAGTATGTACTAAAAGTAGAAGTTGTAGTAGTAGTATGTACTAGTAGTATGTACAACTAGTGCTACTAGTACTAGTACATACTACTAGTACTACTAGTAGGTTTTACTAGTATTACAAGTACTAATAATAGTACTAGTATGTACTACTAGTACTAATAGTAGTAGTAGTAGTATGTACTATTAGTATGTACTACTAGTACTAGTAATAGTAGTACTACTTGTAGTACGTACTAGTATGTACTAGTAGTACTAGTACTAGTACTACTAGTAGTACATACTAGTTCTACTATTATTAGTACTAGTAGTACGTACTACAAGTACTAGGAGTACTAGTACTAATACTAGTAATACTAGTTGTTTGTACTAGTAGTATGTACTACTAGTACATACTACTCTAGTACTACTAGTAGTACAAACTACTTGTAGTACTGTTAGTATGTACTATGTAGTAGTAGTATCTACTTATAAGTATTAGGTAGTGCTAGTTTGTACTAGTACTACATACTCGAATGTTGTACTACTAGTACTAGTACATACTACTAGTAGTAATGCAAGTACATATTTCTAGTAGTAGTGGTACTAGTAGTACATACTTGTAGCACTAGTAGTAGGTACTTGTAGTACTAGTAACACATACTTCTAGCTTTTACTAGTGGTACTACTAAAACTAGTAGTTCATACTAGTAGTACATAGTGCTTGTACTAGTACTCCTACTAGTAGTACATACTAGTAGTATGTACTACTATTACAATTATTATGTTCTACTAGAACTTCTAGTACTAGTACATACTAATAGTACTACTTGTATGTATTACTTGTAAGTACTAATACTAATATTACAAGTACTATTAAGAGTATTAGTATGTACTACTAGTATGTACTAGTAGTAGTAGTAGTAGTATGTACTAGTTGTATGTACTACTAGTGCTACTAGTACTAGTACTTATTACAAGTCCTACTAGTTTGTATTACTAGTACTACAAGTTTTAATACTAGTACTAGTATGTACTGCTAGTATGTACTACTAGTACTAATAGTAGTAGTAGTAGTATGTACTACTAGTATGTTCAAGTAATAGTAGTAGTAGTAGTAGTAGTAGTAGTATGTACTACTAGTATGTACTACTAGTACTAGTAACAGTAGTACTACTTGTAGTACGTACTAGTATGTATTAGTGGTACAAACTCCTTGTTGTACTTTTAGTATGCACTATGTAGTAGTAGTATATACTTGTATTTATTAGGTAGTACAAGTTTGTACTAGTACTACATACTCGAATGTTGTACTACTAGTACTAGTACATACTACTAGTAGTAGTGCAAGTACATATTTCTAGTAGTTGTAGTACTAGTAGTACATACTCGTAGTACTAGTAGTGGATACTTGTAGTACTAGTAGTACATACTTCTAGCCCTTACTAGTGGTATTACTTGTACTAGTTGTTCATACTAGTAGTACATAGTGCTTGTACTACTAGTACTAGTTGAACATACTAGTGGTACATATTAAAAGTACTACTAATACTAGTACTATTACCAGTGCAACTAGTAGTAATAGTACATACAAGTAGTACTCATACTAGTTGTACTAGTACGTTCTAGCATGTACTACTAGTACGTACTAGCAAGTACTACTAGTACCATATGTACTAATACCAGTACGTAGAAGCACTAGTTGTACTAGTACTAATACTAGTAGTATGTACTACTAGTACATACTACTCTAGTTCTACTAGTAGTACTATTAGTATGCACTATGTCGTAGTAGTATATACTTGTATCTATTACGTAATACTAGTTTGTGCTAGTACTACATACAAGAATGTTGTACTATTAGTACAACTAGTACTAGTTATACTAGTAAATACTACTAGTTGTAGTGCAAGTACTTATTTCTACTAGTAGTAGAACTAATAGTAGAACTAGTAGTAGATACTTATAATACTAGTAGTACATACTAGTAGCATATACTAGTACTAGTACTAGTATTACATACTGGTAGTATTAGGAGTACATACTAGTACTATTAGTTCTAGTAGTGCAAGTATTAATACTAGTACTAGTACTACTAATAGTAGTAGTACGTACTAGTTTTAGTAGTACGTACTAGTTTTAGTAGTACATACTAGTAGTAGTACATACTAGTAGTAGCACGTAATAGTACTAGTGTATATTACTAGTATGTACTACTCGTAGTACCTATTACAAGCATGTACTACTAGTATGTACTACTTGTATGTACCACTAGTATGTACTATCAGTAATACTAGTACTAGTACTTGTACAAGTACATGTAGTACTTACTAGTACAATTAGTACTAACAGTACGTACTATTAGTAGTAGTAAATACTTCTAGTAGTACTAGTACTAGTACTACTAGAATTAGTACTACTAGTACTAGTACTAATAATACTGGTACTAGTAGTACTAATACTAGTAATACTAGTACAAGTAGTACTAGTACTAGTGCTAGTACAACTACTAGTAGTACGTAATAGTAGTACATACTAGTTGTACATACTGGTAGTACAAACTACAAGTACATACAAGTACTTCTACTAGTAGTACATACTAGTACTACTAGTAGTACATACTACTAGTACATATTAGTACGTATTACTAGTACTAGTATAAATTTTCGTATTACTAGTACCATTAGTATGTACTACAAGTAGTAATACTAGTATACACTAGTAGTATGTACTACTAGTATGTACGACTACTAATACTAGTACTAGTACTAGTATTTGTACTACTACTTGTACCATTAGTATTATTACTACTAGTATGTACTACTAGTACTACTAATAGTACAAGTAGAAGTACTAACACTACTAATATGTACTATTGATATGTACAACTACTAGAACTAGTACGTACTACAAGTACTACTAGTATGTACTACTTGTATGTACTTCTTCTACGATTAGTACTAGTACCAGTACTAGTAGTAATAGTACGTAATGGTACTAGTAGAACATATTAGCATGTACAAGTAGTTTGTTCTACTAGTATGTACTACTAGTAGTACTAGCCAAGTACAAGTACTACTAGTATTATGTACTACTAGGACTAATAGTACGTACTACTACTAGTCTTACTTGTGCTAGGACACGTACTACTAGTATCTACTACTTGTACTACTAGTACTAGGACAAGTATTAGTACTAGTATTACTAACAGTACATACCAGTAGTACATACTAACAGTACATATTAGTAGTACATACTTGTAGTTCATATTAGTAGTAAATAGTAATAGTACATGCTTGTAGTATGCACTTCTAGTAGTATATACGAGTAGTACATACTTGTAATAGTACGTACTACTACTACTAGTACATACTACTACTACTAATATGTACAATTACTATTAGTATGTATTAGTACTACTCGTACGTAGTACTACTACTAGTATGTACTACCACTACTAGTACTTACTACTACTATTGGTACGTACTAGCACTACTAGTACATAATACTACTAGTATGTACTACTACTATTAGTATGTAGTAGTACGTACTAGTACTAGTAGTACTTATACTCGAAGTAGTAGTACTAGTCCTTGTTGTAGTAGTACTACTAGTACTTCTAGTAGTAGTAGTAGTAGTAAGTACTTGTACTAAAAGTACTTACTAGTACTGGTACTACTAGTACTACTTGTATGTTCTACTAGTCCGAGTATGTACTACTAGTACTAGTACTTACTACTTCTACTAGTACAGGTACTAGTAGTAGTAGTGCTAATACTAGTAGTTGTACTATCAGTATGTACTACTAGTACTACTAATATGTACAACTAAGTACTCCTAGTACATACTATTACTACTACTATTATTTACTACTAGTATGTACTACTAGTACAACAAGTACTACTACTACTAGTACTACAAGTACTACCAGTACTAGTACTAGTACTAATAATACTAGTATGTACCACTAGTATATTAGTACTAATAGTGCCACTTATACTTGTACTACAAGTAAATGTACATATGAAGTAGTATGTACAAGTAGTACATACTAATAGTAGTATATATGTACCGTTATGTATGTACTAGTAGTACGTATGCATGCACAACTAGTAGTATTAGTAGTGTTACAATTAATACTACTAGTATGTACTACTAGTACATACTAATGATACATACTACGAGTTCATACTAGTACTACTAGTACTAGTAGTACGTACTAGTACTAGTAGTACGTACTAGTACTTGTAGTACTTACTAGTATTACAATTTGTACTACAAGTAGTACATACTTGTAGTACTAGAAATACATACTATTATTACTAGTACTAGTAGTACTAGTACTAATAGTAGTAGTACAGTAATAATAATACTAGTACTACTAGTACAAATTAGTAGTAGTAGTACGTACTAGTAGTAGTAGTTCATACTAGAAGTAGTAGTACGTACTAGTAGCACATATGTACACATGTGTATGTACTACTATATACTACTAGTAAATATGTACATGTACATAATACATATGTACTATGTACTACTACTAGTAGTAAGTATTATGTACTACTGGTAGTAGTATGTATTATGTACTACTAGTAGTATTAGTAGTACATATGTACTACATATTACATACTAGTACTAGTAGTGCTACATATGTAGTACTACTATGTATGTACTAGTAGTACATATGCATGCACTACTAGTGGTATTAATAGTATTACGATTAGTACTACTAGTATGTAGTACTAGTAATACTAGTATTAATAGTACTACTATTCGTACTAGTAGTACATACTATTGGAACATACTACTATTACTAATACTAGTAGTTTTAGTACTACCACTATTAGTACTAGTAATACATACTAGTAGCACTAATAGTACTACTAGTAGTACATACTTGTAGTATTGGGAGTACATATTATTACTACCAGTACGTACTAGTAGTAGTATTTGTATTGCTACTATTAGTATGTACTACTAGCACTAGTAGTACATACTAGTAAGAGTAGTACGTACTAATATTAGTAAACATGCCAGTAGTAGCAGTACGTACCAGTACAAGTAGTTCATACTTGTAGTAGTTGTACATACTAGTAGTAGTAGTACGTACTAGTAATAATACTAGTAGTATGTACTAGTACTTGTACTAGTAATAGTATGTACTACAAGTACTATTTGTATGTACTACTAGTAGTACTAGTATTAGTACTAGTAGTACTAGTATTAGTACTAGTAGTACATACTAGTACTACTACTACTAGTGTAAGTTGTACATACTATTACTTCTACTAGTACTACTACTACTAATATTAGTAGTAAATAGTCGTAGCACTAATAGTACTAGTACTACTACTAGTACATAGAGGTAGTACTAGTAGTACATAGTAATAGTACGTACTTGTATGTATAATTAGTAGTATGTAATTGTAGTTTGTATTAGGTGTACTAATAGTAATTATACTAGTATGTACTTGTAGTACTAGTACTACTAGTAGTAGATACTCGTAGTACATACTAGTATGTACTACTAGTGCTAATATGTACTATTAGTATGTACTAGTATGTACTAGTAGTACTAGTATGTACTAGTTGTACTAGTACTTTTAGTACAAGTAGTACTAGTACTACTACTAGTGGTACGTACTTGTACTACTAGTATGTACTACTAGTAGTAATAGTACAAGTATGTACTACTATTATGCAGTACTAGCACTTTCACTACTAATAGATACTAGTATTACTAGTAGTACATATAAGTAGTTCTAGCAGGACTAGTAGTAGTAGTAGTAGTACTTGTAGTGGTACTTGTTGTATGTACTTCTAGTAGTAGTAGTACTACTACATACTTGTATGTTCTACTACTAGTACAACTTGTAGTATGTACTACTAGCATTAGTACTACTAGTAGTATGTACTACTAGCCGTAGTACTACTAGTAGTATGTACTATTAGCAGAAGTACTACTAGTAATATGTACTACTCGCAGTAGTACTACTAGTACATACTAATATGTACTACTAGTAGTAGTAATCCTACTATTCGTACTTCGAGTAGTATGTGCTACTAATAGTATGTACTACTAGTAGTAATCCTACTATTCGTACTTCGAGTAGTATGTGTTACTAATAGTATGTACTACTAGCAGTAATAGTATTAATACTAGTACATACTTGTAGTATTAGTACGTGTATTACTAGTATGTACTACTAGTAGTATAAGTTCAACTAGTACTACTAGTATGTATTAGTACTACTAGTATGTACCACTACTCCATAATAGTAGTACTAATAGAACTAGTACTAATAGTATTACTAGTATGTACTACTAGTACTGGTACGTACAATTAGTACTAGTACTAGTAGTACATACTACTAATAGTACATTACAAGTACTAGTACTAGTACTATTAGTATGTACTACTTATACTCTAGTATGTACAATAGTACTAATACTACTACAGTTAATACGTACTAGCACTATTAGTACATACTAGTACTAGTACTTGTAGTACATACTATTAGTACATACTAGTACTACTACTACTAGTACTAGTAGTACATACAATAGTACATACTAGTATGTACTACTAGTACTACTAGACTGTACTACTAGTACTACTAGTATGTGCTATTAGTATGTACTAGTACAAGTACTACGAGTACATACTGGTACTGCTACAACTAGTATATACTAGTATATGCTATGAGTACTTAGTACTAGTACATACTAGTATATGCTATTAGTACATACTACTAGTACTGCGACTACTACTACTAGTATGTACTACTAGTACTAGTAGTACGTACTACTAGTACTAATAGTACTAGTACTAGTACATACTGGTAGTACATACATAGTACATACTGGTAGTACATATTAGTAGTACTTGCTTGTAGAACATACTACTACTAGTAGGTACTTGTAGTACATGCTTGTTGGTACTACTAGTTCTACTAGCACATACTACTACTAGTAGTACTATGTATATAGTACTATGTAGTAGTAGTACTACATAGTACTCCTAGTAGTAGAACTACGAGCAATACTACTACAAGTACAAGTAGTAATACAAGTACTTGTAGTACTAGTACTAGTTGTACATTCTAGTAGAAGTACTAGTACGAGTTGTAGTAGTACTAATAATATGTAGTTTTACATGTACATAATACTACTACTACTACTATTACTACTAGTACATACTAATATGTACTATTAGTACGGTTTACTAAAACTACTAGTATGTACTAGTAGTTGTACTACTTGTACATACTAGCACATACTACTAGTACATAGTAGTACATACTAGCACATACTGCTACTAGTAGTATATACTACTGTTCTACTACTACTACTACTAGTACATATTAGTATGTACTACTAGAATGTACTACTAGTACTACTGGTACGTACTTCTAGTAGTACTAGTACTAGTATTGCAAGTACATACTAGTACAATTACTACTAGTACTAGTACTACAAACTATTAGTCCATACTATTACTAGTACTAGTGGTGCATACTACTGGTACTAGTCATACATACTACTAGTACTACTTGTACGTACTACTAGTACTAGTAGTACGTACTTGTACTAGTAGTACATACTATAGTAGTATGTACTACTAGTACTGCTAGTATGTACTTGTCGTACATACTAGTACTATGCTACTAGTAGTACATACTAGTAATACATACTAGTCGTACATACTAGAAGTATAAGTACTAGTACTGGAACTAGTACACTAGTACTTCTAGTATCTACTAGTATATACAACTAATATGTACTACTACTACGAGTACGTACTAGTACTACTACTTGTACATACTACCAAGACAATTGGCCGTCAGCGAGATCTCAAGAGGGAGGCACAAGGAAGCTAGAAGAGAATGATTGAAATCAGAGAGGAGATGCAAATACTGAGGCTAGAATTCATGCTTTTTGATACAGAGATGGTTCAAAGGAGGGCCATGGATGACTCTTTGGTTGAAGATTCATCCAAACTCAATGGCACCATTGAGTCGGAAACTGTGGTGATGGAGGAGGAGACTCAAACGGTGGCAAAACAGAAGGAGCATGTCCAGGGCACCGAGACTTCTGCTGCAGCATGCAGCACAGAGATCAATAAAATGATTTATCAGTTTTGAGAATGTCTTTTCTTTTACTATCACTTGCAAAAGTTTTACTCATGAATAAAGTGCTTCTTTTTCTCTTATGGCTAACTTCGTTGCATGATTTCATTTTCTTCTTACTTTTGCTACACCTCATGTGATTTTTTAACACCTCTTACTATATTAATACCCTAGGCCTTGTTTAGCCCCATGATGGGCTGTTGTGGCTTGGATAGCTTCGAAATGGGGAGTCGTTGCTTTTTCTCTTCTTAATGTTTGATTGGCTAAGGGCTCATAGTTCATTTTCCTCATCATTTGGTGAGCCTGGCTACTATAGATTGTCTAGTCAGGAGGGGCTTCGGCATCCATTAGTGGTGCATTCACTTCAAATCCATCATAGCTTTTAGTCTCAGGCACTAACTCCTTGAGATGTTTTGAAGCAATATGCATAACTTCCAATTGACTCTCGCGATTGCGAACTTCACTTCTTAAGTTTGTTAGGGGATCATGGTCTTGAGGGGAAGTAGATTGTCGTTTCCCAGACTGCTCTCCTCCCACCCGATCGGGGAAAAGTAGAACTTTTGATTGATCACTGCTGTGAGGAGCATTCTCTATACTTATAGCAATGGGCTCTTGAAAAATATTTTGTGGCGGTAGACACGCTACTTTTGCTTTCAAGAGCGTAATGGGGATATGCAGGACTTTCTGATGGTTCGACGTATAGGTGCTTCTAGGAGCCGAGAATTCTATCCCCATGACTTTCTCAATCTCAGTAATGACCTCTGATTCATATTCCGGCCAAGGTGGCTCAAAACTGGGGGCAGAGGGTGAAGACTCCTTTTCAACAAAAGAAGGAGTTTCTTCGGGGATGATAGTTGGGACGTTAGAATGAATAGTGGTTAGAGGTAAAATTCTGCCCTGCCTTCCTTCCTTCTTCAACATGTTCACCAATGATCTTCCAACATCCTCAACATCTTCATGATACGAAGATGTTGTCTTGATTGTAGACTTATGACCTCCATCATTTCACTTTTGAGGTTACATCAGATCTGTCAAGTAATATTTAACATCAGCATAGTGAGTTTTGGCTACAGGGAATGGTCTCTTATCAACATAGACTGTATGATGTCTCCCATCTCAACTATACTTGAAGCAATAATGCAATGTCGATGGAACCATCCCTTGGTCATGGAGCCATGGCCGACCAAGGAGAATGTTGTAGGAAGTGTCAGTGTCGATTACTTGGAGCTGGGCGTAATCGTTCAGTTCACCGATCTTAAAATGAAGGCGAATTTTGCTAACTAGCTTTTCTTTTGACTGGTTGAACCCTTGAACTGCGATGTGGCTCAGGGTAAGATCTTCGGACCCCAACCCTAATTGAGTAAGGATCCTCCTTGGAATAAGGTTGACTGCCCACCCTCCATCTAACATAATTTGGTTGATGGGGCATGTATGTAATTTTTCAATAACAAAGAGAGGGCGATTATGAAACTTTTCTCCCAGGTGCAGATCGTCCTCAAAAAAGGTAATCGGGATACATCCTTTTAAAATCGTCAGGTCCACCTCATTGGTTCTACTTCGATCTCGTACACTTCTGGGTTAGAGAGATTCTGAACCAAATTCATCCGGTAATCCTTCGAGAGCATGAGGGCGTCTTAGATACTGAGGAGGGCTGGAAGCTTTTATAGATGCTCTATTACATCATATTTCACCTTCTCTTGATCAAGGCCTTGTGATCCCAATCCTACCATTGGTTTGGGTCGTATGTTGGGTTGAGAAGCAAGTTTAGGTGGAAGAGGTTTATTTTGGCCTACTGGCTGACTCGATTGCACAAGAGGATTAGTTCGGGTGATGGAAGTTTGAGGTTTTGTAAGTGATTGAGTATATGGGATCGGAGGTGTCTCAGGGAATTGAAGAGTAGATGGATTTTTTGTGGTATTGGGATGAGACTAAGGACCTGTAAGATAGGCATATTAGTCTTTGAATTAGGGGGCAGTGGTAGAGTAGGGAATTTCAAGGTGCTCGACTTCTGCAGTGGAAGTTGCAGCGTCCTCCCCGATTTGACGTTTATCTTCCTCGTGATGGGTGTTTCTCCTAAGATTTGCATCATGTGGCAAGCTTCGTGAGAATATAAGTTTTGCCTTCTTGATTCTCCCAGTCTCTGCTCAAAGACAAGCTTAGGGGACCACTGGGGTTTCTTTGGCTTTGACTTTTTGTGCTTCTTTGAAGAAGTTGGTTGTGCTTTAGCTTTAGCTGTCAGGGCATCAGCGACTGTTAGGAATACTACCTTTTGGGCCAGCATCCGCTTCTGTTGCGTCCTAATTATGTTGGAACCTTAAAGTTCCCTATTGAGAGCCTTGAAATCCAAACATATCAAGGTTGTGCCTGCAAGAGACAAAGAAGAAGAAAGATAAGAAGCAGAAGAAGGAGGGGGAGAAGGGTCAGAAAGTGGGGGACTTTTAAGGTCATTCCCTTCATCAAACAGATCTGGGCTACTTTTTACGTCATCGCCAGGGTGGGATGTGTGTAGGGGTCTTTTAGGTCTTTCACATGCTTAGACTGTTGGGGAGTGCTTTTAACATCGTCACCCTCATTGGACGTGCTCTAAGTGGAAGATGGTACGGGAAAATCTTCTTGAAAGGATGAAGAAGGACGAAGGACTGTGCTGGGGATGAAGTCCAGTAAAGTTGGTAGTGGGGGAAGGGGTCTGAGAAATTCCTGCTCATCTGGAGGTTGAGCCATCTTGTTTCTCCGGTGAGCAGCCCTTAGTGTCTGTCTCCTTCTGGTTTCTTGAGGTGGTGTTTGAATCATCGCGCTAGGCTTGTGGGGCCCTAGCTTGGTGAACTGGTTCTCATCTTAAGGACTTGAGTTTGCTTTGCCCGTGGTGGACTATCCATGGCTGAGAAGTAGAGGACTCTGCCAAATCTAAGTCATTGACAGGAAGATTGTGCTTCGAGAGATCCTCTTGCACTGATGGAGGAGTGACTTGGGGATCAATTACTGGGACGTTGTAAAATTTCTGACATTCTCGCATTTTCTTTGCGAATATATCTTGGAAGCTGATGCATTCCCACAGGTAGTGACCTCTTATCTGGTGATACTGGCACCAGCGGTCTTCAGTCCCCTTAGCAAGGCGATGGGGTTGCCTTGCCTACTTCAATGTGATTATGCCTTCCTGAAGCATTATAATGAAGAAGGAGTAAAGGATACCAGGCATTTCGTCTTCCTCTTGGATGGTTACTGCATGCGAGGCCTCAGCTGCCCCGAAGGCCTTCTTTAAGTCTTCAAGCTCTATCTATCCCACCGTGGTGGCATGATAGACTTTTTATGACGATTGATTTAGAGGTCAGCTCTGACATGGAAGCGTCGATGTGAAGAGCAATTTCAGGTCGCATGTTTCTCAGGCAAGTTTGGACTGCTTCCTTCTCGGGCATAGGATTAGGATGGCGAGAAGCAAAATTTCTCTATCTTGAAATGAACTAGTCCACGGACTCATTAGGATCTTGAGTCAGGGTGAGAAGTTTGATGGTTTGAACCTCTCTCTCGACCTCATAGAAATGCTGGAGGAACAGTTTCTCAATTTCCTCCCACGTGTGCACTTGGTTTGAGGGAAATCGACCATACCATTGAAATGCTAGGACAACAAGAGTCTCAACGAACTGATGGAGAAGAAGTCTCTCGTCCGTTGCTGTTTCTCGACATGCTACTTGGAAGTAGACAATATGCTGGTTCGGGGACATGGTTCCATTGAATAAAAGAAACTTCCCTTTCTTATAATCTAAGGGAAACGAGACTTGGTCAATATATAAAGGGTACGACCTTTGAAAAGGCGTTGCACCCTATATTCCCGAGATTTGTATGTTCTTTAGGCTATGGGTAACCATAGCGTCAATGTCAGCCTGAGAGAAGGGGTGAGGGAAAAAATTGTCCTGTGCTGCAGAAGGAGGGGGCTGCCTTGGGGGTGCACTATCAGAATGATGGGAATTGACCTCATGGTTAGCTGACTGTCGTGCGAAGTTTATACGATCAATCTTTTCCATCATCACTTGCACCATATCCTCAAACCTATTCATGTGCTCTTCCTGCGCATCATCGGGCTCGCTTACAACCATCACATTGACTGTTTCTCTAGGGAGAGCAACATTAGTTGCAATGGAGGGCTTGTGAACTTGACGAGTAGTATGCAGTAGATCGGCCATCAGGGGGTCAGCATGCCCTGACTTGACCCGAATTTTGTACATTGATAACATGAGGACCGGTTCTCGACAGTCTTGGGACCGTGGCTGAGGAGTGGCTGGGTCTCTTTCAACAACATTAACCACAGTGTAAGGCTCATGGAATTTTTCTTCAGGCCTTCTCATATGAAGAGGGTAGAAGGGGTTCAGGCAAAGGGGGTCATCAGAGCTGGCTGCCTCGACTGTCTTGGTCATTTGTTTTGTCAGAATTTACAGACCTCTATTATGTTTAGCCTTGAGGCTTTAATGAACCTCATGCCAAAACTGCGATCTGGGTTGTGGTTGGTCAGCTCTTCTTGCACAAGAGAGAGTTATCTCCATCAGGTGTGGTAAAGGATGAGGGCCAGGGACTGGAGTCATCTTGGGCTGGGGAGGATGAAGGACTATCTTCCATCAGGTCATTGCCCTGAGCTCTCTTGTGGGCTCCAGAGACATGACCAATGTGACGGGGCGTATATAGAATTGGGCTAAAACAGGAGTGCACGCCCAAAACTATATGAAATTGAAGACAATTACAATTTAATTGGTTTAAAAGAAATTCTAAAAATGGGTGCAAAAGGATTGTTTTGCCCCTGCCTAACAATATGTGGAACTCCAAAACAGTCCCTGCTCCTGCCCGAGAACTTGCATGATCTTCTGTGACTGATCTGGGGTTGTTCTAATGCCCATTTGATTGAAAGATGGTTGTTGTCTTGTAGGGCTCAGCATGACGATCTTTTTAAAACCAACTTTGAGCCATGATCATGAGACTTGAATTTTTTATGGATCTTGAAAACTTTGGATCGATTGTGTGCTCTTTCCTTGATGTTTTTCTTTAGGTTCTTTACTGAATCACACTGAGCATGCCGTCACAATCACGTTGCAACAAACACAGCTCGATTTCGTGTTCGGATGAAGATTTCGTAGCCTTGCATTTTTTGCCAGAATATTAAAATTTGCTGATCGAAATTTACAGCAACTTCGATGCCTCCGTGTGTAAAATGCAACAGTTCATCGTATGCAAGGTTAGGACCAGAGATAGCCTCGGTCTTTAGGCACATAATGCAATTGGTTTCATGCCGATCGGGTATGTGAGAGTCGTGATTTGGTTGTCGGAGTGCGGCATGCTGGTGCTGAATTTTCTGCAACTTCCTTCACATATCAACAATTTCTCTCTAGTTTTTCCCCCTACTCGAACATCGTCACGAGGCGTACCACATATCAAATCGTTCGTCTTGACGAGACGAACATACTCACAAAATTTGAGAGTGATCTAACTTGTAACGAGTGAGATATAGGCTCTGAAAGCCACTGTCAGTGACTGTAAAAAACAGCCACCTTTAATGGTGTTTTGGTGCAAGGTGGCCACACAGGAATAGTGTGCGGCCTACCCCTTTTCGGTATTTTACCCATAACTTTGTCTTGAATTATCCGATTAAGCCAAAACTTGACCCATAGGGGTATTCAACTGTGACGGATCCAATTACGGTAGTCCCCACTACTGTTTGATGCACCGAAAATATAGCTCTAGTTACGTGATCCATTTTAGGGTGCTAGAGGCCGATTTCGCCAAAATTATTTCTTTGTGTTAACTACCTTAAACATGTCTGATTGCGATGAAACTTGGTAGGTGGCCTTTTGAAGTGTTGGTGAAGATCTTGACTAACTTTGGACCCATTTTGAGACTGTCAAAATTTCCACTGTTTTGTAGGCCTTATTGACCTGCTTCCTCCTTATTCCGCATCAAGGACCAAGGTGCTGAAAAATGTGTCCAAATAACCATATCGATGGGTAGGTGGTGATAGCTCTCTGGCCACAAGACGGTGATAGCCCTGCCTTGGTTGCGAGATGGTGATATGCCTATCTTTGACGCACGACGATACCATCTCTGTAAGTAGACAGCGAAAGTCTTGCTCCTGGTTATGAGACAGCGATAGCTTGTCAGCATTATGCCTTGAGTGGACGTAGTTCCTCTTAGTCTCTTAGCATCTTTTGATAGTGAAGCTTTTGATTTGATGACCTAGTCTTCAAGTGCTATTCCAGACGTGAAGAACCTCCCGCGAGCACGGGATCTTGACACTGACGAGTTCACCGGTGAAAGCCTGCTGAGAGGTGAGCCGATCTGGCTCACCGAAAGTCTATGTGAACTGAGGTGGCCCTTGAGCATCACCTTTGTTAGTGACCCTATCTTGCTGGTGACAAGGGAAGATAATGATGGCAATGTGAGTGTAGAGGAAGGGTGGTGCACTGCCTACACTGAAACATAGCCTCTGATGTGAACTTTCTCAACTGTGCTACAGAGAGAAGGAGAGAGAAGATCCAGTCGGTGCTAAGCTTCACCGACTGTATTAGACAGAGAAGAGAGAGAAGATGATGTCGGTACTAGGCTACGGCGACTGTGTCAGAAGAGAGGAAAGGAGAGACACCCAGCCGGTGTTAGGCTTGTGCCGGTTGTGATGGAAGAGAAGAAAGAGTGAAACCCAATCGACGTTAGGCTTATGCCGGTTGTGATGCAAGAGAATAAAGAGAGAGAAATCGAGCATACGCTAGGCTTGCACCGATTGTGACAGAAAAGAAAGAGAGAGAGAAATCCAGCCAGCGCTAGGCTTCGCCGACTGTGACAGAAGAGAAGGAGAGAGAGAAATCTAGCTAGCGTTAGGCTTCACCAACTATGACAGAAGAGAAAGAAAGAGAGAAATCCAGCCAACGTTAGGCTTCACAGACGATGACAGAAGAGAAAGGGAGAGAGAAATCCATCCGGTGCTAGGCTTTGTCGAATATGATAGAAGAGAAAGAGAGAGAGAAATCCAACCGGCACTAGTCTTTACCGACTGTGATAGAAGAGAAAGAGAGAGAAAAATTCAGCCGCCACTAGGCTTCGCCGACTGTGACAAAAGAGAAAGAGATAGAGACGAGAAGAAAGAGAAAGAAAGAGATAGATAGAGATGAGAAGAAGAGAGAAAAAGAGATAGAGATGAGATGAAGAGAGAGAAAGAGATAGATAGAGATGAGAAGAAGAGAGAGAAAGAGATAGAGATGTGAGGAAGAGTGAGAAAGAGGTGGAGATGAGAAGAGAGAAAGAGATAAGAAGAAGAGAGAGAAAGTTACCTTCCTGAAGGGTATCAGCCCTTTTTCTTTCTCTCCTCTCTCTCTCCAAGACGTAACCACTAGCTTAAGCAAAATTCAGAACTTTATTGATTGCTCCAAGAAAAATGAATCCGGCTTTTGTACAACGAGTCAATGTCGGTTTATATAGAATTGGGCTAAAACATGGGTGCAAGCCTAAAAACAACCTAGAATTGAAGATAATTACAATTTAATTGAATTAAAAGAAATTCTAAAAATGGGTGCAAAAGGACGATTTTACCCCTGTTTAACAATGTGTGAAATTTCAGAATAGTCCCTGCTGCTGCTCGAGAAATTGAGTAATCTTCCATGACTTATATGAGGTTATTTTGATGCCCGTTTGATCAAATGATTATTGTTTTCTTGTAGGGTGCGGGATGGGGATTCGTTTTGATACCTACTTCAAGCTATGAATCATTTTTTTGAGCCATGATCATGAGACTTGAATTTTGGATGAATCTTGAAAAATTTTGATCGATTGTATGCTCGTTCCTTGATTTTTCTTTGTTGAATCACACTAAACATGTCGTCACGATCATGTTGCAACAAACGCAGCATGATTTTGTGTCCGGATGAAGATTTTGTCGTCTTGAGCTTTTTGACCGGAATCTTGAAATCTGGCAGCCAAAATTTAAAGCATCTTTGACGCATACATGTGTGAAATTCAACCATTCATCGTACTCTAGGTTTGGACCAGAGATAGCCTCAGACCTCACACACATAATGTAATTGGCTTCCTGCTGATCGGGTATGCGAGTGTAGTGATTTTGCTGCTCGAACGAGGCGTGCTGCTGCTAAATTTTCTATAACTTCCTTCACATATCAGAAACTTCCATCTAATTTTTCTCCCTGCTCGGGTGTCATCACGAGGAGTACCACATATCCAATTTCTCATCTCGATGAGACGAACACGCTCAAAAACATTGGGAGCGATCCGACTTGAAAAAAATGAAATATAGGCCCCAAAAGTGCCCATGACTGTAAAAAAACACCTTTAATGGTGTTTTAGTGCAGGGTGGCCAAACGAGAATAGTGTGCGGCCTACCCCTTTTCGGTATTTTACCATAACTTTGTGGTGGAGTGCCTGATTAAACCGAAACATGACCCCTAAGGATTTTTTATTGTGACGAATCTAATGGAAGTAGTCACATAGCTGTTTGATGCACCAAAAGTATAGCTCTGGTTACGGGGTCCATTTCAGGGTGCTAGAGGCCGATTTCATTGAAATTGTTTTTTATGCTCACTTCCGTAGACATGTCTGATCACGATTAAGCTTGGCAGGTGGTAGTTTGAAGTGCCGATGAAGATCTTGATCAATTATAAGGAAAATATGAGACTGTCAAAATTTCCACTGTTTTGTAGGCTCTATTGACCTGCTTCCTATCAAGGATCGAAGTGCTGAAAAATGCGTTCAAATAGCTTGTCCCACCAAATGTTGTGCTTCAAGAGAGGCGAGAAGGACAACATTTGGAAAATTTCCTTCACACTTTTACTTTTTTTCCTTCTTAGCCACAGGACCACATGAATGCCAAGAAGATTCACGTAATGGTGTAACTAGGATGCTCATGAGTAGGGATGCACGGGTCCGTCCATGGAGACTTTAGGGGGATAAAAGACTTTTTTGAGGGATCTTGTTGAAATCATCACCTCATGAGGACTGTTTGTGATTCTGAAGCTGAGATTTTGTACAGACCTTGTCAGTCAAAATCAAGCCCGTCTTGCAATTGAGTGCCAAGTCGAAGGGCGTTTTTACCATTTGGTCTAGGTTCGCTTGTTTGCTTTGGTTGACGCTGTTTGCTGCTACACTAGGTTTGCTTTTGATAGTCAGAATACCATTGTAGGTCTTGTCTACCGGGTCCAGTAGGGGGCAGTTTTGTTAGCCAGTCCCAATGGTCTGGGCCTATCAGCTAGGCGAGCTGAAGTCTCTGGCAGGTTCGACTTGGCTTTGTTAGTTTCATGCCTTTGTATTGTTTCTTTTTAGAGTGTGTTTGTGATCTCGTAGAAATAATGTTCTTCCTCATGAGACTTGTCTTGCTGTCATGGTGAATATTCTATCTTTCGAGTCCTTTTGCAAATGGACTCAGGCTATCAGAATCTTTTCATTAAAGCTCATATTTTTGGAGTCCTGGTATTGTGACACTAGGGATTTTCTTCTTTTGAGTGAGGGCTGAAGTCGCTTGTTGAGTCGATTGCTGCATCAACCTGTTTATTGGTTCAAGTGTCCTTTGTGGATTTTTGCTTGAACTTGGGAAGCGGCGCTGTAGAGATGGTTTTCACCAACTTTTTATTTTGGGGCTCTTTTACTCATGACCTATCGGCCATCTTCACCCTTTTCATCCATTTTTTCTCTTGATGTTGCTTTCTGGTTTTCACCATGCCCGGTTTTTATTCATGGAACTCTTTTACTCATGGTTTCATGACCATGCCCATCCGTCATTTTTACTCATAGCGCTCCCTTGTTAAGGTATACTCCATGCCCGTTATTTCATCATTTTTTTTGCGAAGGCGAGTTTAAGGTCATGCCTCCGGGACCTATGCGAAATAGTTTAATGTGATACGGTCAGGACATGCACTATGGTTTAAGGTCATACAGCTAGACCGCGGTGGTGATAAACAGTAGTCTATGGAGGCCTTAGAGTGAGTATGGTGGTGGTTTGACTCACTTGGGGAATTGGCATGTGGCTACCTATGATAGATCGACGATGTATAAAATGTGGGTGAAAAATATTGGTGACCCATTAACTAACAACGAGTATGGATGGCAGGATGATTCACGTTTTTGTGAGCACATGTGAGACTCACTAGGGAATGATGTAGAATGATGATGGGAAAGAACTCACTGAGGAGGTAGGAAAGGTGGTGCATGCACACAGTCGGTTTAGGAAAGACGTGCGTGAAGATGCACGTAAAAGGTGTGTGCGCATCTGTGGGGGCTAGTTTTAAAGTCGTGCCTCCGGAATCTGTGCAAGACAGTTTAACGCCATGCGGTCAGGATCGTGGTTATGCAGTTTAAAGTCATACAACTAGGACCGTGCAGTTTAAGGTCGTGCAACTAGACCTCCGCTACAGTTTAAGGTCATATAGTTTGGACCATGGTTATGCAGTTTAAAGTCATACAACTAGGACAGTGTAGTTTACGGTTGTGCAACTAAACCTCCACTACAGTTTAAGGTCTTATAGTTTGGACCGTAGTTATGCAGTTTAAAGTCATACAACTAGGACCGTGCAGTTTAAGGTCGTGCAACTAAACCTCAGCTACAGTTTAAGGTCATATAGTTTGGACCGTACAACTTTAGGGTCGTGCATCTAGACCAGGGCTTTACCGTTCAAGGTTGTGTAGCGCAGACCAAAGCTTGGGTCACTGCGTAGGTGAGACTCCATAAGGAATAGGTCTATGGGCAGCAGTCTAACTCCCTGGGGATAAGATAGGTAAGACCGTTGAGGGGTCCAGATTGGAAGGCTAACCTTATTGGAGAAGAGGTGACAAATGTTGTCCAAAATAACTAAGCATGGGGCAAACCACCGGGGGTTGCAGCAGCAAGAATGCCCATAACTCTGCTGGGGATGTGGAGTTATGACCTGATTTTGATCGACCTAGGTTCCACTTTGTTGGGAATAATAGGTTAGAGTCAAGGTACCATCTCACTGGAGATAATGTGGTAAGACACACAAGGCTTCGGCCTGGAGTAGGCGACAATAGGCTGCTTGAAACACAGTCGGCGCCAGGTGCAACAATCATTGTTTCTTGCCAGTGTTCAACCGGCCTTGAGACTTCGAAAACACAACCAGTGCTGGGTTGTTAAAAACACAGCAGACACTGTGAACAACTAGCGATATCATTTGAACACAACCGGCTCTAAGTCAACCGGTCCTAGGGTTCTTTGAAACTCAACCCACGCCAAGTCACCTTGATCACGTAGTCAGTGCCGTGAATGACCCGTGATATCGTTTGAACACAACCAGTTAAGTCAACCGGCACTAAGGTTGTTTGAAACTCAACCTGCGCCAGGTCACTTTGACAGCGTAGTCGGCGCTGTGAATGACCTGTGATATTGTTTGAACACAACTGGTGCTAAGTCAACCGGTGCTACGGTTGTTTGAATCTCTGCCGGCACTGTGTATGGATCGATGAGAGTTACCTTGGGCCTCAGGTCAAAGCCCGATCCGGCTCATCGCACTTGGCTTCCCTTGGACGCAACTGGATTTCCCAGTTTGTGAGGGGCATTTGAGGGTAGTGTGGTCTATATAACGGGGTAAAATCCCATTTTCTTCATTTTTCACCAAGGGTAAAAACTTAAACAAAGTTTTTCTTTAACAGTGAGGAGAGAGTGCCCGGTAGAAGTTTCAGCAAGCAGTGGGACTCTAGCAAACTTTTGCAGGGAAGGTTTTCGGCAAAAAATGGGGTTCCAGAGGGTCCTGCAAGGAAGGCTTTGACGAGCAAGAACTTTGCGGGGGGTTTGGTGAAGTTTGCAGGGAAAGGAGTGAGAAAAGAGAGTTCTCTGGGGAGTTTTCCGGGTAGTAGAAGAGCTTTGGCTGTAGTTTTTTTAGGGTAAAAGAGGTGGAAAGTGAAGTAGTGGGAATTTTCATGAATCTTGGGGGTTTTCTGGAGTTTTATGGGATTTCCCGACGTCATTAACTGTGTTGCAGAGGTTTTTCAGGAGCAGCAAGGGAGTTCCGGCGGAAACTAAAAAGGTCCAGGGAAATGAACGGTTATTAAAGGTAGATTGTCACAAGGAAGGTGTTCGGTTGCGGGAGGTGGATGGTTTCCCTTGGAAATCATGCGACCATTAAGGAGGTGCCAATATGTAGGCTCTATTGGGCGAGACCTTTCTTACTATAAAGGGACCTTCCCACTTAGGCTCAAACTTCCCTTTACACCAGCCATGCATAACAATAGGCCTCTTGATAGCTAGGACTAGATCACCATGGGTGAATAAGCGGACCTTGACAGACTTGTCAAAAGCCTCTTCATTCTCCCTTGGTTGAGTTCAAGTCTCTGCTGAGCTTGTAGCCTCTTTTCATCGAGTGTATCCAATTTTTGATACCAGAGCTTAACTCTCTCATCTTCGGTCATTCCTTGGTGAATAGCGACTCACAGTGAAGGGATTTGTATTTCAAGAGGTGAAACTGGTTCACCCCTATAGACCAGAGAATAAGGAGTGGAATCAGTAGAATTTTTCGTAGCGGTACGATATGCTCATAGTGCTTCGGGACCTTCTCATGCCAGTTCTTCCTTGTTTTTGATACTGACTTTCTTAAAATGTTGCATAGAGTCTTATTGAAAGCCTCAGTTAATCCATTTGCCCGAGGGTAGTTCATAGTCGAGTACCTCCACTCAAAACCGAACTGGTTAGTCAAGTGATCAATGTGATGACTCCTAAATTGAGGACCATTGTCAGATATAGCCTGGTCAAGGAACCCAAACCGGTATATAATGTGATGTCGAACGAAGTTAACCACTGTCGTCCTAGGAACTTGCTTAAGGGGGACCGCTTCAGCCCACTTGGATAAATAGTCTGTTGCAACTAGAATGAAAACATGACCTATTGCCGAAGGAGGGTCAATAGGCCCTATAATGTCCATACCCCATTGTGAGAAGGGTCAGGCTCTTAAGGTTGGTGAACTAGGCTTGAGTGTATTTGGCACACTTGGCACTTTTTAGCATAATTTAAGGAATCGGTGATCATGGAAGGCCAATAGTATCCCAAGCTGTGCATCCGTTCATAGAGCTTAGGACCGGACTGGTGTAGTCAACAAATGTCTGACTGACCTTCTTCTAACACCTTATTTTCTTCTTGGATGTCCACACATCTAAGAAGAATATTGTCAAACGACCATCTGAAGAGAGCATCTCCTTCAAGGAGGGTATCCTTGGTAGACAGTTGACGCATGCGGTTGCATTTGGTGCTATCTCCCAAGAGCTTGCCATGTTTTAAGAAACTAGTGATGGGCTCTCTCCAAAATTCTACCTGTTCAATTTCTTTGCATATTGGGTCGAAGAACTCTGGTTGCAGGTTTTGAACCTTAGCTCCTTGATTCTACACCATTTCTTGTTCAGTCTTGATTTCTTCTTTGGCTGTTAGAAGTGCTCCAAATGGATAAGGAGGGCACTTGGGGAAGAAATTTCTCTGGTCATTCGCATCGACCTCGATTCTTAGTTCAATGTGTCTCCATTCTGCAACTCAAACAAGCGTGGGTCCTGATGCGGACAACTGAATTGTAGCGTCGAGTTTCGCTAGTGCATTAGCTTGCGAGTTTAGCCCCCTGGGGATGTGACTCAGGGATACGTCCTCAAACTGGGCCATATACAATTTTGCAGTATCGTGAGTGTCTTTTCTCACATCATAGATCCCTTTGAGCTATCAGATAACCAACTCAGAGTCACCATATATCTTGAGCTGCTCCAAGTCGAGGTAGAAGGCTATCTCCAACCCGATTATAAGGGCCTGATATTCTGCCTAATTATGAGAACTGGCTTGAGCGAGAGAGAAAGAAAGCAGAAATACTCCTCCTCTCGAAGTTAGGAATACTACTCTGGTGCCTCCACGATTTGATTGGAAAGCTCCGTCAAAGTACAATTCCTACACATGAGCAAGGTCAGCACATAACACTTCTTCATCAGGGAGGTCACTTGATATAGGAGATTCTTCTAGTACAGAGTGTGCTACGAGAAAGTCAGCCAAGGCCTGGCCCTTGATGGCCTTCTATGGAATATACGTGATGTCGAATTCCATCAGCAATAATTCCCACATAATAAGGCCTCCAGACAAACATGGGCATGTAATGAGAAACTCTACAGGATCAGCTTTTGATATAAGTTTCGCTTCATGACCATCCAAGCAAGTAATGGCGGTCTTTTTGTACTGTGAAGATCAAGACCAAACACATATTTTCTATCAGGGGATAAGTCTTCGCCACCCCTTACATCCTGCGGCTAAGATAGTCTAGAGCGGTCACATATAGGATAAGAGGTCTTCCCAACACTGGTGTAGAGAGCACGGGAGGGTTGAGTAAATATTGCTTGATGTCATCAAGGGCTGCTTGACAGGTTTCATCCCAGATGAATGGGGTATCATTCTTTAGTAGATGTGTAAAGGGTTTACAACGACTTGAGAGATTTCAGATGAACCTGCAGATGTACGCTAGCTGCCCTTAAAGGGAGCGCAATTCTCACAGTGTAGTTGGCGATGGCATTTCTGGGATCGCCTTGATCTTGACTGGCTCAACTTCAAGCCCTCGATGTCTAACGATGAACCCCAAGAATTTTCCCTAAATCATGCCAAAAGCGCATTTTAGCAGGTTCATTTTTAGTTGATGAAGGCGCAACCGCTTGAACACCTTTTCAAGGTCTCTCATGTGAGCATCCTTTTCTTCGGATTTTACCACCAAGTCATCTACATAACACTCCACCTCTTTGTGCATCATGTGTTTAAAAATGGTCATCATTGCTCTCTAGTATGTGGCTCCAGCATTATTTAATCCAAAAGGCATCATTGTGTAACAAAAGACCCCTTTTGGAGTTAAGAATGCAGTGGCCTCCTCATCTTTGGGCGCCGTCCTTATTTGATTATACTCGGAGCATCCGTCCATGAAGGAAAAGATTTGGCAGTGAGCTATAGAGTCAATGAGCATCTCGGTGGATGGCAACGGGAATTCATCCTTGAGACAGGAGGTATTCGAATTGCGAAAGTCAATGCACACCCTGATTCTTCTTGACTGGAACAACATTTGCTAGCCATTTAGGGTACTTGACTTCACGAATGGAGCCTGCTTGTCTGAGTTTGGTTATCTCGGCGTCTATCTGCATTTCAAGGTTAGACCTGAACCTTCTTGATTTCTGTTTGACAGGTTTGCCGGTTGAATCAATGCCGAGACGATGAACAACGACTTGAGGGTCTAAATCATGCATCTCATGGTAATACCAAACAAAGACGTCTCGATTTGCTCTCAGGAAGGTAGTGAAATATTCTCTCTTCTGGAGACATATTCGTTGAAATGAAAGTGGGTCTTGGATCCACTTTCGTCAGTTGTGGCCTGACCACTTTCTTCCCATTCTTTCGGGGCTTCTTGCAACTCTTCCTTGTTGTTCTCGGAGGCCTTTTCATCAACTTCATGTGCGGAGACCCATGACCTTGACATCTCTGTCTCCAATAGGGCCCTAGGGTAGGTTATGCTTCCTACGTTTTCTCGAATCAAGTGACATAAAGTTCAACCTCAAACGTGGAAAACACGCCAGGTTGGAGGAAATTGTCTTGAAAGTTAGAGGGAAATTGAGGCTCAGTGGTGGTTGGGCAGAAAGAGTCTTCTTATGAATCGCATGACATTTGTACGGGTGCCTATAGTGTTTGCCCCGTGCTAGCTGGTGCTTCATAGACTTATATCATATGGCAAGCTTCTTGAGAATAAAAGCTTAGCCCTTTTTATTGTCTCAACCTCTGATCAAAGTTGAGCTCAGCGGGCCATTGGGGTTTCTTTGGCTTCGACTTTTTGTGCCTCTTTGAATAAGGTGGTTGTGCTTTGGTACGAGCGGCCAGGGCGTCAGCGACTGTTAGGAATCCTGATGCTTATGCCAGGGTCTTTCTTAATTGTTTTCATTGCGTCTTGCTTATATTGATTCCTTTGAATTCTCAATCAAGAGCCTCAAAGTCCGGGCATATCAAGGTTGTACTCGTAGTGGACATAGAAGAGGAAGGATGAGAAGCAGAAGAAGAAAAAGGAGAAGGGATAGAAGGTGGGGCACTTTTATGGTTGTTCCTCTCATTAGACCAATCTGGGCTGCGTTTTACATCGTCACCAGGGTTGGACGGGTACAGGGGTCTTTTAGGTCTTTCCCTTGCTTAGACCGCTGGGGAATGCTTTTAACGTCGTCACCCTCATCGGACGTGTGCAGAGTGGGAGATGGCACGAAAATGTCTTCCTGATAGGATGAAGAAGGAAGAAGGTTCGTGCCAGGGATAAAGTCTAGTAAAGTCTACCGTGGGGGAAGGGGCTTGAAAAATTTCTACTCAACTGGGGGTTGAGCCATCGTGTTTCTTCAATGAGTATCCCTTGCTGCTTGTCTCCTTCTGGTTTTCTAAGATGATGTTTGATTTGTCTCGCTAGGCTTATGCATAGCCCTAGCTTGGAGAACTACTTCTCATCTTAAGGATTTGAGTCTGCTTCGGCCATGGTGGACTATCCATGGCTGGGAAGTCGAAGGTTTCACAGAGTCTGAGTCATTGATAGGAAGGTCTTTCTTTGGGTGATCTTATTGCCCCAATGGAGGAGTGACTTGCAGATCACTTACGGGGAGATTGTAAAACTCCTAACACTCCCGCATTTTCTTTACAAATATCTCATGGAAACTTGTACATTCCCACAGGTTGGCCTCTTATCTGGAGATACAAACACCAACGATCTTCAGTCCCCTTAGCAAGGCGACAGGGTTGGCTTGCCTACTTTAGTGTGATCATGCCTTCCTGAAGAATTATAATGAAGAAGGCATGGAGGATACTAGGCATTTTGTCTTCCTCTTGGATGGTTGATGCATGGGAGGCCTCAGCTGCCCTAAAGGCCTTCTTTAAGTCTTCATGCTTTGTCTGACTCTTCTGAATCATGGCCTCGATAATATCCTTTAGTGTGTAGAAGTCATCTGTGGGATGATTGATCCTCTTATGGTAAGCACAATAATTTGCCTGAGTGTCCAGGCCAGCTTGCTCGGAGAACTTGGCTTTTGAAAGCTAGATCATATTTTGTTCCAGTAATAACCGGAACAGCGCTGGGACTCATTCCTTCTCGAAGGGATAAACCTTGTTCCTATGCCTGGTGAAATAATCACCCCGATCAAGATTGGCCGGCAAGGGTACTCTGTTGTGCGACTGTTGTTGCTTGCCAGCTTGGGGCGCTATCTTTGTCGTGCTTACCCCTTTAGAGAGGTCCAAAGTTTGGGAGGGAGCCTTTTTTGGATCAATGACTGTGACGACTACACTTATTACTCCTTTCTTTTGGCTGCCCCGTGTGTTGTTCCAAGAGCTACCACTGCCCCAGTTGTTTGCTGAGCTTGTAGATGGTTATCGTGTCCCATCATGGTGGTGTGATAATCTTTCTATGTGGACTGATTTAGAGATCAACTCTGACATGGAGGTCAGATTAGAGGCGTCGACATGTTCCGCATGCAAGTTTGGACTGCTTCCTTCTCAAGCATAGGATTAGGACGGAGGGAAGCCAAATTTCTCCATCTTGATATGAACTGGCCCACGGGCTCCTCGTGATCTTAAGTCAAGGTGAGAAGTTCGATGGTTTGAACCTTTTTCTCTCAACCTTGTAGAAGCTTTGATAAAACAATTTCTCCATTTCTTCCCATGTGTGCACCGAGTTTGGAGGAAGTCGGGCATACCATTAAAATGTTGGGTCATCGAGCGTCTCAATGAACTGACGGAGAAGAAATCTCTTGTCAGCCGCTATTTTTCGACCTGCTACCTTAAAGTGGACAATATGCTGGTTTTAAGATGTGGTTCCGTTGAATAAAGGAAACTTCCCTCTCTTATAATCTGAGGGAAACGAAACCTAATCAATATATGAGGGGTACTGCCTTTGATAAGGCGTCGCACCCTGTAGCCCTAGGAGTTTTTTGTTCTTTAGGATATGGGTTACCATAACATCAATGTCTGTCTGAGAGACAGGATGAGGGACAGAATTCTCCAGTGAGGCAGAATGAGGGGGCTGCCATGGAGCACCATTAGAGTGATGGAACCGACCTCATGGTTAGCCAATTGACGAGTGGCGTCAATATAATCGATCTTTTTCATCATCATGCGCACCATATCCTCAAACTTGTTCATGCGGCAATTGAGGGCTTGCAAACTTGACGGGTCGTGTGTGGTAGGTAAGTCAGTAGGGGGCTAGCATGCCATGACTAAACTCGACTCTTGTATGCCAATCGCATTTGGACCGATTCTTGACAGTCTTTGGACCATGCTTGCTGAGTGGCTAGATCATCTTCTACGCCAGTAACCACCTCACAAGGCTCATGGAGCTCTTCTTCAGGCTTCTTTGTCTGAAGAGGGTAGAAGGGATTCAAGTGATGAGGGTCGTCAGAACTGGTTGTTTTGATTGCCTTGAAGACCTCTCTAGTCAAAATTTACAGACCTCTATCACGTTTAGCCTATGGTTTTGATGGACTTCGTGTCAAAACTGCGATCTAGGTCATGGTTGTTCATCTTTTCTTGCACAGGAGAGAGTTGTCTCCGTCAAGTGCGGCAATGGATGAGGGCCAGGAACTAGTGCCATTTATGGACGAGTAGGATGAAGGACTCGATCTTCCATCAGGTCATTGCCTTGAGCACTCTTGTGGGCTCCAAAGACAATACCAAAGTGACGAGGCTGGTTCATGATTGTACTCTTGGGGGAAACCTTCGAATGCCAAGGCAGAAGGTGCTTGCTTGATGAAGGAGGAGTAGGGTGGACTCAAGAAAAGGCCTGAGTCTAGGGCGAGTGGACGTCTGTGATGGCGGCACGTGTACGCCCCTTGAAGAAGGATTACGGGAGACCTGGGGGTCCACCCAAGCTCATGCAAGTGGTTTGACCTTAGGAGGTCGAGAACTACGAGTAGGTGTCGATAAAAGAACAGGTGTAGGCTTGAACCTTACAGGGTGTGCTTGTGTGTGCTGAGTAGGAAGACGAGGAGATTAGCTCCTGTGTACTTGTGGCACAATGACGGCGTTGCCCCGAGTAGTGAGATGCATGTGATCAGGGTGCGCATGACCTGACCTTAAAAGGTCTGATCTTGGATGCTAACTTGAGGTAGCATAAGGGTTGCCCCGAGGTGTGGCTCGAGTGGGTGACCCACGAGCCTTGTGGTTTGTGTGAGGGGTGGAGACCATAGGGTTTTCGCCTCGATGTGTTGAGCCTCTAGGGATAGAGACCAATGTACAAAAATGTGGGGGGTGGCCTTGTTGTGACCCACAGAAGCAATGGGAACTTGTTTGCCTTTGGCAGAAAGAGACTGGGCAGCCTTCCGGCTTACATCAGGAACCTGACCGGCAAGTGACTCGCCGGTGGCTGGGTACATGCTGTGTGGGGCAATAGAAGTGTTGCTGATGCAGGGCGCCGTGGTGGAGTTTCCACCAGGGTGAGGAGATGGGGAGTGAGGGACCCTTAAGTCCCGCCTCACACTGGTCCAGGTTAAGATCTGAGAGCTAGACTAGGGGTCTTTGCTTGAGAGGATGGTTGGGAACAAAGTTGAAGGAACTTGTTCCATAGGGACACTCTTGAACACGGGGATAAGAAAATCCCCGATCCAGATAAATGGGTTACAGGACCTGCGAGCCATAAATAAAATGTGAAAAGATAATGAAAGTAGATAATAAAAGACGAAACTAGCAAAAGAAGAACTATCCGACTAAGGGGTAGTAAGTCCCCAGTGGAGTCGTCAAGCTGGTTAGGTGCCTCGATCTCGCCCTCCAGTTTTTGACGATTGGGTGTCCCACGTCTCGAGTTTCGAGGGAAGACCCGGGATGGTTTTTTGATCACTCTCTCGGGAACCGCATTTGAGAACGGGGGCAGGTGTTACCAACCAGTGAGATAGGAATTTAAGGTCGGTTCGGGACTTACTCAGACTGGCTCACGTGGGTGCCCTCTTAGACCACAAAAAAAGCCACCCAGTAATAAACATGGTTTGGAATCGTCACCCTTGGCTTGTATTCTTTTGTTTTCTACAATCACACACATATGGAAAAAGTTATAATTCATGTGGGTCAGTCCTCACCCTTTTCCTCCTTGGTGAACATACACAAGCATGCGCATTCAAAAGAAGAAGAGAAGAATAAGAGAAGACAGATGGAGGATAGAAGAATTCGATTGAGCGAGAAGATCAGACTAGTGACTAAGCCAGTGAACAACTAGCCTGACATGGTAGCAAACCGAGCTCGGTAACTCAGATCGGCTCACAGGATTACTATTAGACGTCATTACGGATGTCGACTAAATAGGCAAGATGGTTAGTCTGTCGTGGCAATAAAACGGGCTTAGTAATTCTGGCACAACAACATTACGCTAGACCACAGGACTACCATGAGAGGCTAACCTCGATCCTTCTTAATCGAATGAAAGAAACAGGATGAAGGTCATAAGAAAAGAATAGGAAATGAAATAAGCGAAGAAGGGAACAAAAGGAAAGAGGGGGAAGAAAGGAAGAGAAAAGCATGAGAGATGAGAGAGTAAAGGAGAGAGGGGGAAGAAAGACGCAGTCGGTGCTAGGCATTGCCAACTGGGTTTGAAGGAAGAGAGAGAAAACACAGTCAGTGTTAGGCTTTACTGATTGTGTCAAAAGAAGAGAGAGAAAATACAGTCGGCATTAGGCTTCGCTATTATGCTACATAGAGGAGAGAGAGAAGATCCAGTCAGTGTTAGGCTTAACCGATTGTATTAGACCAAGAAGAGAGAGAAGATGCAGTTGGCGCTAGGCTTCAATGACTGTATCAAAAGAGAAGAAAGGAGAGAAACCCAATCGGTGCTAAGCTTGCGTCGGTTGTGTCAGAAGAGAAGAAAGAGAGAAACCCTACCGGCGTTAGGCTTGCGTTGGTTGTGATGGAAGAGAAGCAAGAGGGAAAACCAACCGGCGTTAGGCTTGCGTCGACTATGATGGAAGAGAATAAAGAGAGAGAAATCAAGCCAACGCTAGGCTTGCGCTGTTGTGATAAGAGAAAGAGAGAGATAAATCTAGCCGATGCTAGGCTTCACTGACTGTGATAGAAGAGAAAGGGAGAGAGAAATCAAGCTAAAGCTAAGCTTCGCCAACTATGGCAGAAGAGAAAGAGAGAGAAATTCAGCCGACGCTAGGTTTCACTGATTGTAACAGAGGAGAAAGAGAGAGAAATTCAACCGTTGCTAGGTTTCACCGACTATGATAGAAGAGAAAGAGCGAGAAATCCAATTGGCGCTTGGCTCTCTCGACTGTGACAGAGGAGAAAAGAGAGAGAAATCCATCCAACACTAGGCTTCATCAACTGTGACAAACGAGAAAGAGAGAGAGAAATCCAGTTGGTGCTAGGCTTCATCGACTGTGACAGAAGAGAAAAAGAGAGAATAATCCAGACGGTGCTAGGCTTCACCAACTATGACAGAAGAAAAAGAGATAGAGACAAGAAGAGGAAAGGGAAAGACATGGAGACGAGAAGAAGAGAGAGAGAGAAAGATAGAGATGAGAAGAAGAGAGGGAACGAGGGGAGGAGAGGGAAAGTTACCTTCTCAAAGAGTACCAGCCCTTTTCTTCTCTCTCCTCTTTCTCTCTCCAAGACGTACCCACTAGCTTAAGCAAAATTCATTAACTTTATTGATTGATCTAAGAAAAATGAATCAGGCCTTTGTACAATGAGGCATTGCATGTTTATATAGAATTGGGCTAAAACACGGGTGTACGCCCAAAAACTAACTAGAATTGAAGATAATTACAATTTAATTGAATTAAAAGAAATTTTAAAAATAGATGCAAAAGGACTATTTTGCCCCTATCGAACAATTTATGGAATTTAAGGACAGTCCCTGCTGCTGCCCGAGAACTTGCATGATCTTTCATGGCTGAACTTTTGAAGATCATGCTCAAGCGTCGTCACGATGCGTACCAAATATCGAATTGCTCATCTTGATGAGATGAACACGCTCACCAAATTTGGGAGCAATCTGAATTGAAACGAGTAAGATATAGTCCTCAAAATTTACTACCCATGACTGTAAAAACAACCACCTTTAATGGTGTTTTAGTGTAGGATGGCCACATGGGAATAGTGCGCGACTTACCCCTTTTCGGTATTTTACCTATAACGTTGTCTTGGAGTGCCCGATTAAGCCGAAGCTTGACCCATAGGGGGTTTCAACCAAGCCAGATCTAATGATGGTGGTCTCACAACTGTTTGACGCACCAAATATATGTCTCTTGTTACGGGGCCTTTCGCTGAAATTGTTTCTTTGTGTTCACTACCTTAAACATGTTTGATCACGATGAACCTTGGTAGGTGGTCTTTTGAAGTGCTGATGAAGATCTTGACCAATTCTGGGGCAATTTAAAACATCAAAATCTCCACTGTTTTCTAGGCTTTATTGACCTGCTTTCTATCAGGGACCAAGGTGCTAAAAAATGCGTTCAAACAGTGAGCTCAAGGAAACGTGAGGGTTGCCCCGAGTGGATGAACCATGAACCCTTGGATGTGTACGAGGGGTGAAGATCTCCTAACCTCTCCCTCTTTGTGCGGACCCTCCAGGTGTGGAGGTTCGGGGTGCTGAAGGAGCATTAGGGGTTGCCCTTCGGGGAACCTGAGGAACGACAACAACTCGTTTGCCTTTCGTGGGAGTGATGGGTGCAACATAAGTTTCAAATAAAGATAGAAAAGGGAAGAAAAATTTGACTAAGAGGTGAGACTAGCATGGCAATTGGGAAGTCATCGACTTGGAGTGGTAGCAAGACGAGTATGGTTCTCAAGACTAGCACAACGACAATACTACTCGAAATTGAGACTGATATGGCGATGCTAGGCTAAGTCTACCATCAGTCAAGTGAGAAGAGAAAAGATAATGAAAAGAATACAAGAGACAACATAGAGATGGGGTCCAGATGACGCTAGGCATTGCCACTCACGATCATGGAATAGCAGTGTTGTGGCCCTTGGGCGGTGCTCGACAGTACTGCTCATGGTTAGAGAGTGAGAAATGAATTACGGACGGCGCTAGGCATCGCTGTTGGCAAAAAAAGGAGACAACACACTCCCACATGGGCAGCGATAGTCCCTGATGACGCACGTGACAATAGTCCTTCGTAAAGTGCACGACGGTAATCCTTATGAGAAGCATGACTATAGGCGTGGGACGCTGGAAGGACGGTGATAAGCATCGAATATGCGAAGGAAGCTCACAAACAACGGTTGACATTGCCGAGGTCTCTAGCCGGTGGTGAAGGCTATCGTCGTCAACTATATACGAGCGACAGGGAAGGACCCTTGCGGGCGGCAGCAAGTTCCTCCATCTAGGTTCTTCCCTAAGACGTCGAAACTACATATGTGGATGGCGATAGGCGGCGCTGTCTACAGGCCTCAATAGGAGAGGGAGATAGAAGAACATAAGGAGAAGGAGACTCGCCCATGGCGTTGCCATCGCCATGCGCAACCTGTGCAACCTCATGGGAGGCATGAACGACACTGCCACTGCCGTACATGACCACTGCGAGGAACTTAGATGGGGAAGGAGGACGGAAGACAGAGAGAAGAAAAGAAGAGAGAGAATATTCACCTTGAACCTAGGGTTACCGATCAAAAGTTTCTCACACCTCACTCCCTCTCTCTCTCAAATGTGACTCAACAATGAGAAGAAAGAGACACTTGTGTTAAGTAAAAACTCTCCCTTTTGTGCAAGGTTGAGTCGTCTGGTGCGTACAATGCTAGTACGTATATATAAAATTTGCCCCAAACATGGGTGGATGATCAAAAGTAACCCTAATTGTTGGAAATTAAGATTAAATTGAATTAAAAGAAATTAGAAAATAGAGTGAAAAATGATAGATTTGCCCCTTCCTAACAATTCGTGGAATTTCATAACAGCCCCTGTGTTGCCATAGAATTTGTGTGATCTTACATGGCTGATTCGGGGTCCTTCTGATGCCTAGTTGATCGTAAGATGATTGTTTTCTTGTGGGGCTCGGCACGACAATCAATTTAATACCAACTTCGAGCCATGGATTGTGTTTTTAGTGCACGATCATGTGATTTGATATTTGAATTGATCTTAAAACTTAGGATCGATAGTATACTCATTCCTTGATGTTTTTCAATGATTTCTTTGCTGAATTACACTGAGCATGTCGTCACGATCGTGGGGCAATAAACACAGCTTGATTTTGTGCCAGAACGAAGATTTTGCAATTAGAACTTTAGTTAGAATCTAGAATTCCAGAGATGGAATTTGCAGTCGCTTTGTCTGATTTCTGTGCAGAATCCGACCATTCATCACATACGGGGTTCGGGAAAGTGATAGCCCGAGACCTTATGCACACGATGAAGTTGGTCTCACAACGATAAGGCTTGCGAGCGACGTGATCTAGCCACTCAAGCGAGGAACTATGCTGTTGAATTTCCTGCACTTTCATCGCAAATCAGCAACTTATCTCTAGCTTTTCTTCACGCTTGGGTGTCGTCAGTGGACGTGCCACATATCGAATCACTCGTCATGACTTGACGAACATGCTCACCAAATTTGAGCACGTTCCTAGTTGTGAAGGGCTAGATATGAGCATCGAAACTAACTAGTCGTGACTATCCCTTCCATGGCGTGGAGTTGCAGGGTGGCCGCACGGGAATAGCGTGGGGCCCCTCTTGTTTCACTCTTTTTCCTATAACGTCTTCCTGAAGTGTCTGTTCGGGCTAAAATTTGACTTCTAGGGGTTTTCGACCATGTCGGATCCAATGATAATTGTCTCAAGGTGATTTGAGATATAAAAAATGTAGCTCTAGTGATAGGGGCTCTTTCGAAGTGCAGGAGGTCGATTCTACTAGAACTGTTTCTCAGTCTACACTGGCTTAAACATGTCGGACTATAACGCAAATTGGCCAGAGACTTTTGAGAGACCTTATGAAGATCTTGGGCGATTCTAAGGCTATTTTGAGATTGCCAGAATTTCCACTGTTTGTTAGGCTCTATTAAGCAGGGGCCCCATGTTGACGAAAAATACCTTCCAACAGGGTACTACAGTTTAAAGTCATGTAGCTTGGACCATGCAGTTTAGGGTCATGTAACTAGACGTACGCTATACTTTATTGTTGTATAGTTTGGACCGTACCATTTAAGGTCGTGCACCTAGACCAAGGCTGTGCAGTTTAAGGTCATACAACCCAGGCCAAGGTGCGAGTCGCCATGTAGTTGAAGCTTCATAGGGGTAGATCTGTGGATAGCAATCTGACCCCCTGGGAATAAAATAGTTAGGACTATGCACAAGAAGAGAGCTTTTTTGATGAAGATGGTGGCCCTAGAAGGAGTGACAAACTTTCCTAGGGATTAGGACGGTAAGTGTGATTCCCTGGGGATAAAATAATTAAAGCCAGCAAAAGAATCAGATGGGAAGGCCGACTTCATTGAGGAAAAAGGGGGAAAATGTGGGTCCTTTATATCCTTAAGGAAGGAATAACTAGGTGTGAGATAGACCCACTGGGGGCTGCAACAGTAAAAATGACCGTAAGTCCGCTAGGGATAATAAGCTGCAACCCGAGTATGACTCTTCTATTGGGGATGAGAATTCATGGCATGAGTTTGAAGGACTTGGGTTCCACTTTATTGGGGGTAATAGGTCATAGTCAAGGTGCACTTCACTAGGGATAATAGTAACTAGACACACGCAGCTTTGGCACGAGGTGTGTAACAATAGATTGTGTAAAACACGGCTGGTGGCAAGTGCAACGACCATTATTTCTTGAACACTCAGCCGATGTTGGGTTTGTTAAAAACACAGTCGGCATTGAGAACAACTCGCATTATTTCTTGAACACACAGCCGCGCTGGTTTGTTGAAAGCACAGCCGGCGCTAGGTTTGTTGAAAGCACAGCCGGTGACCAACATTATTTCTTAAACACACAGCCGACACTAAGTCATTGAGAATGCAGGTGACACTAAGTCTTTGAGCACACAATCGGTGTTGAAGTCACCAACGTCACAAAGGACGCTAAAGTCTCTGACCACACAGCCAGTGTTGAAGTCACCAACAACACAAACGACGCTGAAATCTATGAGCACACAGCCGGTGCTGAGGTCATTTTGATAACATAGCCGGTGCTGGGTGTGGGTTAGTGTTTCGGCTTTGACCCCAGCCGGACCTGGTCCTGGCCTCTGTCGCATGGGGTTTCCTGAGTGGTAGTAAAATTTGCTAGGGCCTTAGGTTCGAGCCCAACCCGGTTTGACCCATTGGCGTTTGGCCTTCTTGGACATGGCTGTAATTCCCAATTTGCGAGGGCCTTTTGAGGAAAGCAGTGGATATATAAAGGGGTAGCCCCCATTTTCACTTTTTCGTCGAATGTAAAAACCTTGAGGTAAAAAGTTTAAACAGTGAGAAGGGGATTTTTGGCAGGAGCTGGATGAGCACAAGGGGATTTCAGCATGATTGGCCAGAGTTTGCCAGTACGCAGGGGGACATTACGGTGAAGTTGTAGGAGTTTGGTATAAGGGGAGGCAGTTCACTGGAAAACAGGGAACTCAGAATGTGGCTTTTAAGGGTTATGATGGAGGCAGGAGGAGGAGGGAGTTGCAGTAGTACCCTGGTAAGGAATTCTCACTAGTTTTTGGAGTTTTACAGCGGATGTAAGTGATTTCCTGACAACTTAGGGAGATTGCAAATGTTTTCTCCGTAGCAGAAGGGAGCTCCAGCGAGATAGAAGGTCCAAGGGACACAAACTGTCGCTGGAGGTGGAAGGTTGCACTTGGAAGGTGTGCAACCATTGGGGAGGCAAACGGTTGCCATTCACATGTGTGAGACGTGTGTCAAGCCACGAGGCAGATGACTACCCTTGGAAATCATGCAACCATCAGGCAGACAAAGAGACATTGGCAAAAAAACGAGGGGCCTAAGGAATCGAGGAGACAAATGGAACGATCGGGAGATGAACAGACAAGACGGCGAGTGACCTTAAAACATGGTAGGCGCTGACTCAGGATATGCAGCCGATGAAGCGCCCTACGAACATAGCTGGTGCTAGCCTTTAGGATACACAGCCGATGATAGGCACTAAAACACAGTCACCGCTGACCTCTTAGAAACACAGTTGGTGCTGGTCCTAAAGAAAGGCAACCAGCACCGGGAGTTAGCAACATAATCGACGCAAGCCTTTGGAAGACACAGTCAGCGCTTGCCTCAGACGATGCTTATTAGTGCATGGTCAACATCACGTTGCACATCACGTTGTTCATGTGCGACAATGAGTCACATGTGGGAACTGTTGCTCATGACGCTGAGCGATGTGCGACGATTATCACGCATGGGTGGTGATGGGCAGTAGGCTTGGCTTATGATGTCCATTGGAAGCCAAGTCCTCTAGCACAACAGTGAAGCTCATGTTGCTCTATGGAAAGGCATCCACTGTGAATGGGGTATGCTCTCCATCATAGGCCAATTCCTTACCAGAGAAGTCTTCTTTGTATGTTTGATATACTCGCCATATGGTTGGCTTCTTCTTTTGTCTTGTAACCATCCTCTTTGGTGACACTCGTCAGATGAATTGAAGCTGGCTCTCCAAGTGGTTTTTCTTATTCTTCATGATGAGGGTACTTCTTTGGTGGGTTTCCTTCTTCTAAGAGAGTAATTCTTTTAGGGGTTTGCTTCTTCTAGGGGAGTAATTCTTTCGTGGGTTTGCTTCTTCTAGGAGAGAAATTATTTTGTGGGTTTGCTTCTTCTTCATGAGGAGAACATTTTTTTTGGCCTGTAACCATCCTCTTATCCTCTGATGCAAGAGCAACACTGTGGGTTTTGGTTTGTAACCGTCCTCTTATCCTTAGATGCAAGAGACTTGTAACCCCCTAGTAATGGGCTATTTGGCTTATACCTTGTAACTTGTTTTTACTGGAGAGAAAAGAGTTTTCAAGCATTGTTTGGACTGTCTTGCTTGGTTTGCATTGAGTCCCTGTTCTTGAATATGCATTTCAGATAGTACTTCTTTAGGTACCGACCATTGATACGGGACATTGCCTCCTCGCCATCAAGATGTGCTAGTATGTAAGCTCCATTTGTTGAGACTTTTTTTACTATAAAAGGACCTTCCCATTCATACTTCCCTTTACGCTGGCCATGCATAACAATCGGCCACTTGATGGCAAGAACTAGATCCCCATGGGCGAATGAGCAGACCTTGACTGATTTGTCAAAAGCCCTCTTCATTCTCCCTTGGTTGAGTTCGAAGTTCTGCTGAGCATCTAGCCTCTTTTCATCGAGTGCATCAAATTCTTGATATCAAAGTTTGACTCTCTCATCTTCGATTAGTCCATAAATGTATAGCGACACGCAATGAGGGGATTTAAACTTCGAGAGGTAAAACTACTTCACCCCATAGACCAGAGAGTAAGGAGTGAAATCCCTAGCATTTCGTGTAGTAGTACAATAATCCCATAGCGCTTCAGGAAGCTTCTCGTGCCAATTCTTCTTTGTCTTTGGTACCGATTTTTGTAAAAATTGCACAAAGTCTTATTGAAGGCCTCAGCAAAGCCATTTGCCCGAGGGTGGTACATAGTCGAGCATATCCACTCGAAACCGAACTAGTTAACCAAGCGATCAATGCGGTGACTTCAAAATTTGGGGCCATTGTCTGAAATAATCTGGTCAGGCACCCCAAACTAGTATAATGTGATGTTGAATTAAGTTGGCCATTGATATCCCCAGAACTTGCTTGAGGGGGACTACTTTAGCCCACTTAGAGAAATAATCTATTGCAGCTAGAATAAAGACACGGCCCATTGTCGAAGGAGGGTCAATAGGCCCTGCAATGTCCATACCCCATTGTGAGAAGAGCCATGATGCTACTGTAGGGTGTAAGGGCTCTGGAGGTTGATGAACAAGGCTTAAATGTATTTGGCATACCTGACACTTTTTTGCATAGTTTAAGGAATCAACGATCATGGAAGGCCAATAATAGCTCAATCTGTGTATCCGTTCATAGAGCTTAGGACAGGGCTGACGTAGTCCACAAATACCTGAGTGTACCTCTTTTAACACTTTATTTGCCTCGTGCATGTCCACACATCTAAGAAGAATACCATCAAATGACCATTTGAAAATAGCATCTCCTTCAAGGAGGGTATACTAGATATATATTCGATGTACACCATTGCGCTTGGCACGATCTTCGGGGAGCCTACCATGTTTTAGAAAACTAGTGATGGGCTCTCTTCAATTTTCTACGTGTTCAATTTCCGTGCATATTGGGTCGAAGATTTTCGGTTGTTGGTTTTGAATCTTAGCTCCTTGACTTTGTGTTATTTCTTATTCAGTCTCCATTACTTATATAGCTTATAGAAGTACTCCGAATAGATAATGAGGGAACTCGAGGAAAGTATTTCTCTCATCATCTGTGTCTACCTCCGTTCTTAGTTCAATGTGTCTCCATTCTGCCACCCAGACAAGCATGGGTCCTGATGAGCATAATTGAATTGTAGCGTCGAGTTTTGTAATTGCATCAACTTGCAAGTTTAACCTCCTAGATGATTTTCCAATATTGTGATAAGGCTTGAGAGTGTTCATAAATCCCTTTGAGCTGTCGGATAACCAACTCAAAGTTGTCATAGATCTTGAGATACTCCAAGTCGAGGGTGAAGGCTATCTCCAGCCTGATTATAAGGGCCAGATATTCTTCTTCATTATGAGAACCAGCCTGAGATTGAAAGAAAGAAAGTGACAATACTCCTCCCTTCAGAGTGAGGAATACTACTCCAGCGCCTCCTTAGTCTAATTGGAAGGCTCCATCGAAGTACAATTCCCATGCATAAGCAAGGTCAGCCTAGCACACTTCTTCACCAGGGAGGTCGCTTGACAATGGAGACTTCGTTGGTATGGGGTGTGCTGCGAGAAAATCAGACAAGGCCTGGCCCTTGAGGGCTTTCTGTGGGACATACGTGATGTCAAACTCTATCAGCAATAATGCCCACTTAGCAAGGCATCCTGACAATCATGAATGTGTCATGAGAAACTTTACAAGATCTGCTTTTGATATATGTTTCAGTCCATGACCAAGTAAATAATGACGAAGCTTTTGTACTGCGAAGATCAGAGCAAGGCACATCCTTTCTATAGGGGGATAATTCGTCTTGGCCCCCTACATCCTGCGACTGAGATAATACAGTGTCGTTTCTTTTTCCTCGTCATTGTTTTGTGCCAACAATGCCCCAAGTGACTCGTCAAGAGGGGTCACGTATAGGATGAGAGGTTTTTCCAACACTAGTGTAGAGAATACTGGAGGGTTGAGTAAATATTGTTTGATGTCATCAAGAGCTGCTTGACATGCTTCATCCCAAATGAACGGAGTACCCTTCTTTAATAGGTGTGCAAAGGGTTTACAATGACTTGAGAGATTTGAGATGAACCTGGGATCTATGCTAGTTGTCCTTGAAGAGAACGTAGTTCTCATAGTGTAGTTGGTGATGGCATTTCTTGGATCGCCTTAATCTTGACTGACTCAACTTCAAGCCCTCGATGTCTGACAATGAGCCCTAATAACTTTCCTAAACGCACGCCAAAAGCACATTTCAACAGGTTCATTTTAAGATGGTGAAGGCATAGTCACTGCCTTTTCAAGGTCTCTCATGTGAGCATCCTTCTCTTCGGATTTTACCACCAGGTCATCCACATAACATTCAACCTCTTTGTGCATCATGTCTTTAAAGATGATCATCATTGCTTTCTAGTATGTGACATCGATATTCTTTAATCCAAAAGGCATCATTGTGTAACAAAAGACCCCTTTTGGAGTTAAGAATGCAGTGGCTTCCTCATCTTCAGGAGCCATCCGTAACTGATTATACCCAGATTATCCATCCATGATGGAAAAGACTCGACAGTGAGTCGTAGAATTGATGAGCATCTCGATGAATGGTAACGAGAAGTCATCCTTGAGACAGGTGGTATTCAAGTCGCGGAAGTCAATGCAGACCTTGATTTGGCCATTATTCTTCTTGACTGGAACAACATTTGCTAGCCATTTTGGGTACTTGACCTCACGAATGGAGCCTGCCTGTCTGAGCTTGGTTACCTCGGCATCTATCTGCAGTTCAAGGTCAGGCCCGAACCTTCTTAATTTCTACTTGATAGGTTTAACAGTCGGATCAAAGCCGAGATAGTGAATGGCGACTTGAGGGTCTAAACCTGGCATCTCATAGTAAAGTCAAGCGAAGACGTCTTGGTTTCTCTCAAGAAAGTAGTGATATCTTATTTCTCTTCTGGAGACATATTCGTTGAGATGAAAGTGGGTCTTAGGTCGACTTCATCTCCAAGATTTATTTCTTTGCGCTCGTCAGCAGTAGCTTGACTGCCTTCTTCCCATTCTTCCGAGGCCTCTTGCAACTCTTCCTCGTTGTTTTCAAAGGTCTTTTCATCAACCTCAAGTGTAGAGATCCATGATCCTGACATCTCCACCTTCAGCAGGGCTCCAGAGTAGGTCATGACATCTGTGCCTTTCTCAAACCGAGGGACAAAAGGGTCAACCTCAAACGTGGAAAGCCTATCCGGCTGTAGGAGCTCATCTTGAAAGTTAAGGTGGACTTGAGATTCAACAATTGTGGTGCGAGAAATGCCCTCGTACGAAACACATAGTCTTTACGCTGGTGTTTGCAGTGTTTGCCCCACGCTGGCTTGTACTTCATAGACTTGTACCATGTGGCAAGCTTCCTGAGAGTAAAAGCTTTACCCTCTTGATTCTCTCAGTCTCAGCTCAAAGTAGGGCTCAGGGGGCCACTGGGATTTTTTCAACTTCGACTTCTTGTGTTTCTTCGCAAAAGATGACTCTGCTTTAGCTCGAGCTACCAGGGCGTTAGCAATGGTTAAGAATCCTGCTGCCTGGGCCAGCGTCTTTTCAACCGCTTCCATTACGTCCTGCTTATATTGATTCCTTCAAATTCTCTGTTAAGAGCCTCGAAGTCCGGACATTTGAAGGTGGTACCTATAAGAGACCTAGAAGAAGAAAGATGAGGAGCAGAAGAAGAAGAAGCAGAAGTAAAATGTGGGGGACATTTAAGGTCGTTCTCCTCATCAGACCGAACTTGGCAGCTTTTTCTGTCATCACCAGGGTTGGACGTGTGCAAGGGGTCTTTTAGGTCTTTCCCTTGCTTAGACCATTGGGGAGTGCTTTTAACGTCGTCACGCTCATTAGACATGTTCTGAAGAGAGGATGACTCAGGGATGTCTTCTTGATGTGATGGAGAAGGAAGAAGGATCGTGTTAGGGATGAAGTCCAGTGAAGTTGGCAGCGGGGAAAGGGGTCTAAGAAATTCCAGCTCAACTAGAGGTTGACCAGTCTTGTTTCTCCGGCAAGTAGCCCTGGGTGCTCGTCTCCTTCTGGTTTTCTAAGGTAGTGCTTAATTCATCTCACTGGGCTTGTGAACAACCTGAGCTTGGCGGACTTCTTCTCAACTTAAAGACTTGAGTCTGCTTTGCCCATGGTGGACTATCCATTGTTGGGAAGTTGAGGGTTCAGCAGAGTCTGAATCATCATTAGGAAGGACTTGTGTTGAGAGATTCTCTTGCAGCAGTGGAGCAGTGGCTTGGGGATCATTTACTGCGATGCCATGAAACGCCTGACATTCCCACATTTTCTTTGCGAATATATCATAGAAACTGGTGCATTTTGACAGGTAGTGGCCCCATATCTGATGATTTTAGCACCAACGGTCTTCAGTCCCCTGAGCAAGGCATCGGGGCTGCCTCACCGATTTTTGGGAGATTAGGCTTTCTTGAAGCATTATAACAAAGAAGGCGTGAAGGATACCAGGGGCTTCATCTTCCACTTGGACGGTTACTACATGAGAGGCTTCTGCTGCCCTGAATGCCTTCTTTAAGTCCTCAGGCTTTATCTTACCTTTCTGAATCAGGGCCTCAATGATATCCTTTAGCATGAAGTAATCATCTATGGGGTGATTGATCCTTCTATGATAGGCACAATAATTTTCCTGAGTATCAAGCCCAGCTACTTCAGGGAACTTGGCTTCTGAAGCTCTATCATGCTTAGTTCCAACAATAACCAGAATAATTTAGGGACCCATTCCTTCTCAAAGCGGTAGACCTTGTTCCTATGCCTGGTGAAATAATCATCTCGATTAAGATTCGTTGGCAGGGGTACTCGGTTGTATGACTCTTGTTGCTTGTCTGTTTGAGGAGTTGTCTTTACAATGCTCAACCCTTTGGAGAGGTCCAAAGTTTGGGAGGGATCCTTCTTTGCGGTCACTAATCACTCCTTGTTATTGGCTGCTCTGGGTGTTAGTCTAAGAGTCACCATTTCCCCGGTTGTTCCTCGAGCTTACAGACGGTGGTCGTGACCCGCCGTGGTGACGTGATAGATTTCTATGCGGACTGATTTGGAGATCAGCTCTGACATGGAAGTCGGATTAGACGCTTGAAAGTGTAGAGCAATCTCAAGTCGCATGTTCTACATGCAAGTGTGGATTGCTTCCTTCTCAGGCATGGGATTGGGATGGCGAGCAGCTAAATTTCTCCATCTTGATATGAACTGATCCACGGGCTCATCAGGGTCTTGAGTCAGGGTGAGAAGTTAAATGGTTTGAACCTCTCTCTCGACCTCATAAAAACGCTGGTGGAACAATTTCTCCATTTCCTGCCAAATATACACCGAGTTCGGGGGAAGTCGACCATACCATTGAATAGCTGGGTCATCAAGGGTTTCAACAAACTGACGGAGAAGGAGTCTCCCATCAGCCGTTATTTCTCGACATGCTGCCTGGAAGTGGGCGATATGTTGGACGTGGTTCTGTTGAATAGGGGAAACTTCCCTTTCTTGTAATCTAAGGTAAACAGGACCTGGTCAATGTATGAGGGGTACAACCTTTGATAAGGCGTTGCACCTTGTATCCTCAGAATTGGCCTGTTCTTTAAGCATGGTTGACTCATGAAGATACCTAAGTTGAGGGTGAGGGGCTGTCTGTGACGACGACACTTGTGTGCCTCACTAAGAAGGATCACGGGGACCTTGGGGTCAGCTTAGGCTGGAGCAAATGATCTGGTCTTAGGAGGCCAAGAACTGCGAGCAAGTGTCTGCAAGAGAATAGGTGGGGGCCTGCCCCTTACAGGATGTGCTTGTGTGTGATGAGTAGGAGGATGAGAAGATTGTCTCCTGTGTACTCAGGTTAGCGGACTGACAGCATTGCCCCAAGCAATGGGAGGCATATGAGCAACATATGCAGAACCCGGCCTTGAGAAATTTGATCCTAGACGCTGACTCGAGGCAACGTAGGGGTTGCCCCGAGGTGTGGCTCGAGTGGATGACCCACGAGCCTTATGGTGTGTTTGAGGAGTGGAGGCAGTACCACCTCGATGTGTTGAGCCTCTAGGGATAGAGACTCGTGGTGGTGCAGAAATGTGGGAGGTAGCCTTGCGACAGGAGCAATGACAACTTGCTTGCCTTTTGCAGAAAGGGACTAGGTAGCCTTCCAGTGTACCTCGAGAATATGATCGACAAGTGACTTACCGATGGTAGGGTGCATGCTGTGTGCGGCAACAGATGTGTTGCCAATGCAAGGGGCCTTGGTAGAGGTTCCACCAAATTGAGGAGATGGGGAGTTAGGTACCTTTAGGTCCCTCCTCACGCCAATCCAGGTTAAGACCTGAGAGCTAGACCTAGGGTCTTTGCTCAAAAGAAGGGTTGGGAACAAATTTGGAGGAACTTGTTCCTTGGGGAAAGTAAGGGGCAGTAAGTCCCCAGTGCAGTCACCAAGCTGGTTAGGTGCCTCGATGTTGCCTTCCAGATCAACATGATCGGGCGGCAGGCGTCTCGGGTTTCAGGGAGACCCAAGACTTTAAGATCGCTCTCTCTGAAACCTCGTTTGAGAACGAGGGCAGGTAGACCAATCGATGCGAGAGGAATTTAAGGTGGGTTTGGGACTTACTCGGGTTGGCTCACGTGGGCGCCATCTTAGATCATGAAGAAAGGCCCCTAGTAGTAAAACTGGTTTCGTAATCGCCTCCCTTGGCTTGTATTCTCTTGTTTTCTACAATCACACACATATGGAAAATGTTATAAGATAGGTGGGTCAACAGACGTCACCTTGCCTTTTGGTGAACGCACACGAGCCTGCACATTCAAAAAGAATTAGAGAAGAATGAGAGAAGAAACATGGGGGAGAGATGAATTTGACCAGGCAGGGAGATCTAGGTGATTGGCCTGACGTGGCAGTAAAACAGGCTCGATAACTAAGACCGGCTCAACAGAATTACTACTCAACATCAATAGTGATACTGACTAGCTAGATATGATGGTTAGTTTGTCGTGGCAATAAAGCATGCATAATAATTATGGCATAACAACATTACAGTTAGACGACAGGACAACCATGAGAGGCTAATCTCAACCCCTCTTAATCGAACAAAAGAATAACAGAAAGAATAGAGATCACAGAGAAAGAATAAGAAATATGATAAGAAGAGGGGAAGAGAATAGAAAGAAGGAGAAAAAATAAATAAATGAGGAGAAGAGTATAAGAGAAGAGAGAAGGAAGGAACTAAGACAGACACAGATGATAATAAGAGGAGGAGAAAGAAAACTTAATCAGTGTTGTATCCCCGCCGGCTATGACGAGTAGGAAGAAGAAGGGAAGGACACAGGCGCTGATGTGCTTCTATCGACTGTGGCGGAAGAAAAGAGCAAGGAGACACAGGCAGCGCTAAGCCTTCGCCGACTGTGGCGGGAGAAGAGGAATGAGAAGACACAAGCAATGCTAAGCCTTCGTTGATTGTGTTAGACAAAGAAGAGAGAAAGGACACAGACGGCGCTAAGTACCGCCGACTGTGTTAGAAGAAGGGTAGAGATAAGACACAGGCAGTGCTAAGCATCACCGGCTGTGTTTAGGAAAAGAGGAGAGAGAATGATATACACAGCTAAGCATCGTCGGCTGCATTTATGAAAAGAGGAGAGTGAAGGACATAGGCAGTGCTAAGCATCACCTGCTGTGTTTAGGAAAATAGGAGATAGAAAGATAGGTGGCGCTAAGCATCACCGACTGTGTCGGGAAAAGAGGAGAAAGAAGAACACAAGCGGCGCGAGGCATCGTCGACTGTGTTAGGAAAAGCGGATAAAGAAGAACATAAGCGGTGCTAAGCATCACCAGCTGTGTTTAAGAAAAAAGAAAAGAGAAAGAGAGATAGAGACAAGAAGATAGAGAGAAAGATAGATAGAGATGAGAAGAAGAGAGAGAAAGAGGGGATAAAGATGAGAAGAGTAGAGATAAAGAGAGATAGAGAAAGAGAAAGAGGGGAGAAGAGAGAAGTTCCCTTATCGAGGGGTGCCAGCCCTTTTCTTCTCTTTCCTCTCTCTCTCTCCAAGGGGCACCCATGAACTTAAGCAACAATGAAAATTTTGATTGATTAATGGAAGAAATGAATCGAAGGTCATTTACAATTTGGCTTTGCATGTTTATATTGAATTGGGCCCAAACATGAGTGGACACCCAAAAACTACCTAGAATTGAAGATATTTACAATTTAATTAGATTAAAATAAATTCTAAAAATAGGTGCAAAAGGACTGTTTTGCCCCTGACTAACAATATGTGGAATTCCATAACAGTCCCTGCTGCGGCAAGCACTTGCAAGATATTTCATGACTGATAAGAGGTTGCTCCGATGCCCATTTGATCAAAAGATAATTTTTTTCTTATAGGGCTCGGCATGGCGATCAATTTGACACCAATTTCAAGCCATGAATCAAGTTTTTGAGCCATGATCATGAGACTTGAATTTTGGATGAATCTGGAAAACTTTGGATCTATAGTGCACTCCTTCCTTGTTGTTTTTTAATTCATTTCTTTACTGAATCATGCTAGCATGCCATCATGATCACGCTGCAACAAATGTAGCTCGATTTCATGTCCGGATGAAGACTTTGTCGTCTTGAGTTTTTGGTCGAAATCTTGTAATCTTGCATTCCAAATTTACAACAGCTTCGACACCTTTGTATGTGAAATCCATTAGTTCATCGTACACGAGGATTGGATTAGAGATAGCCACGGACCTTACGAACATAATGCAGTTAGTTTCATGTTGATCGGGTATGCAAGCGTCATGATTTGACCTCTCGAGTGAGGCATGCTGCTGTTGAATTTTCTACAATTTTCTTCACTGAGCAGCAATGTATTTCGAGTTTTTATCCTTGCTCGGGCATCGTCATGAGGAATACCACATATCAAAATGCTCGTCTCGACAAGACGAACGTACTCAAAACATTTGAGCACGATCCGACTCAAAATGAGTGAGATATGGGCCCCGAAAGTCATTATCCATGAGTGTGGAAACAACCACCTTTAATGGTGTTTTGGTGCAGCATGGCCACACGGGAATAGTGTGCGACCTACCTTGTTTCGATATTTTACTCATAACTTTGTCTTGGAGTGTCTGATTAAGCTAAAACTTGACCTGTAATAGTTTTCGACCGTTCTGGATCTAATGACAATGGTCACACAGCTGTTTGACACACCAAAAATGTAGTTCTAGTTACAAGGTGCATTTCAGGGTGCAAGAGGCCAATTTTTTCAAAATTGTTTCTTTGTGTTCACTGCCTTAGACATATCTGATCGCGATAAAACTTGGTAGGTGGCCTTTTGGGGGAATAAGGAAGATCTTAATCATTTCTAGTGTGATTCTGAGACTGTCAAAATTTCAACTATTTTGTAGGCTTTATTGACTTACTTCCTCTTTATTTCGCATCAGGGACCAAAGTGCTAAAAAATATGTTCAAACAAGTGGCTCCAGGCCAGAAGGTTAGTCTTGCCTTGATTGAGGCTGTGGAGCTTACAGAGGGTGTAGCTATGGCATCTGAGCCTGAAAGGGTCGAGTCCAATGCGGTACGAGAGAGTTGTTGCTAAGCTACTAGGGAAGCCTGAGGTTGTCCCTGAATCTCGGGAGTTTGCTGTCTTGGCTACAACTGGGGACCCTCCCGCTGTGGTCGCCCCTACTGTACTGCCTAGGCCTACTTTCAGTTGGCTACCAGGCATCATTTTTGAGATGCTTTGAACGGGCCTCTAGAAGCTAAAGGAGTTGTCTCTTGAAGAGCTTGGAACAACGATCCCATAATTGAGGGGGAACCCCTTAGGGAGTGCGCTCGAAGTGCTCCCTTACTTTGACAACGTTGCCAATGAGCTAGAGGGATGGTGAATGATGGCCCTATAGGCAGAAAATGTCGCATCACGTTTAGAGGGCTCACAACTAGTCATTAGAGGCCTCCCTAGCACATAACCAAGAGCTGGTAGAGGTTCTAGTAGGGGAGATGGAAGCTACCGTCTCTCAAAAGTCCGTTCTTACTGAGAAGGCCATAATGCCCCATAACAAGGTGTAGACCCAGATGGCAAAGATTGCCAAATGGGCACAGAAGCTTGCCAGGTTGGAGGAGGAGACGGTAGCTTGGGAGGTCGAAGATAAGGAACTGGGCCAGAAGGTGCTGGACCTCGAGTACTCCCTGGGTGAGCAGCTAGCATTACTGGAGCACGAGGCTGGGCTAGTGGCCGAATTGAGAGTGGTCAACAAGCGAGTGAGAGCCTCGACTGATGAGTGCAAGGGAGGTCAATGAGATCATTGATCCTTTTTAACAGCATCTTCTTTCTATTTTTTTCTCTATTGTAAAGAAACGACACTTTCGATGAATGAAATAGTTCTTTTCTATTTCAATGCAATGCATGCCTCTTATTTTCCTTCTTTGTTTTTATTTTTTTAATTTTATTTTATTGCTTCCACCCTTTCATAGTTTGAGATGAAAAAGGAAAGTGCACCCCTTGCTTTATCTTATGGCAGCCTGTTGTCGCTTTAATGAGCAGTTGGTTCCTCACCCCTTAGCCTTTGATTGGACAGGGGCTCGTAATTCATTGTTCTCATGATTTGGTGAGCATATTTGTTGTAAATGCTCAAGTCTGAGGCTGCCTTGGCTTCGACTTGAGGTGCACTACTTTTGAGCTCGTCATAGGTTTGAGTCTCAGGAATGAACCCTTTTATGTGCTTTGAAGCGATGTGCATAACCTCCAACTGATTATGGAGGCTACCAACCTCACTTCTCAACTCTGCCTTGGGGTCTTGTTCTTGAGAGCCAAGGGGCCGACTCTTGTCCACCTGTACCTCTTCGAGAGCCTCTGAGATATGTAGGACCTTCTCATGGCTACTAGTGATCCCCTTATTCAAGGAGGATGGAATTTGGAGTACCTGCCTTGGAGGTTGGCATGCCAATTCTGCTTTTAGAAGAGCGATGGGGATGTGCATGACCTTTGATTGATCCGATGTATATGTAACCCTTGGTGCTAGAAGGTCTACCTCTACGGCTTTCTCAGTTTCAGGGGTTGCTTCTAGCCTACCATTTTGTTCAGACGAGTTAAAAGTAGAGGGGGAGGCTTCCTCTTCGGGAGATGACATCATGACCTCAAAGAGGTGGCAAGGCATACTCCGGTAGAACGGAGTCAAAGGGAGGATATTTCCCTGTCTTCTTCCTCTTTGAACATGTCCTTGATCATTCACCCCAGGTCTTCAACGTCATCATGGGACGAGGGTCTCGTCTCTCTCACAAGCTTCCCTTTGACTTTTATGATGCTGGAAGGTCTGTGAAATTGTACTTGGCGTCAATATAGTGAGTCTCAGCTACAAGGAACAATCTTTTTTCATCATAGACTGCGTGCTATCTTCCATCTCGACTGTATTTGAAGCACTGGTGGAGCGTGGAAGGAGATACCCCTTGATCGTGAAGCCAAGGGCGACTAAGCAGGATGTTATAGGAGGTATCAGTGTCGATTATGTGGAACTGAGCGTAATCGTTGAGGTCACCAATCTTGAGACAAAGGCGCACCATGCCTGCTAGCTTCTCTCCTGATTGGTTGAAACTTTGCATGGGGATGTAGGTAGAAGTGACGTCGTCATATCCTAAACTCAATTGGGTGAGGATCCTTCTTAGGATCAAGTTGACTGCTGGCCCTCCATCCAACATGATCCGGTTGATAGGGTAGACGTGTAGTTCACCATTCACGAAGAGGGGGCAGTTGTGAAATTTACCTCCCAACTGCAGGTCATCTTTGGAAAAGGAGATTGCCAGGAACCCACTCAGAATGGCTAGGTCAACTATAGGCTCCATTTCGGTCTCGTACACCTCTGGGTTAGAAAGAACTTGAACCAAGGCCATACGATAGTCTCTCGAAGCAGAAGGGCATCATAGATGCTTAGATGGGATGGAAGCTTTCTCAGGCGCCGAATTACGTTGTATTTCATTTTATCCTCATTAGTGTTTTGTGTTCCTAATCCAGTCACTGGTGTAGAGAGTAGGGTAGGTTTAAGAACATGCTTCAGTTGAGTTTTTGTTTGTGGCATTGGCTAACTTTGTTATTAAACTGGTGTGGTCTGAGTTGATGGGGAAGCAATAGGGATTTGTATTAGAGATGTGGAGGTTTGAGGTGGAGGTTTAGGGAAAAGTGCAGGATCAGGAAACTTGAGGACCTTGAGCTTTTGAGGCGTGGGCTGTAGCTTTTTCCTGATCTTAGGTTCATTTTCCCCGCACTGGATAGTAGTAAAAAAATCTACACCATATGGGAGGCTTCTTTGGAGGAAAAGCTCGATGATGGCTCGATTTTGACTTGAGTTGACAAGGCATCAACAGCTATTAAGAATCCAGCTACCTGGTCCAGCATTTCTCTGAGGCGCTCTTGCTGCAACCTACTGGGGCTTGTGCCTCCAAGCACTCTATTTAGAGCGTCGAAGTCTGGACACTGTCGAGTTGCACCTGTGAAGAAAATAAAAGAGGACGGAGGAGAAGAGTTAGAATATTATGGGCAGCGTTTTACATCGTCACCGGAGTTGAACGTGCATAGGGGATATTTTAGGTCTTGCCCCGGCTCTAATCATTGACGGGTGCTTTTAGCGTCATCACCCAGTTTGGACGACTGCAAGGGATATTTTAGGTCTTGCCCGGGCTTTGACCGTTGTGGGGTCCTTTTAGCCTCGTCAGCCATATTGGAGGGATCCCGAACTGTTGGTAACTCAGGGACGTCTACCTGATTGAACAAAAGGATAAGGCAAGCCGCACTTGGAATGAAGTCTTGCAAGGTCGATAGTGGAGGAATGGGCCAAAGGAATTCTTCCTCAACTGGTGGATGAGGAATGGGATTCCTTCTGCAGACTAACCTAGGTGCTCATCGTCTCCTTCTAGACCCGTGAGGGGGTGTCTGGACTGCCCTATCGGGCTAGTGAGTAGTCCTAGCTTGTTGGACTGCCTCATGCTTAAAGGACTTGAGCCTACTTCTCCCATGGTAAACTTCCCAGGGTTGAGAGGTCGAGAGCTCTGAAGGGTCCGGTGTATGGTTATAGGGGACCTGTAGCGGGGTCTCCTCTTCGACATGAGCGAAGGCATAGAAATGCTCCGAGAGAACGATGCAGATGATATGTTCTTCTTGTACCTTTTGAGTGACTATAGCTTTGAACTCAGAACATTCTTTCAACTCATGGGCCCATATTTGATGATATGGCAGCAGAGGTTTTTCGTACCCTGGGCAAGGCGTTTAGGCTGCCTCGTGGGCTTAGAAGTGATGAGGCCCTGTTGGAGCATTGCCTCGAAGAGGGCCTACAGAGGGTCTGACTCAGAGCTTCCTAGGGCTTGCATCAGAAGTTCTTCTTACACTTACGAAAGAGGGAATTTAGGGCACCCTTTTGGGTTACCAAGAGCTTCCTAGCATTGTTGCATCTTCTTTGCTAAGAGTTCGTGGAAGCTAGTGCATTCGCTCACGTCATGGCCTCGTATCAGGTGATACGAGCACCAGAAGTTCGCAGTTCCTGGAGGCATGAACTTAGGTTGCCTTGTCGCCTTCGGTGTGATGTGTCCCTCCTTGAGCAATATGGAGAATAGTGCATGGAGGATAACGGATGTCCCCTCATCCTCATTGATTGTGACTATGTGGGAGGCCTCAATTGCTCTGAACACTTTGTTTAACTCTTCGAGCATGATCAAACTCTTGTTAATAAGGGCTTCGATAGTGTCGTTGAGCTTATAGCAATCATGAGTGGGGTGGCCTGCTTCTTGTGATAAGCACAGTACGTCTCATTCGTCCTTTGCCCAGCTGGCTCAGGGGTTTTGACCTCCGGTAGCTAGATCATATTTTGTTCTAGCAGCAGTCAAAGCAGTGCAGGAGTCCACGCCAAAGGGGTAAATCTTATTCTAGTGCTGGATCCAAAAGTAACTTCGACTAGCATTTTTAGGAGATAGGACATTATTGTAGGACTGCTATTTGCCCCCAACATAAGGCATTTGTGCCTTGGAGAGGTTCTGGGTTTGAGAGATGACATTCTTAGTGTCATTCAAGGTGACAGCCGCACTAATCACTGCGTTATGCTAGTTGCCCCAACTGTTGGAGCTAGAATCTGAACCAGAGGGTTGCTGAAGAGATTTGCCATGGTGCTTGGACATACCCTCTATATAAATTTCTTTAGAGATGAGCTCTGACATGGAGGGCGGATTGGAGGCCACGACATGTAGGGAGATCTCGGGAAGCATATTCTATATACAGGTTTGGACAGCTTCTTTTTTTGTCATAGGGGTGGCATGAAAGGTTGCCAACTCTCTCCATCTAGCGATGAACTTGTCAACTGCCTCACCAGGGTCTTGAGTCAGAGTAAGGAGCTCGATGGTCTCTACGTTCTTTTGGACTTCGTAGAAGCGTTGGTAAAATAACTGTTATATTTTCTGTCAGGTGCGCACCAAGTTTGGAGGTAGCCGAGCAAACCACTGGAAGCCTGGCCCTCCAAGAGTGTCGACGAACTGACGGAGGAGGAGTGGCCCGTCTATCGCCTTCTCTCGACAGGCCACTTGGAAGTGGGTGGTTTGCTGGTGAGGATACGTAGAATCATTAAATAGGGGGAGTTTCCCTTTTTGATAGTTTTGGGGAAACGACACCTGGTCAATGTATGAAGGGAATGACTTCTAGTAAAGCGGCGCCTCTTGCATGCCTGAGACCTTGTTCTTGAGGCTGTGGGTGACCATGGCATCTATATCGATTTGAGAAACCCCTTGAGAGGGAGAGATGTCTTGGGAGACTAGTGGGGGAGTTGGCCTGAGAACTGTGTCTTCGCTAGATAGGGAATCAGTCTTGTTGTGAGAAGAAGGAGCACTGGAGGCTTCTAGGAGTTCCATCTTTTTGAGGATGGACTGCAACATTACCTCGAACCTGTTCATCCTTTCTTCTTGAGCGTCATGCGGATCATTGATCACCATGACACTGATTGTTTCTTATGGAAGGTCAGTGCCACGTGGGGCAGTGGACTACCGAGGTTAGCGAGTTGGGCATGGCAAGTCAGTCTACAGACGCTCAGCATGCCCCGACTAGACTCTAGCCTTATATGTTGATCTTGGGGGGACCGGTTCTCGACGGTCTTGGGACCGTGACTGTTTGACAGTAATGACCTAGCAATACTCTTGACTCACTCAGGCTCTAGAGTTTGAAGAGGGAAAAAGGGATTACAAGGCAGGAGGTCACCGAGAGTAGTGACCTCAGCTGCCTTGGAGGCCTTTCTTGTCAGGATCTGCAGGCCTCTCTTTTTCTTAACCCTGAGGCTGCTGTGGACTTCGTCTCCCTAACTGGGCCTGAGGTTTAGACTACCCCACTTTCTTTGAGCACGTCAGGGCCATGTTTATTAGTTGGAGTAGGGAGTGGGGTTCAAGGACAAAAGGAAACCTGGGCTTCTACTTTGGAGGCTGGAGCCTTCTGTCAGACATTAGACCGCTGCTCCGAGTCCCTCTGTGAGGCCCAAATGCACGACTGACTGGCTCAAGACGGTACTCTTACGCAAAACCTTTGAGTGCCAAGCCTCGAGGTGCTTGCTTGGTGAAGGGAGAGCAGCATAAGAAGGAGCTGGTTCATGACTCCACCTGAGTCAAGAGCGAGGAGGAATCTGCAAAGTTAGTGCATGTACACCTTGAGGGTTAGCCGTCTGGGTGACTTGAGGGTCCACCCAAGCTTGGTCAACGGGTTCAACCTTGTAAGGTCGAGACCCACGAGCTTGTGTCTGCGAGGGACGCGGTAGGAACCTATCTCTCACAGAGTGAAGCGGTGTGTGGTAAGAGGGAGGGCAAAGAGGTCGACCCTCTGTTTCTCGAGCCGACACGGAAATCACACCACTCTGAGCTGTGGGATGCATGACACATGCAAGGATTGGCCCAAGAACGCCTAGCCTTGAACGCGAGTTCAAGGAAACATGAAAGTTGCCCCGAGGTGTTGCTCAAGTGGATGGACCATGAGCCTTTAGGTGTGTGCAAGGGTTGGAGACCCCAGGATCTCGGCCTCTGTGTGCTGAGCCTCTAGGTGTAGAGGTTCGAGGTGGCGAAGGAGTATTGGGGTTTGCCTTACGGCGACCCTCAGGAGCAATGGCAACCTTCTTGCCTTTCGTAAAAGTAGATAGGGAAGCCTTCCAGCGTACATCAGCAATATGATTAGCAAGAGCTTTGCTAGTAGTAGGGTGCGTGTTGTGTGTGGTAGCAGACGTGCTAGAAATGCAGGGGGCCTTGGTGGAGGGTCCACCAAGGCGAGAAAGAGGGGAGGCAGGGACCTTTAAATCCCTTCTTGCATTGATCCAAGAGAGAACCTAGGAGCTGGACTGTAAGTCTTAACTCAGAAGGAGTGTAGGGAAGGAAGCTTGAGCCACCCGCTTCCCTGGGACAATCACAAGTGTGGGGATAAGAAAGTCCCCGACTCGGATGAAAGGGTTGAATAACTCACGTGCCATAGAAAGTAGTGCAGAAAGTGAAAGAAGATACGGATCAAAAACGAGAGAACGGACGAAGGGGTTATAAGTCCCAAGTGTTGTCGCCAAGGTAGTTAGATTCCTCAATCTCGCCTCCCCGGATCTAGGTGATCGGGTGACAATGTCTCGGGAACGAAAAACCTAAGACCTGGGATCGCTCTCTTGGGAACCTTGTTTGAGAACAAGGATAGGTATCCAACTAGTGAGAGAGAATTTTGAATGTGAGGTGGGGACCAATCTCACTAGGATCAGTGACTCGCGTTGGTGCCCTCTTAGATTACAAAAGAAAGCCGTCCAACTGCTTTAACTGGCTTGGAATTGCCTCCCTTGACCTGCAATCTTCTTGTTTTTCTGCACAATACTACTATTGTTAATTTGCAAGAAAGTGGGCTAAAGGGCCCACCCTTGTCTTAGGGTAATGCACATTCGTGGGGCTAGGATTGTGAGGCGTTACAGTGATGAAGTAGAAGGTTCGACCAAAGGTCAAAGAGGGAAGAAAACTTGATGAAGGGACAAGACTTGCTAGATAGCCGAACAATGACCGACTCGGAGTGGTAAGATGGGCATGGTACTCAGGACCAGCACGACGGCAATACTACTAGAAACAGAGGCCAATACAGCGGTGTTAGGCTAGGTCAACCCTCATTCGCCTGAGAGGAGAAAGAATGAAAAGAAGGCACGAGACAACGGAGAGATAGGGTCCCGACGGTGCAAAGCATTATCACCCACGATTGTGGAGTAGCAATGTCGCGGCCCTTGGATGGCGCTAGACACTACTGCTCACAGCTCCAGTGGGAACAGGGAACTATGGATGACACTAAGAAGACAACACAAGAAGACAGCGCACCCCTAAGCGGGTGGCAATAGCCTCCAATGAAGCATGCGACCAAAACCATTTATGAAGCGCACGACGATAGTTCTCATGAGGCACACTGTGATAGGCGTGGGATGCGGGTGGAATGGTGATGAGCATGGAACGCACAAAGGAGGCTCGTGGACGGTTATGCGCACCAAGCACGTGAAGGACGCTCACGGATGGCGATAGGCGCCGTGCACGCAAAGGAAACTCACGCACTGTGATAGGCACCAAGCACATAAAGAAAACTTGTAGACGACGATAGGTATCACGCACGCAAAGGAAGCTCGCGAATGTTGATAGGTATTGCTGAGACCTATCGCGGGCGGTGATAGGCATCGCTGTCTGTGATAGGCACGCAACATGGGAAGACCCCCTATGGGTGGTAATGAGTTTCACCATCTGCACTCTTCGCTGCGACGTCGAGGATACGTCTGCGGACGGTGATGAGCAACGCCGTCAGCAGACCTTGCTAGGAACAGAGATGAACAAACATAAAGGGAAGGAGGCTCGCGGATGGCACTACCATCGCCATGTGCAACCTGTGAGATCACAAGAGAGGCATGCACAACACTACCACTGTCGTGCATGGCCTCTGAGGGGAGTTTAGAAGGAGAAGAGGAAGATGAAGAAGAGGAAGAGAGAAGAAGAAGAAAAGAAAAAGAAGAGAGAGAAGATTTACCTTGAGCCTTAGGGTACCAGTCCAATAGTTTCTCTCTTCTTACTCTCTCTCTCAATGAAACCCAACAATCAGAAGAAAGAGAAATTCTATTAAGTAAAAACTCTCTCTTTTATGAAGAGTTCAAGCCCTTTTGCATACAATGATGGTATGATATATATAGAATTGTGCCCCAAACATGGGTGGATGATCAAAAGTAACTATAATAGTTGAAATTAAAATGAATTAAAAGAAATTAGAAATAGGGTGTGAAATGATAGATTTGCCCCTTCCTAACAAGTTGTGGAATTTCTGAACAGTCCCTTTTCTGAACAGTCCCTGTGTTGCCCTAGAACGTGCATGATTTTTCGTGGATGATTTGGGGTCATTTCGATCCCCTGTTGATCGAGAGATGATTGTTTTCTTTTAGGGATCGACATGGCGATGGATTTGATACCAATTTCAAGTCATGGATCGTGTTTTTAGGGCATGATCATGTAACTTGAAATTTGAATGAATCTTGAAACTTTGGATTTATTATCTTCTCCTTCCTTAATCTTTTTCTGTGATTTCTTCACTTGATCACACTGAACATGCAGTCCCGATAGCGGAGCAATAGACGTAGATCGATTCTGTGCCCGGACGAAGGTTTTGTAAGTTTGGAGTTTTGGCTAGAATCTAGAATTCTGATGATGGAATTTGCAGTCACTTCATCAGCTTCATGTACGAAATCCATCTATTCATCATACGCGAGGTTCAGAACAGTGACGGCCACAGAACTTACGCAAGTGATGGAACTGGTCTCACGTCGATCAGGCCCAGAAGCGGTGTGATTTGGCTGCTTGAGCGAGGCACGACGCTGTTGATTTTCCTGCATGTTTTCCACAGATCAGTGACTTATCTTTGGCTTTTCTTCTCACATGAGTGTCGTCATGAGGCGTGCCACATATTGAAACGCTCGTCTTGATGAGATGAATACGTTCACAAAATTTGGGCTTGATATGACCTCGGACGAGTGAGATATGAGCGTTGAAAGTCACTAATTGTTAATGTCCCTTTAATGTTGTTGAGTTGCAGGGTGACCGCAAAGGAATAGAGTGCGACTCCTCTTGTTTCTCTCTTTCACCTATAACATTGTCTTGAGATGTCCGTTCAAGCTCAGATTTTACCCCTGGAATTTTTAATCGTGCTGAATCCAATGGAAGTGGTCCCACAACAAATTGAGACATCGAGAGTATAACTCTAGTTATAGGGGTCCATTTCAGGGTACTAAAGGCTAATTCTACTGGAACTGTTTCTCTGTCTACACTGCCTTAGACATGTCGCAACGTGACGAAACTTGGCAGGAGTCTTTTGAGAGTCCTCATGAAGATCTTGACCAGTTTTGATACTATATTGAGACTATCATAACTATTTGCTAGGCATTTATTGAGCGGGGGCCCCATGATGATGAAAAATATCTTCCTATAGTCCTCCCTAGTCAAGGAGGTGTACTTCGGTTGTGACTGTGAGGATTCGATGCAAAGCATGCACCTGCCTCTATAAAGCCATATCTCAAAGAGGCGTACCACAGTTCCGACTATGAGGCTTCGAAGCAGAGCATGTAATCATCAAGGCATGCACTCGTCTCTTTAAGAGGTATTCCATAGTTCTGGCTATGAGGCTTCACAGCAGAGCATGCAAATGCCTCATCGACAAAGAGGCATACCACAATTCTAATTGTGAGATTCTGAAGCATGCGACTGCCTCTACCAACGCTATATCTCAAAGAGGCGTACCACAGTTTCGGTTGTGAGGCTTCGAAGCAAAGCATGCAACTGTCTCATCGACAAAGAGGTGTACCACAGTTCTAACTGTGAGATTCCAAAGCATGTGACTGCCACTTCCAAAGCAATATCCCAAGGACGTGTACCATAGTTGCAACTGTGAGTCTTCAAAGCAAAAGAGTGCAACCGCCTCATCGATAAAGAGGAGTACCGCAGTTCGAACTGTGAGATTCCAAAGCATGCGACTACCTCTACAATGCTATATCCCAAATAGGTGTACCGCAGTTCTGACTATATGACTTCATACCAGTTTGCCTGATAGGGCCTTCCACCATCGAGCTCCCATTTCCCCTAGCTGAAATATACCATTTGTGGCTCTTTTGAACCTCCATCATACACCTTAACTGCCCTTAACCTCACTTATTGTCATGCATGCCCTACCTTTACAACAACCTAAAGTGGGTGAAGACCTTAAACGTTCCCACAACACGTCCAAGAAGGGTGAGGACTTCTAAAGGCACCCCTCAGTGGTCTATTCTGGGAACAAGACCTTAAAAGACTTTTCCCACATGAAGCAGGGTTGATCGGGGCAGTAGCTCTTAAGCCAAGCCAGAGGTCCTTCCCAAGCCGCCACTCGCATGCATCTCTCACACGCACGTCTCCTCAACTATGGTATGTGTTCCACTAAACTGTCGTGCATGTTCCCTTCAACCATCGTGCATGCTCCATATCGAGCATGCTATCACTGTGCATGTTCTTTTTATACATGCCACCTCTGCGCATGCTATCATCGTGCATGCTAGTGTCATGTGTGCTAGCACCACGGGTGCTAGTGACGTGTATGCTAGTGTCATGCATGCAGCTGCCGTCCATGCTAGCACCGAGAACGTCACTGATACGCATGTCATCGCAGCACATGCTAGCACCATCCATGTGAAGCCATTCATGCTAACGCCGTCCATGTGTAGCCGTTCATGATACCGTCGTGCATGCATCATCACCGAGCATGCTGGAGCCAGGTGTGTCCTTCTGCTACAGTCGTGCATGCATCATCGCTGAGCATGTTGGCACTGGGTGTATCCTTCTGCTGCATTGCCGAGCATGCTTCCGCCGAGCACGACCTTGTGCAACTCTCCTTAGACAAGCTAGACTGATGCATCGCTAGTCAAGCTAGGCTGATGCCTCAGCTTGTCATCCCCAGTGGAATTAGGTGTATGTGATAGACTTTTATCCCCCAAGGAGTCATGCTTACCCCTTCAATCCCTAGTGGCTCGGCTCCTCCACAAATCATTGTTCCCACCTAGACCTGACATATTATCCCTAGGGAGTCGGGTCACCTTCCACAAACCTCTTCCCCGTGGAGGCTTGCTTACCAGGAGACCCACATAATGGTCTAGATGCACGACCCTAAACTGCATGTTCCAAACAATACGACCTTAAATTGTAGTGGAGGTCTAGTTGGATGACCTTAAACTGCATGGTCTTAGCAGCATGACCCTAAACTGCATAGCCATGGTCCAAGCTATATGACCTTAAACTATAGTGCATGTCCAGGCAGCATGACGTTAAACTTCATTACATAGGTCCAGGAGGCAGGACTCTAAATACACCTCCACACATACAGGCACACACCTTTTGCGCGTACCACCCTCATAACTCCCCAGTAAATCCATTTTCCTTCATCACCAGCCATCATTCCCCAAGTAGTCTTACCCACGCTCACAAAATAATGACGAGCTATCTCGCCCTTCATAGTTTCCATCAGCTAGTGGGTCACCACTTTCCACCTTCCATCCATACATCATACATCATTCATAGGCAGCCTCATGCCATCTCCCCAAAGTAAGTCAAACCACCACCATGCTCACTCGATGGCCTCCTAAGGCTACCATCTATCCCCACCACAGTCCAAGCAATATGACCTTAAACTATAGTGTACGTCCTGACTGCACGACTTTAAACTGCGTCACACAGGTCTCGAAGGCATGACCTTAAACCTGCCCTCACAAGAAAAAAGTAAAAGACAAGAGAAAAAGAAAAAAATGAAAAAGAAAAAGGGAATAACGAGCATGGTGTAAATCTGAATAAGGGAATGCCATGAGTAAAAATGATGGACCGACATGGTCACAAAACCATGAGAAAGAGAGTTCCGTGAAAATAAAAACCCGGGCACAATGAGAACCTGAAAGGGCACAGTGACTAAAAATGGAATAGAAACAGGTGGGTGTGGCCGCAGGGTCATGAGTAAAAAAAGCCCCAAATAAAAAGGGTTTTGGTGAAAACTGTCTCCATGGAGCCACTTCCCAAGTCCAAGTGAAAACCCACAAAGGGCACTTGAACCAAGAGAGTAGGTTGATGCAGGGCTTGCCTCCATTGGCAGCTTTAGCCAGCTCTCCAAAAGAAAAATCCCCAATACCAGAATCCCCTTACGTTGGGACCAGAAAAGAAGAGCCTTCATCATTGAAAATATCATCCAATAGGGTGAGCAGACTTTAAAAGCATCCCTCATCATCAAAAATATCGTCCAACAAGGTGAGCAGACTTTAAAAGCATCCGTCATCATCAAAAATATCGTCTAATAGGGTGACCAGACTTTAAAAGCATCCCTCATCATCAAAAATATCGTCCACCAAGGTGAGAAGACTTAAAAAGCATCCCTCAACATCCTCGTTTCTCTCTCCTTTCTCTCTTCTATCTTTCTCTTTCCTTCCCTGTTTCTTCTTCTCTCTATCTCTTTCTCTCCCTGCCTCTCTTTCTCCTCTCTCTCTTGACACCTTGTTGATTAGAATCAGGTCCGGCAGTCGAGGGCCGTGCTGAAGGGCATATTTCTCATTTGGTCTGGGTTTTTGTATTCCTCTGGTGTTGATCCACGTTTCGAGGATTTTGTTTGTTTGTTCTGGATGGTCTACTGGAAGGCCTTTGGTTGGCGTCCGTTTGCATTGTGCACCAGATATTCCTTGGTCGGCAGGGTACCTTAGTTTATCGAGGTGACGAGCTTTGGGTATAACCCCTGCCCACTGCTAGCAATTTCAAAAAACAAGATACCTATCTTGTTTGTTTGAGGTGACCCCTGAGGTGTCAATCTTGATTTCTGCATAGCAGGTCCAAAGTCATGGCTGACTTGGCTTTTTGGGGCTTCTTCAACATCTTTGAAGTATGTGGGAATAGTGCTCTTCTTCATGAGGCTTGTCTTGCCTTTTTGGCGATTTTTTTGTTCCTTGAGTCCTTTTTGCTAATGGACTCAGGTTGTCCGAATCTTTTCCTTGAAGCTCGTATTTTGGGATTCTGGTATTGTGACACCAGGGATTTTTCTCTTTGAGTGTGAGTTGAAGCCACCTGTTGAGGCGAGCGTTACATCAACCTATTTGTTGGTCCAAGCGTCCTTTGCAGATTTTCACTTGAACTTGGGAAGTGGTGCCGTGAAGACGCTTTTTACCAATTTCCTTTTATTTGGGGTCCCTTTACCCGTGACCTTTTGACCATGTCCACCCTTATTTTTCCATTTTTACTCACGGTGCCCTTTGGGATTTTCACCATGCCCATTTTTTTTCACGGAACTCTTTTACTCATGGTTTCATGACCATGCCCATCCGTCATTTTTACTCATGGCATTCCCTTATACAGGTATACACCATGCCCATTATTTTTCCTTTTCCTTTTTTTTTTTTGTGAAGGCATGTTTATGGGACCTATGCGAAGCCTTTTAATGTCATGCAGTCAGGACGTGCGCTATAGTTTAGGGTCACACAGCTAGACCATGATGGTGATGGATGACCATTTGTGGAGGCCATGGAGTGAGTATCGTTGTTATTTTTGCTCAGAGATGGAACAAGGCTACCTATGAAAAGTGGAAGATGTATGAATGGAAGTTGAAAAGTGGTGACCCACTAACTAATGATGGGATGGTTCACCGTTTTGTGAGCATGGGTGATACTCACTAGGGAAAAGGGCTTTACTGAGGAGGTAATGAAGGTGGTGCGTGCACAAACGGGTCGGTTGGAGAAGGCATGCATGACGATGCACGTAAAGAGCATGTGCGTAAATTGTGGGGCAAGTTTAAGGTCATGCCTCCAGGACCTGTGCAAAGCAGTTTAACGTCATGCAGTCAGGACGTATAGTTTAAGGTCATATATCTTGGACAGTTGTTATGCAGTTTAGAGTCATGCAACTAGGACCATGCAGTTTAAGGTCGTGCAAGTAGACCTCCGCTACAGTTTTAAGGTCATATAATTTGGACCATTGTGCAAAGCCTTTTAATGTCATTCAGCTATGACGTAGACTATAGTTTAGGGTCATATAGTTTGGATCGGGGAAGTGCAGTTTAAAGTCCTGCAAGACCATGCAGTTTAAGGTTCTACAACTAGACCTCCTCTAGAATTTAAGGTCATGTAGTTTGAACCATGAAGTTTAGGGTTGTGCAATTAAACCTCCTCTATAGTATAAGGTCATATAGTTTGGACCATGCAGTTTAGGGTCGTGCACCGAGATCAAGGGTGTGTAGTGGGTTGCCATGTAGGTGAAGCTCCATGCAGAATAGGTCTGTGAATAGCAATCTGACTCCCTGAGGATAAAATGATAGCAGGGGTTTTAGACAGGAGGCAGACTTTACTAGAGATTAGGGGACAAGCATGACTCCCTAAGGTGAAAGATGGAACTCTAAGGGGAATAGCCTCATGAGAGGTAAGCCGACTCCTGGGGGCAGGATATCTCCATGTGCAACTGATCCATAAGGGATTCAAGGGGTAAGAACGACCCTAACTCCGCTATGGATCAATGGGCTCCAGTACGGGTATAATTCCTACTGGGGATGAGGGACAGTGGCCTGCTCTTGACTCTATTGGGGATGACCAGTCGTGGCCTAGGTGGGACGACCTGGATGCAACTCCATTAGGGATAGTGAGAGGACACACTCAGTAATGACCAAGTTTTGACCTGCACAGCGCTAGAACATGCATGACACTAGCATGAGGCGTATAACACACACAACAACAGGTTTGAGAAGTAAAAGTGTTGACATGTACAAGGCGTTTAGCACGGGAGGAGGCAACACAAGCGGTGTTAAAGTGTGCAGTGGCAACACACGTGGCGGTAAATCTGAGAACACAACCGGTGTTGGGTACAATGGAGAACACAGTCTGCGCTGGTTCTTTTGAGGACACAACCGACACTGGGTCTTTGACAACACAACCGGTGTTGGTTCTTTTGAGGACACAGGTGGCGATGGGTCTTGGAGCACCCAGCCGGAGTTGGGTACAAGTTAGTGTTCGGGCCTTGGGCCCGAGCCTGACCCGGTCCTGGTCCCTGTTTGCTAGAGTTTTCATGGGCGGTAGCAAACTATCATTCGGGCCTCGATCCGGCCCATCACTGCTTGGCCTTCTAAGACATGACTAGCATTCCTGATTTGTGGGGGTTATTTTAGGGAAGCTTTACGTATGTAAGGGGGTAAATCCCATTTCTACCATTTTTACCAAAGGTTCAAACAGCTAAGGCATTTGAGCAGTGAGAGTGAGAGAGCTCCTGGCAAGGTTTTTGGTGAGTACGCAGAGCAATCAAGTGAGTTAGGCTGGAGTTTGCTGGCAAGTAGGGGTAGGTTCTGGCAAAGAAAAGAGAACATCAGAGGGAACACATCATTGCAGAAGTTTTTCAGCCAGGTTAGCATGGAAAATAAGGGGTTTTGTCATGGAGTTTCAGTGACTCCGGCCGCAGTTTTGGTGTGTCTTGGAGAAGGGTAAAAGGGGTGGAAGTTGCAGCTGAGGGCTGCCTAGGGACTTCCACCATGTTTCTGCTAGTTTCCAACAATGTACTAGAGGGAAAGGCCTTATAGTGGTTTTTTGAGAGTTTCAGTGGAAGGGGGGAGTTGTCGGCAGAGAACAAAGAGGTCGCGGGGTATGAACAATCACCTGGAGACGAAGGGTCACTACAAGGGTAGACGGTTGTTAGTCCATACTTGCAAGGACATGCGTTAGGCCACGTCTTGGCAAAAGTTGTCAAGCGACGCAGCGGGGCTAGAGGTGACACGTGCTGGATCTGTGGCATGTGTAGGAGATTGGAATAGAAGTGGCGATACTCCTTTGAAAACATATATGGCCACTCTGGCCTACACAATGCATTAATGAGCTAAATAAGCTCGCCCCTCGCTAGTATCAGCAAACACAGTCAGTGCTGGTATTTGCGAACAAAGACAGTGCTGGGCATTAGCGAGCACAGTCAGCATTACGCGTTAGCGAACGCAGTTGGCGCTGAAGGTAAGAAAGCATAGTCGGTGTTAGGCTTTAGCGAACAAAATTGGTGGTGGTCTTTTGAGAAACAGAGTCAGCCCTATCCTGTGCCTTAGTTATTTCCTTACAGGAGTAGATCCTTAATCTCGATAAGATGGCCGGGCCATCTCTCAGGATCCCTAATGTGAAGAACCTTCAGAGGGGAGGAGAGGTAGGCACTAGTGAATTTATTGGTGACAGTCTAGCGAGGGGCGAGCTTATTTAGCTCATTAATGCATTGTGTAGGCCAGAGTGGCCTCTCAACATCACATTTGTCACCGACCCTATTCACTTTGAAGTATGGGGGAATGGTGATGGTAACGTCAATATTGAAGAAGGGGTGGCACTCCTTCATTGTATGCCCAGGAATGTGGCCTCTAATGTCAATTTACCCACCTTGGGTTAGAAAATGGTGAAGACCAAAGGGATGATGTGGTCTTCTTCTAGTCTCAATGTCCAGGGGGAACACTAATATTTAAAAGGGCACTCTTCCTGGACCATCCAAGTGCTAGGGTCATTTAGAGACATTCTTGATTGTGCTTCTTTGCTAGCAGCAGTTTAGTGCTCAGCTAGCTATTATGATCGGTGCTCCAATACTGTCAAGGTATTGCTAGAATCATGGAGTCATGTTAGCAGCACATGGCTCCTTGGGCATGGGGAAGTAGGGATCTCTTTACTGGACCTTCATTTTATTGGCGGCCTTCCTTTGATCGAGGCCATGTATGACAAATTTGTGCCCTATAACTTGGTCAACTTTGGTGTTGCTTGCTTAGGAGGCAAGGAACCACCTGCTAGTCTTTAGAAAGTTTACAAGATATATCAGTTGCTTCATTCCAAATCTAGCAATGGTCGGGTGACCTTCATCAAATGGGTGAAATTCTTTTGTGGGGAATACCTTGAGGATGGTCGAGGCTCTTCAAGAAAGAAAGGGATGGTAAGCAGACCCCTCCCATCATCAACCTTAAACTAGTGACAATTTTTTCTTCTTGGCCGCTTATATGGCTTTATTGTTATGCAAATTTGTTATTCCTGGAGGGGTAAATGACATCTGACCAGGAACTCTCTATGTGGCTTGGGATATGGCGAGGGGACGCCAATATGCTCTCGCTCAACCAATCCTATGCCATATCTACCATGGATTGGGAGCTATCTCCAGGGGGAAAGCCTACAAAGGGAAAGAGGGGGGAAATGGCATTGTTGGGGGAGAAGCCTTTCCTTGAGATTTTATGGCTCCATTCCCCATCCATTGTGGCTAGGGGCCTATTTCCCTTCCACCTATGTAAAGAATCAAGGCTCGGGTGAGAAAAAATGCCCCTTCTTGATGAGAATTGCTGGTCGAAAGGCTATCTTTCATAACCTAGGGGAGGCTCGAAGCTTGTTTGGGCATGACTCCTCAAATATGCGGTAGGTCCTATTTCCAGTCGGGAGTTTTACTGACCATACTTTTATTGATGAACTGAGGAAGAGTTGGACGGTGCTCTGACAACTATCAGGGAGTTCATGTTCATGTTGAGCCTTAGAGGAGAGGTTTTGCCCCGCACTGTGCCAGACTGGAAGGGTACTTCCCTCATCGCTTTGCTCGTCAGCATGGGCTTGATCAGAGCTGCCCTTTCTCTGTGTTTTTGGAGAAGCACCGCGGCAGAGTAAACATCAGAAAAAAGGAAGAGCTTGGGACTCTTGCCAGAGCATGTACGGACTGCATGGTCTACATGTTTAGAGGCAACAGAGATTACCAAGTATGTGCTTCCCCACTTTGGGAGAAGGGTCCGGGTGACCGAGGCCTATGCACGCTGGTCATGCGAGGATTGTCAATACTCCCACTCTGGGTGAGGTTATTGACTTGGACTATCCATGGAATTGGCAGGCCCTTGGGATCCATCGAGATATAGGGGCTGATGATACTTCGCTGCAATTTCTTGCTATGAAGAAAAAGACTAGGGGCATCTTTGATAAACTCAGTTCTATCCTCGACTGGAAGGAGAGCCGAAAGGTCCCAGGTCATGAAGGGCATCCACTCTAGGACTTGAACGCATTGATTAGGAGTGGTCTTAACAGTAGACTTGCTACGGGCCCTTCTCAAGGAGGAAGCTCTGAAGCAGCTGCTCCTCCTCCAGCATGGGGGAAGAAAAGGAAACGCTCTACCCCTACTGGTACTCGTGCACTAGCTCAGGCTGGTAGACCTGTGCGAAGATGTAGTGGTGTCAAACTTCCTGTGGTCATGGAATCAAGAGGTAGCTCTTCCTCCTTTGAATCATTAGCTACTCCCTCAGTATCACCTTCTACGCTTTCTCGATATCTTCTACCTCTCCTGAACTATTCTCTGCTTCTTCAAAGACTGAAGTGAATGAATCCAACCCCTCTGAGCCGATTATTATCACTTCTGATCGAGAGGTGACTCCAAAATTTAGAGTGGCATCTCGATTCCCAAGGGGAATTCCTGAGTCAGATCCATATCCAATGGAGGTCAATGAGGCTAAAGGTCCTACAATCGTTGCCCAAGGGGAGGAACCTAACACTGACATGGCCTCTGAGCCTCAAGAAATTACTACCTCGGCTGAGATAGGGGCTGAGGTAATGAATGTTGAAGGCCCGAGCAACTTTCTTGAGGAGAAGCCTTTGGTTAGCAAGACTGTCGAACATCAAGAGGCTACTATCCCAGAGGGCATAGGTCAGAGAGATGAAGAGCTCTTTGTGGTAGGAGTGTTAGCTGTAGAGGATGCAGACCAGATGAAAGAAACCACGACAGAGCCTGAGGTGATGACCATATAAGATGAAGGCTAGAGGAAAAGGTAATCCTGGAACTTGTTGAAGCTGAAGTGACAATTCAGGAGAGTGGGGAACAAGAAAGAGATGCAGGCCTTGAACTTGTTGAGGTCTTAGCGGAGAGTGAGAAACAAGGGGAGGGGATTGCTTTTGAATCTGAGGTGCTCAAGCCTTTGGGATTCGCATTTGATCTAAAAGAGAAAGTGACTCATATGGCTGTCATTCCTTCAAGCACAGCCTTTGAAACTGACGTTCCTTCAATAGTGGTGAACCCTAGAGCACATCCAGACCTATTTTTCAGTGGAATTTTTGAGAAGATGCAGGCATGCTCCGTGCAGGTCTTTAAGGTCTAAGGGAGCTACCTCTCGCTGAGCTGGGCGAGGCAAAAGTCAAACTCAAGGAATTTGCTGCTATGACCTGCATTTTGGGGGACGCATCAGAAGTCCTCTCTCATTTTCATGCTACTCTAGATGAGCTGGAGAGCTAGAGGTTGCATCATGAGGCCGAGACCAACAGGCTGGCTTCCTTGAAGGCGTCAATCTCGCGTCGTACGGAGGGAATAGATACATGCGCTTTGAAGAAGGCCACTTTAGTTACTCGTCAGCGTGACCACAAGATGGATGGGAGAACATGTTTCAACAGGATGCTTGGAATAAGGGAGGAGATGCAAAATTAAGAGAGGAATTCGTTGATCTTCAGCAGGAGATGATTCAGAGGAAGGCTTTGGATACTTCTTTGGCTGAGGATCTATGCAAATTCACTTGCACCATCGAATCAAAAACCACCTCCATGGAGCAAGAAACTCAAATGGTGGCCGAGCTGATGGAGCATATCCAGCATGCTGAGGCTTATTTCACCACATCTAGAGCAGAGATCAATAAGATCATTGATCATTTTTAAGAGTGTCCTTCCTTTGTCAGCACTTGTAAAAATTTTGAATTTATGAATAAAATGCTTATTATTTCTTTAGGTTGATTTTACTACATGATTTCACTCTTCTTTTACTTTGCTGCACTTCATTTGCTCTTTTGGGCTTAAACGTCTCTCGAGACATTTATTACCTCACGTGGCTAATACCTTATGCCTTGTTTAGTCTTGTGACCAGCTATTGTGGCTTCAATAACTTCGAATGTGGGAGAAATTTCTTCTTCTCCCCTTAATGTTTGATTGGCCAAGGTTCATAATTCATTTTTCTCATCATCTGATGGGCCTGCTTATTATAAATAGTCCAATCATGAGGGCTTTCGCTTCCATTTGAGGTGCATTCACTTGAAGCCCATCATAGCACTTGGTCTCAAGCACGAACTCCTTTAGATGTTTTGAAGTGATATGCATAACCTCCAATCGACTGTGGAGACTGCGAACTTCGCTTCTTAACTCTGCTAAGGGATCCTGTTCCTGAGCGTAAAAAAGTTGTCCTTTCTCAAACTGCATTCCTCCCACCAAACCAGGGAAGTGCAAAATTTGGGGTTGACTATTGGTCTGAACTGACCTTGCGATGGGACGAGGAGCATCCTTTATGCTTATAGCAACTGGGTTTTGAAAAGTCTTCTTCGGTGGTTGGTGTGCCACTTCTGCTTTCAAGAGTGCAATAGAGACATGAAATAATTTTTGATGGTCCATCGTGTAGGTGACCTTTGGAGCCGAGAATTCTATCCGCATGAATTGCTCAATGTTAGGAGTGGCCTTTGGTTCATCTTCTGGCAAAGGTGGCTCTGAACTGGAAGTAGAGGGGAAAGCTTCATCCTTAGACGAAGATGAAGCTTCTTCAGGGGTAGTGAATAGCATGCTAGGATGAAGGGGAGTTAGAGGGAGAATTTTGCATTGTCTTTCCTCTTCTTTGAACAAGTCCACCAGTGTTTGCCTGATGTCCTCAACATCTTCATGGGAAGAAGGTTTAGTCTTTCTCACATGCTTGTAATCATCATCGTTTGGCTTTTGGGATGACCTTTAATCTATGAAGTAATACTCGGCTATACTTGAAGAATTGGTACAATGTGGATGGAGCCACCCCCTGATCATGGAGCCATGGGCAGGCAAGGAGGATGTCATAGGAGGTTTTAGTGTCGATTACATGAAACTAAGAGTAGAGTTCAATTCACCAATCTTGAGACAAAGGCGGATAGTTCTAGTCGGCTTCTCTGGTGGCTGGTTGAATCTTTTGTCATATGCATCGGAGTAAGATCTTCAGAACCTAATACCAACCATGTGAGGATTCTCCTTGGGATAAGGTTGACTGCTAACCCTCCATCCAACATAATTCGGTTGATGGGGCATGCATGTAATTCACCAGTCAAAAAGATAGAGAGATTATGAAATTTTTCTCCCAATTGCAAATCATCCTCTGAGAAGGTGATCACCATACATCCACTTAAGATCAATGGGTCCACTTCAATGGGTTCCACCTCAGCCTCATATACCTTTGGATTAGAAAGAGCCTGGATCAGAGCCATACGATACTCCCTTGAGAGTATGAGACCATTATAGATACTAAGAAGGGTCAAAAGCTTTCTTAAGTGCCTCATCACATCATATTTCACTTTTTCCTCTTCAACCTTCTGTGTTTCTGGCCTTGCCGTTGGTTTAGGTTGAGGAGCAAATTTAGGTGGAAGAGGTTAGATTTTACTTGTTGGCTGACTTGATTGAGCAGCCGGCTTGGTTTGGGTAATGGAAGTTTGAGGTCTAGGAGGTGGTTGAGTAAATTGGACCAACAACATCCCAGGGAATTGGAGGATGGGTAAATTTTCATGGGTATTTGAGAGAGGAAGGAGCCCAAGGAGCCAGACGATGGGTGTTTTGTTTGAAGCATTAGGATGAGGGAGAATTGGCAGACCGAGAAACTTTGAAATGTCTGGCTTTGGAGGTGGAGGTTGCAGCATTTTCTCTGATCTCAAACTCATTTGCCATGTGCTAGGTGACGCTTCTGATATCTGTGCCATGTGACAAACTTCCTAAGAATAGAAGATCTGCCCTCTTGATTCTCTCAGTCTTTGCTCAAAGTAAGACTCAGGGGGCCACTGGGGTTTCTTATGTTTTAACATCGTGTGCTTCTTTGAAGAATATGGCTTTGCCTTAGCTCTAGCTGCCAGGGCATCAACAACTGTTAAGAATCTAGTTGCTTGGGCTAGCGTCTTTTTCAACCGCCTCCGTTCCGTCGTACTTATATTGGTTCCTTTAAGATCTCTGTCAAGGGCATCAAAGTTTGGACATTTTACGGTTGTACCTGCAGGACACATAAAAGAAGAAGGATGAGAAGAACAAGGAGGAGGAGAATGGTCAATAAGTGATGGACTTTTAAGGTCGTTCCCTCATCGGACTGATCTGGGCAGCTTTTTACGTTATTACCAGAGTTGGACATATGCAAGGAGTCTTTTAGGTCTTTCCCCTGCTCAAATTGTTGGGGAGTGCTTTTAACATCGTCACCCTCATTGGACGTGCTCCGCAGAGAGGATGGCGCAGGGACATGAGGAAGGGAGGATGATCGCGTCAAGAATAAAGTCTTGTAAAGTTGGCAATGGAGGAAGAGGCTTGAGAAATTTCTGCTCAATTGGTGGTTGAGCCATCTTGTTTCTCCGATGAGCAGCCCTTGAGGCCCGCCTTCTCTTGGTTTTTTTTTGAAGTACTTGATTCATGTCGCTAGGCTTATGAACATCCTTAGCTTGGTGAACTGCTTCTCACTTTAAGGACTTGAGTCTGCTTCGCGTGTGATGAACTATCCATGGCTGGGAGGTCGAGGGTTCAGCAGGATCTGAATCATCATTACTCAGGACTTGTGTCAGGAGGTCCTCTCGTATCGGTGGATCAGTGGTTTGGGGATCTCTTTCTAAAACGTGGTAAGACTCTTAGCATCGCTGTATTTCCTTCGCGATTATATCATGAAAACTGGAGTATTCGCTCAGGTCGTGGCTCCATATCTAATGGTATGGGCACCAATGGTTCTCAGTTCCCTGAGCAAGGTGTCGAGGCTACCGTGCCGGTTTTGGCGTGATAAAACCTTCTTGCAGCATCATAACGAACAGGGTGAGAAGGAGATTAGGTGCTTCATCTTCCTCTTGGACTGCGTGGGAGGCCTCTGTTGCCCCAAATTTCTTCTTTAGCTCTTCATGTTTTATCTGAGCCTTCTGGATTAGGGCTTCGATAATGTCTTTTAATGTATAGCAATCCTCTGCGTGGTGGTTGATCCTTTGATGATAAGAACAGTAGTTTGCAGGGGTATCTAGTCCAGCTTGATCAAGGAACTTGGTCTCTAAAAGGTAGATCATGTTCTATTTCAGTAGCAATCGAAGTAGTGTTAGGACCCATCCCTTTTCAAAGGAGTAGACCTTGTTCCTATGACTGGTCCAATAATCATCTCGATTAAGGTTCGCTGGTGGGGGTACTCGGTTGTACGACTGTTGTTGCTTGTTTGCTTGAAGCTTTTTTTTAGTTGTGCTTACCCCTTTGAAGAGGTACAAAGTTTGGGAGGGAGCTTTCTTTGGATTGCTTACAGTGACAGTTGCATTGATCACTCCTTTCAGTTGGTCGCCCCGGTATTAGTCCAAGAGCTACCATTGCCCCGATTGAGTGGTGGAGTGACAGACTTTCTATGCGGACTGACTTGGAGATCAGCTCTGACATGGAGGTCAATTTGGAGGCCTCAACATGTAGAGCAATTTCAAGTTGCATGTTTCGCACACAGATTTGAATCGCTTCCTTCTCAAGCATGAGATTGGGATGGCGAGCAGCCAAGTCTCTTCACCTTTGATATGAATTGATCCATAAGCACATCAGGATCTTAGATCAAGGTGAGAAGCTCAATGGTTTGAGCCTCTCTCTCGACCTCATAGAAATGTTGGTGGAACAGTTTCTCTATTTCCCCTCAAGTATATACTGAGTTTAGGTGAAGCCGAGCATACCATTGAAAAGCTGGGCAATCAAGGGTTTCAAGAAACTGACAGAGAAGGAGTCTTCCATCAGCCGCTGTCTCTCGACACGTTGCTTGGAAGTGGCTGATATGCTGATTCAGGGATGTGGTTCCCTTGAACAGGGGAAACTTCCTTTTCTTGTAATCTTAGGGAAAGGGCACCTAGTGAATGTATGAAGGGTACGGCTTTTGATAAGGCATTGCACCCTGTATGCATGAGATTTGTCTATTCTTTAAGCTATGGGTCACCATAGCATCAATGTCTGCCTGACAGACAAAGTGAGGAACAGAATTGTCCTGTGAAGTAGAGGGAAGAGGTTGACTTGAAGGTGCATCATCTAAATGATGGGAATTGACCTCATGGTTAGCCAATTGTCTTGCGGCATCTATGTGATCAATCTTTTCCATCATTGCAAGCATCATGTCTTAGAAATTATTCTTACGGTTTGCTTGAGAGTCGTCAGGCTCATTTACAACCATTACGCGATTGTTTCTCCATGGAGGTCAACATTAGCTGTAGTGGAGGGCTTCCGAGGTTTTGATGAACCTCATGTCAGAACTACGATCGAGACTACAGCTGGTCAACCCTTCTTGCACATGAAAGAGTTGTTTTCATTAAGTGAAGCAACGGGTGTGGGTAAGGAACTGGGGTCATCTTGTGCCAAGGAGGATGAGGGACTTGATCTCTCATTGTGTCATTGCCTTGAACTCTCTTGTGAACACCAGAGGCATGACCAAGATGACGGGGCTGGTTCAAGATGGTACTCTTGGGGAAGGTTTTCGAATATCAAGGCTGAAGGTGCTTGCTCAAATGAGGAGGGGCAGGTAAGAGAAGGGTTGACTCATGAGAGTGCCTGAGTCAGAAGCGAGGGGCTGTCTGTGATGGTGATGCATGTGTCCCCCTTGAAGAAGGATCACGGGTGACTTGGGGGTCAGCACAGGCTCGAGCAAGTGGTCTTGCCTTCGGGGGCCGAGAAATGCGAGCAGATGTTTATAAGAGAACAGGTGGAAGTCTGCCCCTTACAAGGTGTGCTAGTGTGTGCTGAGTAGGAGGAGGAGGGGGTCGTATTTCGTGTACTCGGGTTGACGCAACGATGGCGTTGCCCCAAGTGGTGGGATGCATATGCACAACGTGTGCAGGACTTAGGAGTTAGACACTGGGTCTTTGCTCAAAAGGAAGGTTGGGAACTTTCGTTCAAGGAACTTGTCCCTGGGGAACGCTCGCAAATGCACAGATTAGAAAATCCCAGATTCGAATAATGGGCTAAGAAAGCCAGCAGCCATGCAATGTATGAAAATAGAAAAACAAAGGAAAAACTAGTTAAACAAGAACGACCCGACGAAGGGGTAGTAAGTCCTCAGTGGAGTCGCCAAGCTGGTTAGGTTCCTCGATCTTGCCCTCATGATCTGGATGATGGGGTGGGAAGCGTCTCGAGTTTTAAGGGAACTGGGGACTTTGAGATCGCTCTCTTGGGAACCTCACTCAGTAGCGAGGGCAGGTATACTAATCGATGAGAGAGGAATTTAAGGCTGGTTCAGGATTTACTCGGGCTGGCTCTCATGGGCTCCCTCTTAGATCACGAAGAAAGCTCCCCGATTGTAGAACTAGTTCGAAATAGCCCCCCTTTGTCTGTATTCTCTGGTTTCTGCAATCACACACATTGTTAATTTTACGAGACAAGTGGGCCGAAAGAGACCCCACCTTGTCTTTGAGAGAACATACACAGACCTGCACATCCAAAAGAAGTGAGGGTAAGAGGATAAGTGAAAGAAGAAGAAAGGGGTAGATCAAAGGAATTTTGACTAGGTGGCGAGACTAACACAGTAGCTAGATAGACAATTGATTGACCCGACATGGTAGCAAGATAGGCGCGGTAACTAGACCGGCACAACAGAAATACTAGTAGACGTCAGAACGATCATTGGCCAGCCTTACATAATGCCTAGCTTATTGTGGTAGTAAGGCGGGCACGATAACTAAGACCGGCTCAATGATAATACTACTAGACGACAAGACTATCATGGCAATGTTGCCTCAGTCTCTCATGGTCAAATGAGAGAGAGAGAGAGAAGAAAGAAGAGACGGAAAGAGAGACATGCACAGTACTACGGATGTCGCGCATGTTAGAAGAAGACGAGATGAGCAATGAGGGAGAAAAGGAAAAAGGGAGAGAGGAAAGAGAGAAGGAAAAGAATGAAGAAGAAAGAGAGAGAAGAGACCAAGGCAACATGGGCAGCGATGAGAGAAAAGATAGGAAAGAACAAGGACGACATTGAGCTCCTACCGTCCACAACAGAAGGGTAAGAAAAGAGATAAAATAAGGGTGACAATGAGCCTCCACTACTCATGATAGAGGAATAAGAAAAGAGATAAGACATGAACAGTGATGAGCTTCCGCCATCCATGACACAAGAGAGTGAGAGAAGAGATAGAAGGCATGGACGGCGATCAGCTTCCGTCCTCCACGACACACAAATGAGAGGAGAGAGAAAACATGGGCAGCGATGTGCTTCTACCGTCCATGACAGAAGATTAAGAAGAGAGAGAAAATATTGGTGGCGATGTACTTCCATCATTCATGATAAAAGATTAAGAGGAGAGAGAAAACATGAGTGGTGAGGTGCTTCTTCCATCTATGATAAAAGATTAAGAGGAGAGAGAAAACATGGGCGACGATGTGCTTCCGTCGTCCATGGTAGGAGATTAAGAGGAGAGAAAACATGGGCAGCGATGTCTTTCCACTATCTATGATAGGAGATTAAAAGAAGAGAGAAAATATGAGCAGTGATGTGCTTCCACTGCCCATGATAGAGAATAAAGAAAGGAGAGAGAACATGGATGGTGATGTGCTTTCACCATCCATGACAGAAGGGAAGACAAGAAGACTTTGACAGAGGCCTGGCCCGCCACTCAAGTTAAGGCTCGGCTCACTATTCGTGTCCCTAAAGCAAGAAGGCATCATGTTAGGCGTCGGACTCCACCATGCATGAGCGGAGAGGAAGGAGAGAGAATAGAGAGAGAGTAGGAAAGAGAAGAAAGAGAAAGGAAAGATAAATAAAAAGAAGGAAGTGGATAAAGAAGCTCAGAGAAGAAATAAGAAAGAAAGATATAAACATGGGGAGAGAGAAAGAGAGAGATGAGAGGAGGAGAGAGAAAGAGAGAAAATATGAGGAGAGAGAAAGAGAGAGAAGAGAGGAGGAGAGAGAAAGAGAGAGAAAAGAGGAGGAAAGAGAAAGAGAGAAAAGTGGAGCGAGAAAATTACTTTATCGAAGGGTACAGACCCTTTTCTTCTCTCTACTGTCTCTCTCCAATACCTAGCCACAACTTAAACATGAAAGCTCTCAAATTTTATTGATGAGTATTGAAAAATCAAGGGTCCTTTGACAATTTTGTTGAACATGTACTCATAGAATTTGGCCCAAACATGGGTGAACACAAAAAAACTACCTTAATTGATGATAATTTCAATTTTAATTGAAGTAAAAGATATTCTAAAATTGGGTACAAAAATATTGTTTTTGCCCCTGCTACCCTAGAACTTGTGTGATCTTCCATGGATGATTCGGGGTTTCTCCGGAGTATGTTTGGCTGAAAGATTATTGCTTTCTTGTCGGGCACTGCATAACTATCGATTTGATACCAACTTCAAGCCATAGATCGCGTTTTTAAGCCACGATCATGCGACTCAAAATTTATATAGATCTTGAAAACTTTCGATCAATAGTGTGTTTGTTTCTTGACGTTTTCCTTGGTTTCTTCACTGAATCACACTGAGCATGCCATCACAATTATGTTGTAACAAACGTAACTCGATTTTGTGTCCGGACGAAGATTTCGTCGTTTTGAGTTTTTTGCTAGAATCTGAAAATCTGATAACCAGAATTTACAGGAGCTTCGATGCCTCTGTGTGTGAAATCTAACTATTCATCATATGTGGGGTTCGGGCGATAGATAGACTCGAACCTTAGGTACATAATGCAATTGGTTTCGTAGCGATCGGGTACGTGAGGTCGTGATATGGCCGCTCGAGTGAGGCATGCAGCTGCTGAATTTTTTGCAACTATCTTCACGAATTATCAACTTCTCTCTAGTTTTTCTCCCTGCTCAAGTATCATCACGGGCTATGCCACATATCAAAATGCTCATCTTGATAAGACGAACATTCTCACCAAATTTAAGAGCAACCCACTTATTATGAGTAAGATACAGATCTTTGGAGTTGCTGCTCGGGACTGTACACACCAACCTCCTTTAATGGAGTTTGGTGCAGGGAAGCCGCATGGGAATAGCGTGCGACCTACCCCTTTTTAATGTTTTACATATAATTTTGCACTAGGATGTCCGATTAAGTCAAAACTTGACTCATAGGTGTTTTCAACTACTTGATGTACCAAAAATATAGTTCTAATTATGGGGTCCGTTTTGTGGTGCTAGAGGTTGATATTTTCTGAAATGGTTTCTTCATTTACGCTACCTTAGACATGTCGGATTGAGACAAAACATGGAAAGTAGCCTTTTGGAGTACTTAGAAAGATTCTAACCCATTCTGGGATAATTCTTAGATTGTTCGAAATTTCACTGTACATCGAGGCTTTATTGACCAACTTCCTCTTTTATTTCGTATCCGGGACCAAGGTACTAAAAAATGTCACCAAACACTAGTAACTATCACTTGTATGGGGCCAAGCCTTTTATCTAAAAAATGAGGTCTGATTTCCTTGATGAGTGAAGCATTTAATTTCTCATTTGGCTATTAATTGAAACATCGAATTTTTCTTAATAAGTGAAAAGTGTGAAAGATATATGATAATTGATATGCTTGTGCTATAAGACTATGTGAATGATGCTTCACCACAATGTGCCATTTGAAAAGTGATATGGCAATATCAATGAGATAACTTAATGATGAAAGTTTCATGATAAGTGCCAAATTGCCAATATTTCCAATAATAATAATCATTTGTAAGTACTCCATGCTAGCATATGTGATGGGTGCCTTATGCTAAATGTCATATTGTTATAGTGAGAATGTGATTTATTGTTATAAATCATTGAATTGGCAGGAATGAATTGAATGCTCGAGCAAGAGATGAGGCCCTAATGATCACCAGTACGCAATGGGACACCCTTTGGTAGTGACCAGTACTCTATTATATCAATATGAGAATGGTTATTGTTTATAGATACTGACCACTACGCAATGGGTCACCTATCGGTAGCTGAGACTGATACACTGAGAAAGTAATGCCAGCAAGTTCCCTACCCTATAGAATGATTGGAACTGTTTAGGGGTTGTGATTCATGAGATCTGATATGTGATTGATTGATGCCATGCAAGGTAAAGGTCGGTCGAACCGCCAATGCGCGTTGGGGACTGTGTGTGTGATTTGAGGGTATTACGAAGCGGATTACCCCACTTGTCATTACCCTTCCTCCTGTGGGATGGTAGAAGTCCTAAGCAATGGATTTGGCTTAGCCTGATAGATAGGACTTCTACTAGCAGGAGTAGGTAAACTAGGGAGTGAGTGTGTATTAAATGAATTGTTACTGTGATTTCCTGTAGTTGTAATGACTGTATGATATTGTCTATAATTGATACACTGTTTCTTGTGTATCTTGTTTATAATTGTTGTACCGATCTGATAACCAAACTACACGACTACTACACTGCCATTGATTTTGATCTAGTAAATTGTTTATTGCACCTGGGTAGACTTGTTACTAGAGTATAACATCAGATCTGCTTACTGAGCTTCAATGCTCATTCCATTATTTTTCCTCCTTGCAAACTAAAAGTGACAAGTTCAGAGTTGGGAGTGCAGGTTGCAGCTAAAGATCAAAGTGGCCATTCAGAGAGGGATTTTTAGATATTGTAGGTAGCTAGACTCTGAGCCCTATTTGTACTGCTTTCTTTGAACTATGTAACTCTGGGCCTTGGAGCCCTGAACTCTATTACACTACTTTTGGGGAGCAATGTAATGTAATGAAACATCTTTTCTTATGAATGGATTTGCTAAGTTTTAAATTTTTAGGCTTGTAAGCATTGACTTTCCTTGGTTTGCTTGATTACTAAGAATAAGGTGTTGAGTCTACTCTTACTCGAGTAACAAACTCTACATTGGGATCACGAACCCATGCCGGTCATTCTCTGTCATCCGAAATAAGGCGATCGGAGGTGGGGTCGTGACAGTTATGGTATCAGAGATACCAAGATAAGGTCGTTGGCCTAGGGAGTTAGGCGGGGAGTCTCTAGAATAGCTTTGGGGTAGACAAGTGACTGGGTGCTCTTGTTGTTAGATTGAAGATGCCAAGTGCTCGTACCCACAATGCTAGTTCCAGCATTTAAAACACCTAGATGCTCGGTGAATTGTATAGGACTCTGCAGGTTATGACCCAGATGATGGAGTTGATGCCCAATCAGTCTACCCCTACCTCGAAAAAGAATGATAGTAGCCTTTTAGAGAGGTTTAGAAGGCTAACGCCCCGAACCTTTTTGGGGCAAGGAGGGGTAGAGAAGGACGAAAGATGGAAGAGACAGATAGAGAAGATTTTAGAACTATTGCACTGCTCGAATGAGCAAAAAAATAGACTTGGGATATTTATGCCTGAAGGAAAAGCTGAGCACTGGTGGGACTCAGTAAAGCAAACCCGGAGGAAGTTAGGAACCAAACCCACCTAGGCGAACTTTTTGGCAGCCTTTGATGAGAAATACTTCCCAAACTCAGTCAAGGAAAGGAAAGAAGTAGAATTTATTGAGCTCCAGCAGCAGAACATGACTATGAGGTAATATGCCACAAGAACTCTCTAAGTATGCCCCCCAAATTATAGACATCAAGGTGCGGAAGGTGGCCAAATTTGAAATCGGCCATAAATAAGGGGTAGAGTGATGTCGGCCAACCTAAAGTTGTACACCCCGTTGCTAGACCTCGCCCTGAAGATTGAGAGAGACTACGAGGACCACCGCTCGAGGAAGGAAGGATGAAGGCTATGTCGTTGGGGAGGCTCGGGAAAACACTCCAGCAAGTTCCAAGAAGAGATGTGAGAAGGAGGCCATACTAGCTGAACCTGATAACCTAGAGGAATCTTCCGGGCAGCACGAGCAATGACCGACACCTGGCTTATACTCACTGTGGGAAGCCCAACCACACTGCCGAAGATTGTTACCGGAAGAAGAATGTGTGCCTAAGGTGCGACAAGCCCGATCACTGGGCTAGGGATGGCCCTATGATGAAGACCGAGGATTGCCTGAAGACTCAAGGATGAGTGTTCACCCTCACGGAACAAGACGCCAAGGCATCCACCTCAGTGATTTGAGGTACACTTTTGTGATTATATAGCTAGAGCCTTAATTGACCCTGGATCTTCTCACTTGTTTGTTGCACCCCACTTTGCTTGCCATTTGAATGTTGCACCTGCACACCTTAACTACACCCTGGTAGTATGCACACTTATAGGAGGCTCTATGGAAACAGGTAGAGTGCATAGGCAGTGTAAGGTTTCAATTAATTGGCATGACCTGTTAGTGGACCAGATTCATCTAGACATTCGAGACTTTGTTGTCATTCTGGGATGGACCGGTTGTATACACACCATGCTACTGTCAACTTCCATGAAAGACTGTGACTTTTAAGTATCTTAACCAAGTGGAGTTGCACTTCGCGTGAATTAGAGATGCTGCCCCACTACACTTTGTCTCTGCCCTTCGGGCCTCTCATCTTTTGACTAAGAAATGTGATGGGTATCTGGCTTATGTAGTGAAAAATCAGGGTGTTCGGTCTCAGTTAGAAGGGATACCAGTGGTGAAGGAGTACCCTAAGGTATTCCCAGAAGAACGGGTGTCCCTACCTCTGATAAGGGAAATTGAATTTGAGATAGATGTAGTCCCGGGCACCATGCCTATCTTTAAAGCACCATATAGGATGGCCCCAATAGAGTTGAAGGAATTGAAACAGTAGTTGAAAGAGTTGTTAGATAAGGGGTTTATCCGACCAAGTATGTCACCTTGGGGTCCACCCGTCCTATTTGTGAAGAAGAAAGATGGGTCCCTGAGGCTATGCATAGACTATAGGCAGTTGAACCTAGTAATGGTAAAGGATATGTATCCTCTGCCTAGATTGGATGACCTCTTTGATCAACTCTAGGGGGCCCAGGTGTTTTCAAAGATCGATCTCTGATTTGGGTATCACCAACTAAGAGTGAAGGAAGGGGACATCATGAAGATGGCCTTTAGAACTCGATACGGTCATTACAAGTTCCTTGTAATGCCATTCGGATTAACCAATGCCCCTACTGCATTCATGAATATGATGAATAGGGAGTTCTGACCTTTTCCATATGACTTTGTGGTCGTCTTTATTGATGATATTCTGGTATACTCGAGAACCTGAGAGAGACAGATTGAGAAGGTTTTAGAACTATTGCACTACTCGAATGAGCAAAAAATTAGACTTGGGACATTTATGCTAGAAGGATAAGCTGAGCACTGGTGGGACTCAAAAAAGCAAACCTGGAGGAAGTTAGGAACCAAACCCACCTAAGCGAACTTTTTGGTAGCCTTTGATGAGAAATACTTCCCAAACTCAGTCAGAAAAAGGAAAGAAGTAGAATTTATTAAGCTCCAGTAGCGGAACATGACTATGAGGTAATATGCCACAAGAACTCTCTAGGTATGCCCCCCAAATTATAGACATCAAGGTGCAGAAGGCGGCCAAATTTGAAATCGGCCATATATAAGGGGTAGAGTGATGTCGGCCAACCTAAAGTTGTACAACCCGTTGGTAGACCTCGCCCTGAAGATTGAGAGAGACTACGAGGACCACCGCTCGAGGAAGGAAGGATGAAGGCTATGTCGTTGGGGAGGCTCGGGAAAACACTCCGGCAAGTTCCAAGAAGAGATGTGAGAAGGAGGCCATACTAGCTGAACCTGATAACCTAGAGGAATCTTCCAGGCAGCACGAGCAATGACCGACACCCGGCTTATAATCACTGTGGGAAGGACAACCACACTGCCGAAGATTGTTACCGGAAGAAGAATGTGTGCCTAAGGTGCGACAAGCCCGATCATTGAGCTAGGGATGACCTATGATGAAGACCGAGGATTGCCCGAAGACTCAAGGATGAGTGTTCACCCTCACGGAATAAGTGGCCAAGGCATCCACCTCAGTGATCTGAGGTACACTTTTGTGATTATATAGCTAGACCCTTAATTGACCCTGGATCTTCTCACTTGTTTGTTGGACCCCACTTTGCTTGCCATTTGAATGTTGCACCTGCACACCTTAACTACACCCTGATAGTATGCACACTTATAGGAGGCTCTATGGAAACAGGTAGAGTGCATAGGCAGTGTAAGGTTTCAATTAATTGGCATGACCTGTTAGTGGACCAGATTCATCTAGACATTCGAGACTTTGATGTCATTTTGGGATGGACTGGTTGTATACACACTATGCTACTGTCAACTTCCATGAAAGACTGTGACTTTTAGGTATCTTAACCAAGTGGAGTTGGAATTAGAGATGCTGCCCCACTACACTTTGTCTGTGCCCTCCGGGCCTCTCATCTTTTTACTAAGAAATGTGATGGGTATCTGACTTATGTAGTGAAAAATCAGGGTGTTCGGTCTCAGTTAGAAGGGATACCAGTGGTGAAGGAGCACACTAAGGTATTCCCAGAAGAACGAGTGTCCCTACCTCCAGTAAGGGAAATTGAATTTGAGATGGATGTAGTCCCGGGCACCGTGCCTATCTCTAAAGCACCATATAGGATGGCCCCAGTAGAGTTGAAGGAATTGAAAGAGTAGTTGAAAGAGTTGTTATATAAGGGGTTTATCCGACCCAGTATGTCACCTTGGGGTCCACTCGTTCTATTTGTGAAGAAGAAAGATGGGTCCCTGAGGCTATGCATAGACTATAGGAAGTTGAACCTAGTAATGGTAAAGGATAGGTATCCTCTGGCTAGAATGGATGACCTCTTTGATCAACTCTAGGGGGACCAGGTGTTTTCAAAGATCGATCTCACATTAGGGTATCACCAACTAAGAGTGAAGGAAGGGGACTTCATGAAGATGGCCTTTAGAACTCGATACGGTCATTACAAGTTCCTTGTAATGCCATTCGGATTAACCAATGCCCCTACTGCATTCATGGATATGATGAATAGGGTGTTCTGACCTTTTCCATTTGACTTTGTGGTCGTCTTTATTGATGATATTCTGGTATACTCGAGAAGCTAGGAGTTACATGCGCAGCATCTAAGATCTACTTTGCAAACTTTAAAGTCAGAAAAGTTGTGGTCCAAATTAAGTGAGAGTGAGTTTTTGCTTCCCAGTGTAACCCTTTTGGGTCACAATATTTCCAAGGATGGGATCACAATCGACCCCTCCAAGGTTGAAGCCATACATAAATGGGAGAGACCAGCAAATATGACGAAGTTCGTAGTTTCCTGGGGCTAGACGAGTACTACAGGTGCTTTCTAGAGGGATTCTCAAAGATAGCGCCTCCCTAACACAACATAAGAGCGTAAAATTTATGTGGTCAGAAGATTGTGAGAGAAGTTTCCAAGACCTTAAGAAGAGACTAACCACCGCCTTGATTCTGGCATTGCCCAAGGGAAATGAAGATTTCATGAATTATACTGATGCATCCCATAAGGGGCTTGGGCCTGTACACTTACGCCTCAAGGCAATTAAGGTCGTACGAGCAGAACTACCCCACTCATGATTTGGAACTCACGGGAGTAGTATTTGTGCTGAAAATTTGGAGGCACTTCCTCTTTGGGGCTCAGTTTAAGGTGTTCATGGACCACAAGAGTCTCAAGTGCTTGTTTTCCCAAAAAGAGTTAAATATGAGGCAAAGGAGATGGATGGACCTACTAAAGGACTACGACTGCACAATTGAATACCATTTAGGCAAGACTAATATGACGGTCGTTGCCTTAAGTCAGAAAACTATAGTCTCCCTAGCATAATTGATGGCGCGAGAAATGAAGTTATTGGAGGATGTCATGGAGTGGCACCCATCTCAACCTCTCGGTGAAGAGAGTGAAGTATTGTCATGTCTAAGGTGGAGCCCCAACTCTTTCAACAAGTCTGAGCGGCTCAAAAAGAAGATCCCCATCTGATGAAAATCCTCGAAGAATTGGAGATGGAGGGAAAGGAGGATTTCTCCATAGGCAGTGACGGACTATTATGGTTTAAGAGCTGAATATGTGTTCCCAAAGACGAAAGTGCTAAAAGAGCCATTCTGGAAGAAGCACACCACTCTCGCTACACGATACACCCTTGGGGTACAAAGATATATCAGGATCTGAAAAGAACCTTCTCGTGGAACAACATGAAGCGAGACGTGTCACAGTTTGTGGCTAAATGTATAACGTGCCAACAAGTGAAGGAAGAACATCATAAACCTTTCTGGACTATTACAACGCCTACCCATACCAGAGTGGAAATGGGAACACATTGCAATGGACTTTGTCTATGGGTTACCAAGGTTAAGTGTAGGGCGTGATGGTATTTGGGTCATAGTGGACCGATTAACTAAGGCTGCTCACTTCTTACTAGTCTGCACGACCTATACGTTGGACAAGTTGGCCCAGCTACACATCAGAGAAATATTGAGACTTCAAGGGATTCCTATTAGCATTGTGTCAGATAGGGACCCCAGGTTCACTTCTAGATTTTTGTGAAGCCTACAATCAGCTTTAGGGATCAAACTTACGTTCAACACCGCCTTTCATCCCCAGACAAATGGCCAATCAGAAAGAACCATTCAAACAATGGAAGATATGCTCAGGGTGTCACTAATTTTAAACGAAGCTGGCATGACCACCTGCCCCTGATAGAGTTTGCCTACAAGAATAGCTTTCAAGCTAGCATCCAAATGGCACCGTATGAGGCCCCATATGGGATGAAGTGTAGATCGCCCATCTGCTGGGATGAGGTAGGGGACAAGAAATTACTGGAGCCAGAAATAGTCCAAAAAACTTCTAAGAAGGTTTCCTTAATTAGAGAACGGCTCAAGACAGCCCAAAGTCAGTAAAAGAGTTACACCGATAATCACATAAGAGACCTCGAGTTTGAGGTGGGAGACCTGGTCTTCCTGAAAGTATCACCGATCAAGGGCATTACTAGATTTGGTTAGAAAGGGAAATTAATCCCACTGTTCATTAGGCCTTTTGAAATTTTGGAGAGAATTGGGGGTGTGGCTTATCGACTTGCCCTGCCACTTGATTTGGCCAATATCCATAATGTCTTCCATGTATCCTACAAGGGAAGTATCAACCTGACCCATCCCATGTTTTGGAATACAAGCAAATCCCACTCAAGGAAGACCTAACCTATGTTGAACGACCAATTATGATATGGGACCGAAGAGTGGAGGTGTTGCACAATAAAGGAATTCCCTTGGTGAGGGTGCAAATGGAAATATCACATAAGGGAAGTACAGGAGGATGAAATTAGGAAAAAATAAGGGAAGTACAGGAGGATGAGACGGGAGCACACGCTCGATGCCAACAAAAAAGGATAGCGTCGTCCGTGTGATTTGGCCTAGTGCCATCAATGTAACATGGAGGCAACGCTGTGTGCAATTGAGGGTATTAGCATGGGTATAAGGGCCAACACCGTCTGCAGGCCAGACTAACGCCGTGCATGAAAGGCGGGAGACATAATGCCATGCGTGAGATGTGGTGACGCCACGCATGGAATCGAGCATCGCCGCATGAGTATCGTTGTCTGGAGCATTGCTGCCTGCATTTTGTTATCTGGAGCATCGTTGTAGGTATGTCACCATCTGGAGCATCGTCGCCAGCATGTATTACCTTTTAGAGGATCGCCGCGAGCGAGTATCACCGTCTGGAACATCACCGGGCGAGTATCACTATTTGGAGCATCGCGGCGAGCGAGTATCACCGTCTGGAGCATCACCGCAACTATGTCACGATCAGGAGCATCACCGCGAGCGAGTATCACCGTCTGGAGCATCACCGAGGGCAATTATCGTCGTCTAGAGCATCGCTACAAGTCTGGACAAGTGACACTCAAACAATAAGCACTAAACAAGTAGCACCATCAACACATGCATGTCAGAGACACAGTCGGTGCTGCACACAACTCAGCTGGCGCTACACACAACTCAGGCGATGCTGCACACAACTCAGTCGGCACTGCACACAACACAGCCGATGCTGGTACTCCTTTCTCTTCACTGTCAACGTTGCAGACAACTCAGCCAGTGCTGGTACTCCTTTCTCTTCATAGAATTCAGCTGGTTCTGGTACTCCTTTCTCTTCACACTTAACATTGCACACAACTCAGCCGGCGCTGCACACAACTCAACCGACACTGGTACTCCTTTCTTCCTCCATATTTGGCCATGCACTCTAACTGGCCGGGAAAGGTTTGGGTCCTCACATCGTCCCCCCTAAAGAATATTTTGTCCTCAAAATCGGTAATAGAATAAATGGGGATACAAGGCTCGGATTTCAACTTCTCGCTCCCACGTTGATTCTTCCCTTGAATGATACTTCCATATAACCTGGACTAGAGGAATCTCTTTGTGATGCAATAGTTGAATTCTTCGATCCGGTATCTCAATAGGCTATTCTATAAAAGTTAAATCCTCCTTGATCGGGATTAGCTCATACACCAAAATGGGGGATGGATGGGGTTGACACCTTCTAAATAATGATACATGAAATACATTATGGACATTAGCCAACTCGGGCGGTAGGGCCAATTGATATGCCACAACTGAAATTCTTTCTAAACTATCAAAGGGTCTAACAAACCGCGGACTCAGTTTCCCCTTCTTGCCAAATCTCATTATACCCTTAGTGCGTGATATTCTCAGAAAAACCCGATCACCCACTTCAAATTCAAGGTTCCTTCTCTGATTGTCGGCATAACTCTTCTACCGACTTTGGGTGGTCTTGAGTTGCTCTCACATTAAGGCAATCTTTTTTGAGGTCATTTGAAAAATCTCTAGCCCTAACAGTCGTCTCTCACTGACTTCAACCCAACATGTGGGTGATCCACACTTTCTCCCATACAGTGCCTCAAAAGGTGCCATCTAGATACTGGCTTGGAAATTATTGTTATAAGCAAATTCTATCAGAGGCAGATGACCATCCCAGTTTCCCTTGAAATCAGTAATACAGGCCCTCAACATATCTTCTAGGGTTTTAATAGTCCTTTCCTTTTATCCATCAGTCTGAGGGTGGAAAGCAGTACTAAAAGTGAGTTTGGCCTTCATAGCCGACTGTAGGTTGTTCCAAAACCTTGAAGTAAATTTGGAGTCTCTGTCAGACACAATATTAACATGCACCCCATGCAGTCTTACTATCTCCTGAATGTATAATTGGGCCAACTTATCAATGGTATAAGTAGTAAGGACAGGCAAGAAATGAGCGGCCTTAGTGAGTCAGTCAACTATGACCCAAATACTATCATGCCCCAAACTCGATCTCGGCAGGCCAGACATGAAATCCATCGTTAGGTGTTCCCACTTCCATTTTGGAATAGGTAAGGGTTGCAACTGCCTAGCAATTTTCTGATGTTCATCCTTCACTTGCTGACAGATCAAGCACTTGAAACCAATTGTGCAACTTCTTTCTTCATGTTATTCTGCCAAAAGACTCTTTTTAGATCCTGATACATTTTCGTGCTCCTTGAATGCACTTTATAACAGGCATGATGTGCCTCTTCTAAAATAACCCTTTTTATCCTCACATTGTTAGGGACACAAACTCGACCTTTGAATCTCAACATATCATCACTGCCGAGAGAAAAATCCTCCTTACCTTCCAACTTTATTTCCTCGAAAATTTTCATGAATTGAGGGTCCCCCTTTTGGACCACTCGGATTTACTGAAAGAGATGGGGTTCTATTGTTATACATGAAATTATTCCTTCCCCATCATCAAGGGACAAAGTTGGGTGTCATTCTACTACATCTTCTAGTAACCTCATCTCTCGGACCATCATGTGAGCCATTGACACCACCGGCTTCCTACTTAAAGCATCTGCCACAACATTAGTCTTACACGAGTGGTAGTTGATGGTACAATCATAATCATTGAGGAAGTCCATCCATCTGCTTCGTCTCATATTCAATTCTTTCTGAGAAAACAAATACTTGAGGATCTTATGGTTGATGAATACTTTAAATTGAGTTTCATACAGATAATGTCTCTAAATTTGTAGGGCAAAAACCACAACTGCTAATTACAAATCATGAGTGGGATAGTTCTGCTTGTAAGGCTTTAACTACCTAGAGGCATAGGCTATAACCTTTCCCTTTTGCATTAGTACACACCCCAGTCCTTTGTGTGAGGCATCAGTAAAACCACAAAATCTTCATTCCCCTCATGCAAGGTCAGTAGCGGGGCTATAGTTAATCTCTTTTTCAGTTCCTAAACCTTCTCGCAGCTATCAGACCACACAAACTTGACTTACTTTTAGGTTAGGCGAGTTAGGTGAAGTGCTATCTTCGAGAACCCCACTACAAAACACCTGTAATACCTCACCAGTCCTAAGAAACTGCGAACTTCAGCTACACTCATTAGTCCTTTCCATTTAAAGATACCCTCGATCTTATAAGGATCAACTGTTACTTTGTCTTTGGAAACAATATGCCCAAGGAAAGCCATGCTTGGAAGCCAGAATTCACTCTTATTGAGCTTAGCATACAATTTCTCCATCCTTAGAGTCTGGAGGACCAGTCTTAAATGTTGCTCATGATCTGTTTGATTCCTGGAATACACCAAAATATCATATATAAAGACCACCACAAAGTCTTCCAGATAGGGTCTAAAAACTATGTTCATCAGATCCATAAACACAGTCGAGGCATTTGTTAATCCAAAGGGCATGACTACGAACTCGTAGTAGCCATAACAAGTCCTGAACGCATTCTTGGAGATATCCTCTTCCTTAACATGCAATTTGTGGTATCTAGACTGAAGGTCAATCTTAGAAAATACCTGGGCTCCCTGCAGTTGATCAAATAAATCATGATTTCTAGGCAACGTTATTTATTCTTTATTATAACCTGATTCAATCATCTATAATCAATGCATAGCCTCAAAGATCCATCTTTCTTTTTCACAAATAGAACAGGTGCGCCGCATGGTGACACACTGGGTCGGATGAACCCCTTATCCAATAACTCAGCTGGAGCCATCCTATATGAGGCTTTAGAAATACGAGTAGCACCAGGGGCCACCTCTATTTCAAATTCAATTTCTCTAACTAGGGGCTGAGAAGTTAACTCTTTAGGGAAGACCTCTAGATATTCTCTCACCATCGGTATCTCTTTTAATTTAGACAAAACACCCCGGTTTTCAACTACATAAGCCAAGTATCCTACACATCTTTTGGCGAACAGGCGAGAGGTCAGAAGGGCTGAAATAACATGCAAAGGAGAAAATTATTAATGCCCTTAAATATAGTTCAGGTTGACCAGGGCATTTAAAAGTTACAATCTTATCAAAACAGCTCACTGTAGCATGGTGGGTAGACAACCAATCCATACCCAAAATAATATCAAAGTCTTGAATTTCTAAAAGTATCAAATCTATAGGAAACAAATGCCCTTCAATCACAATCTCACACTATTTATACATTATATCAGTTGCTATTGATTCTCTCATAGGCGTACATACTACCAGAGTCCAAACAAGTTGTACATGCTTAACATTCCAGTGACATGCAAAGTGTGGTGCAACAAATGAATGGGATGAACCAGGATCAATTAAAACTTTTGCCTCAATTCCACATATAGAAAGCATACCTCGAATCATAGAGGCTGACGCCTTAGCCTCTTCCTCGATCAGGACGAACACCCACCCTTGAGCCCTTGGCCGGTCCTCTGATCCCCTGACGGGACAGTCCTTCATTAGATGGCCCAATTTGCAGCATTGAAAGCAGGTCTTGGTCTTTCTGAAGCGTTAGCCACCATATGATTTCCCAATCCATAGTGAGGGTAGACTGGGGATCTATTGGCCCTCACATCACTTGGAACAATCCCCGGAACCTAACACCACCTTTATTGTTTCTTCCCTTCAACTCTCTCCTTGGAGGGGGTCGTGCCTTCTTCTTAAAACTCCTAGGTTTGGCGACACCCAACCTTCCATCTCTTCTTACCCGAAAGCCATCATCATCTCTCTCCATCTTTAAGGTCAGGTCCACCAATGGGGCAAAGGTCTTAAGGTTATCTGTGATAATCCTTCTCCTTGTAATGGGTCGAAGGCCCCTCTCAAATTTACTAGCCTTTCGTGCCTCAGAACTAATGATATGCAGTGCATATTTAGAGAGTTCAGTAAACTTTGCTGCATATTGCTCAAAGGACATATTCCTCTGTTGCAGCTCTATGAATTCCACCTCTTTCCTTTCACTTACTAAGTCGGGGAAGTATTTCGCATAAAAGACTTCTAAAAATTCCACCAAGTAGTCACAACTCTTGACCCTTCCTATGATTGTTTTACTGAGCTCCACCAGTGCTCAGCTTCTCCTTCGAGCATAAAAGTGCCCAGCCTAACTTTCTGCTCATCATGCAATTTAGAACATCTTCTATCTGTCTTCTCCATCTCTTAGCCTTCTCTACTCCCCCATGTCCTACAAAGTTTGGAGGTGCCAACCTCCTAAACCTTTCTATCAGATTACTATCAGTCATATCAGAGGTGGGGATAGACGAGGCCGGTACTGCTCCTCTCATTACTTGTGTCATGGCCTCCAAAGTTTTGACAAGTTCACCGAAGGCCTCGGTGTTCCTGTTACTTGAACTCACATTGTTGGTACGAGTCCTTGGCATCTCCAATCTAAAACATGAACACCCAGTTACCAGCTTATCAAAGAACTATCCTACAGACACTCCTTAGACTCCCCTAAGCTAAGAATCCTATCCTAGCTGCTCTGATACCATAACTAACACGACCCCGCTCCTTGACCCCTATCAGAGGGAGACAGAGTGCGAGATCGGGACCAGAGGTCGCCAACATCAGTCAGGTGGGAGTGGCTTAATGCATAAAAACACCGAATCGAGTGCAAATCATGAAAGAAAACTAGAATAAATCTATTCATCAAATCAATATCAATCCAAAAGTTACAACCATTTCATTCATTCAATATCAAAATTCTTTACAATTTCTTCACGACACTAAAGGCCCAAATACACAAAATGAAGTATACATCATGTACTGTGAAGGCCTTCGGAAGACGGCTTTATAAATTTCTTAATTTTTGAACTTCAACCCCCAAACTGCCACTCACCTTCAGCACATGTGCCACCACCACCCTTCACTCTACAATTAGGTAAATGAAAAGGAATGAGCTAACAGCCCAGGAAGAAGATCTACACCATTGCATTCCAACTATTATAAAAGTGACAATAATATGCAATGCACATATATATATTCACAATGTATCAAGTGAAGTCCCTCAACATGCTTCTCAACACTCTAACATTAACATGATAAGGAAAGTTCAATAAACAATAGATAAATCACAATCACCTTACTTAAAGTAGAATAGTAAAGACAACAGATCATAGTTACAAAACTAGTACGGCCCTACTCCCAAAGTAGAAGTCCCATCGCGCAGGCTAAGCTAATCCTGTTGCTTGAAACCTCTACCCTCACTCAGGAGGGAGGACAATGACAAATGGATGTCTCACTTCGTAATGCCCTCATACCACACATATCTCCAGAGCACTTTGGGATTTGCGATAGGCAATGGCCTTGCAAGACGAGACCCTCTCCTTATGCCCTTTTAGCGATAGAGCGTTACACTACCATTGGGTGACCCAATGCGTAGTGCCCATATAAATCTGGGGGGCACGACCCTCCCAATTATTCACATCCTGACTCAGGAGAAGATCATAGCTGCCCGCACCACCATTCGCACAGTAGGTCCCCATTCACATATCACATGAGCAGCATGATATCATCATTCGTACAGTAGGTATCCATTCACATATCACATAAGCAGCATGATACTATCCGTCACACAATAGGTATCCATTCACATATCACATAAGCAGCATGATACCATCATTCACACATTAAGTATCCATTCACATATTACATAAGCAGCAATATCATCATTTTGATAGTGGCATATCATATTTAATCTATATCATGATGGAAATACCATAGTAATAATGACATTATTCTGGTTAAGCCTTACCGCTCAATTTGCGGCCATCAAAGGCAATGACATGCACTCACCATTAGGGTCGTAACCTTAGGGCCATTTAGATTTTGAAGATGGTTCCAAAACCAATTTTGTACTAAACACACCTATCCTTCAAATGGGGTTGGTTTGAAGACAATTGGATTCCGTTTAGCTTCTTAACAGATCAAAGGGCTGAGGGTTGACTAGCTGCACCTTGCTGTGTATAGTGGACAGTGACGTACCCTGCTTCATATCACCATAACATTCAACCCGTGAGGCATTGTGACGGTTTCAAAATCAAAGTTTAATCCAAGACGCATATGTTTCTAACAAAGAAATATTGAAATCAGTTGGATTCCATTTGGTGGTTCAAAGATTCGTGCCAAACAAGGTGATAGTTCTTAATTTTATCAACACTGCCCAAAGTGACATACCTTCATAATACGAGGTATAGCTTTCAATCTAGGAAGAATTTCAAGATAGTTTCTGCATGAAAATTTTATCCCATTAAAATATCGTTCAAATGGATATAGTTTGGTCGAAAATTAACTTCGTTTGGCTAGTTAAAATCAGTGACCACATTGGTATTAGTGAAAAATCTAGGAAAACAGTCAACAATGATGTACCTTCTTATTTTGAAACATAACTTCATTTTTGTAAAGAATTTCAATACTGGAAAAAAATAAACATTTTACTAGACTCATATATCTTTCTAATGGTGGTGATTTGAGGTCAATCGGACCCCATTCAACTATTCAAAAGCATCTTTCAAGAACACACATATTTCTGGAATTTCACAATAACATATGACATGTTTCAAGAACACATTCCACAACCTTCATTTCACGGTGAAGAACATAATAACAACCATTCTCTCACAGTGTAAACACATAACATGCATTTCTTACACAATCTAAGAATCATACATTCATTTTCATCATCCACCATTATCATAGAACAAAAACCCCAAATTTTCTACATCACATACATTTTCATTACTCATTTCACATGCACAAATTCTCATGCATCCTTATGACTACAATGCAATGGTGATGGATCCACTTACCTAAAAAACAATGGTGCCTCCTCCACTCCTCTTTTCACAACTCTCACCTGCCCAGCAATGGCTGCCCACCAACAGTCACTTCTTCCAACCTTGTGTCTTAGAGAGAGATGAAGTAAGAATGACTAGCGTGGGTGAGAGAAGAGGCTTAAGTAATCTTGAGGATAGGTTCGCTGCCCAAGTGGTGCCAAAAGACTGTAAAATATAGACAAGTGAAACTCAAATAGCATGCACTCACCAAGTGGCACCATCAACACATGGATGTCAAAGACACAGTCGGCGCTGCACACAACTCAGCTAGCACTACACACAACTCAGCCAGTGCTACACACAACTCAGCCAGCGCTGCACACAACTTAGTCGGTGCTACACACAACTCAGACAGCGCTGCACACAACTCTGTCGACCCTGGTACTGAGGGGTGTCCCTCTGGCCCTTTCATGTCGTGCCACCCGCTCAATCATGGAGTCGAAAGAGTGGGTGATAAGACCTTGGCTAAAGAAGCTCTTGTATTCATGAGCGGCATTCTCTAAGACTATGGAGTTCTTGGCTGGGTCTGTAAGTGGACATTTTATGACCCGAATCGCCGCTTTGCGGAATCAACTGATGAAATCCTCAAAGGATTCTCCTGGGTTTTGTTTCGTTGAACTGAGCTCGCCTAGTGAGAGTGGTCTTGATGTCGACCCATAATAGTGAGAGATGAATAGGCTGAACATTTCGTTGGATTGATGTGTGGTCAAGCGAACATTGTTCTCCAATGCCAGTTCAACGCCTCCCCGGTCAATGTTTATAAAAATATGGCCTTTAATTGGTTAGGCCTCTCTCGCAAATCTCGAGCAAAGAGGAGGTACATGTTGACTTGAGTATCTGGATCGCTCTTCTTATTGAACTTGTTTCTAAATTCTGGGACGACAAATCCCAGGGGAAGATCTTCCATGCATCAAAGGGTCTCATGAACATAGGCCTTCAGGGGAAGAATTTTATGCGTGCCCATTTGTAAAAGCATATCCTGTGTCACTTTTAGGGTGCCTTTTTATTGGGTAATTTGCATGACAGTAGGCCCACCGGTCGATGGGTTCCCAGGCATAAACTGATCAGTTAAAGTTGAGGGTACATATTGGCCTGCATGGGACTGAGATTGCTGAGCCACAGTCACTAGGGAGGTTTCATATATTTGTTCTTGAGGGGCATACTGATCCATAATTATCACCATCGGTTACGAAAATTGCACGGTTTGTTGGACCAAATGAACTGGAGGGACCGATTAGAGAATCAACTGACTCGGTTGTGCTAGGGGTTGACCTCTACCACTAACTTTTTTTGGGTTCGACCTGTAAGCTGGGATATGAATAGTCTAATAACCTAGATCAACTAGACTTTTAAGGGCAGCTAGGACACCCATCTCGCCTAAGGGTTGGTCTAGATTGATACCTCTTCTTTATACAGTGTTTAGGACATCATGAGCTGTACTATGGTGGCTCGAGGTTGGGTTGGATCCTTAGACCTATGTGGGTCTTGGTTTTGAGGTAGATGTGCCTCAGGGTTATCTTGTCTGAGTTATGGGAATTGACATTTGATACTGCATGAACATATTCCCTTACTCGACTCCTACTTTGGTTGCCTAAGAGCCCTTGCAGGATAATGCCAGGTCGAACCCCTCGACTATTCAAAGTCTTTCAGGCTGAACTAGCTTTTCAGATCACACAGATCTCAGGATTAGGGGTGGACCCTTGTGACTCTGCCTCTAATTGAAGACCTGGGCATTGGATAATGGATTGATCTGAGGTCTATCGATAATCCCAAGGGATCGTGGCATACTGGTCTCCAGGTTTTGCCAGGTTAGGCTTAAAGTCGGCCGTGGAGCGATCATAGTCACCTTGAGTGACTGACATGGTGATTGCTTTTGGTGGGGTTCTAGAATCTAGACATAGGTAAGAGATACCCTCGATGACTTAGGGCAGACCTAGCCTGACTTTAGGGGAAAAACCTTAACTAAGACCTAGGCTAAGACTAGACTGGATAAAACTAAACTTGCTAGACTCAATGGGTTTTGGTTCAGACCGTGAACTAGGGTAAGCCTAGTCTAGCTCTAGAGCCAACTCTAAACTTAGACCTATGCTAGAACTTAGACTAAGATCTAGACTAGATGGGTACGATTCTCGGCTCGAAACAAGAGTGGTCTAGGTTCGGACCTGGGTGTGAGCCTGGTTTAGACTTGGACTGAGCTCGGTGCAAGCCTAGGCTCGGACCAAGAGTGTTTGTGATAATCAGATCGAGTATGGAGCCAAACTGGATTAAGGTTGGTTTAAGCACGAGCCCTTGGCTAGGACCAAAAGGGAGCCTAGGTTCAGACCTAGGTGTGAACCTGGTTCAGACCTGGGCTAAGTTGGGTGTAAGCCTAAACTTGGACCCAAAGAGTTTGGATGATCAGACAGGTATGGACCCAGAGTGTGGGTCTAGGTTCGGACCAAGGTGAAACCTAGTTCAGACTTGGGTTAAGCTGGGTACGAGCCTGGACCTGAACCCATATTGTTCAGCTCAGACCAAAGTAGGTCCGAACTGAGATCTAAGATTAACCAACAGAAATAAGCAAGCACCACACACGAAAAATTTGGACTTAGATTATGGGTAGGCTTGGTTTGAGAGTGGGTTCCTAACTATTGAAATGCAGCTAAGCTGATATAGCTCCCCACATAGGTCTTGGCCTCCTGTTATAGGATGTTCACCAGGTTCTACTATACATAAAGCTGCTTTGAGGCAAAGGATTATTGAGTGGTGCTCACAGTTAAAGTTATGCGAATCCCAACCACCTTTACTCTCAAAGCTAGGTTCCCCTCATGCCGTTAACGTGGATTTTGGGGTTTTTCAAAATATTTGTTTGCTGGTTTCTTGGGCATTCCCAGTCCGGTATGTGCTGGAATGTGTAAAGAAGCACGCAATAAAAAATAAAGTGGCAAGCAGGTAAGCACACAATGCTGTGAAGAGATAAAGCGAGTGCTTGACACTAGTCGTGCCTAGTGATGCGCGCTTCGAGGTGAAGCTCGCTTGAAGAACAGTATAGATGGTGGAAACCCCTAAGAAGGTACAGTCACAACAATGAGACCAGGCACAGTCCGTGCTAAGTCAAGCATGGCCCGAGTCGAGGGTGACTCGAACGAGACACGGTTTAGGGAGAGTGTAAGCAACCCTCAATGTATTTTTTTATTTTTTAATTGTTTTCATATTTTTAACTTTGATGAAGCACATGTAAACTAAGCATGGTGACAGCAAGGAAAACATGATCTCAATCAAAATTAACAAGCTAAAATAAAATCAGAAAGCTAGGAACAGGACACACCTTTCTGAAGGAGGATTTTTTTTATCGTTTTTAAAATTTTATTTTAGGTCAAAACATGGTCAACAGGGAGCCAAAAGTCCATTGAGTAGGCTTGTGGGGTCCCAGAAGTTTTCTGGGGCACTTGCAGTGGGCGACACGGGTGGTGTCGCTCAGGCAACACTACTAGTGTCGCCCTTGCAGGCTGGGCGACAATGCTAGTTCGCCCAAAAATTTTATTATATATATTATTTTTTTAATGTTGATGAAATAAGTCCATTGTAAACTTTCAGAAGCAGGGAAAACAATATTTATATTGAAATAAATTAAAACAGAGTAAAGCATAACAGTGTAGACAAAACAGATCTGTATCAAGTAAAATATTTTTTTAGTATTTTTAAAACTTTTATTTTCATCTGAAACTTTTTTTAGAAGTCACAAGAGAGACCCTAAGGAAGATCTACAAAGTTTCATAATATTCTAAAACTTGTAAATTTGGGTGACATGGGGAGTGTCGCCCTGGCTCTAGGCGGCACTGATGGTGTCGCCCAGGGACACTGCTAGTGTCGCTAAAAAAAAAACAGGGTTTCACAACACCGAAACCCTAGATCCTGGTCACAGCCAACTTTTGGGACATTTTTTGACTCAAATCAGTGAAAAACAGTGAATAAAAAACGTATTTTGGCGCTTGGATCAAGCTCAAAATGCCCCACGGTGGCCGCCAAACTGTTTACGATGAAAATCTGACAGATCTTCCGATGAAGATCTCTGGGATCTTGACACCTTAAACTTATGAAAGAGATGTGATAGAAAAATGGGACAAATCGAATTCAGACCTGAGGTCAGATCTGCTCGGAAACGAGCAGTTCTGCTCTCATATCTGTGGCAGAGCCAGCATGATCCAGAGCATCAAAAAATAATTTTTAAAGTAAATTAACATATCAAAATAAATAAAACAGAATCAAAATAGTAAAATAAGAATAAATAAAGGGGAATAAATAATACTAAACCCGACCGGATGGCCCAGGACTCCCAAACCTTTGAGGGCTCACCCGTATCAGAACCAGCGTCCTCTTTGCCTCTCTTATTCGAATGTTGACCAGCAGATCTGTGGTTGAAGAAGGGTGATTGTGCCTTGGAGATGGTTTAGATCTAAGGTTGTTGTGCCCTATGTCTAAGGTTTAGGGTTTTCAGGCTTAGGGTTAAGGTTTTATCAACAGAAGTCTGTCTAGGGTTTTTTTCAATCAAGAGATGCCTTTGAATGGCCATGAAAAAGAGACTATATAGGGCCAACGATCTGTTGGAATCAATTACCAATAGATCTCAAGAAAAGAAAATTTTCGGGGTACAGATTGGGGCGACACCAGTGGTGTCGTCCAAATAAAAGGTAAAAAATCCTCTAAAAAGGCAACAAAATTAACACGAAATAGAAAAATTCAATTTGGGGCAATAGGGGCTGGGCGACACTGCCAGTGTCTCCCAAATAAAAAATTGTTCAAATTAACAAATTTCAGTTCTTGTGTGTTTCTCAGCCTCGTATGAAGCTCTCAGAGAAAATTGGGTCAAAATGGATTTTTTTTACTATTTTTAATGATGTTTTTGGTAAAACAAGGCGTTTGCTAGATTCTAAGTCAACAGGGTTTCTGCAAGGTTCCGAGTTGGCAGATTGGTTTCGAGTAACATGATAGGCTGTGTGAACTATGGATTTTGGGTTTACTAGGTCAGTGTGGTCCAAAGGGTTCAGGAAACCACATAATTTTCTAGATTTAAAATGGGGTGTCCACACATGTGCGCTTACTTCCTTCCCCAACAGATCGGATTAAGCCCTCCTTTGTCATGTGCCACCACCAGTGCACATGCCCTTCTCCCCAGCAGATCGAGCCAAACTCCATGAGTCCAATCTTAAGCCCGACAAGCGAGGCCGAGGCACCCAACCAAATTGGAGATTGCATATCCTTCTTTTTCGGCACTGGGCTCTTGAGAGCTGCTTACCCTTTCCCTTCTTTCTGACAAGTGGGAGTTTGTGTCAATGGTATGGATGGTTAGGTGCCTCGATCTCACCTTTCGATTGTAGATGATCTGACGGCACATACCTCGGGATTCTAATGAACCCGAGGTTTGAGATCGCTCTTTTAGAACCTTGCCCGAGAGAAAGGGTAGGTATACCAACCGACGAGAGAGGAATTTTAGGTGGGTTTGGGACTTACTCTAGCTGGCTCACGTAGGTGCCCTCTTAGATCATGAAGAAGGCCCCCCAGCTGCTTTAGCTCGTTCGAAATCGCCTCTCTTGACTTGCAATCCTCTTGTTTTCTACACAACACTTCTATGGTTAATTTGCAAGACAAGTGTGCCAAGGAGACCCACCCTTGTCTTAGGAAAATGTACATTCATGTGAGAGAATGATGAAACGTAAAGTTTTAGATAAAGATAGAAAAGAGAAGAAAAACTCGATGAAGAGGAGAAGCTAGCATGACATCCGGACAACTATCACCTCGAAGTGGTAGCAAGATGGGCATGGTCCTTAGGACCAGCACGGTGAAAATACTACTCAAAATCAAGATCGAGATGGAAATGCTAAGTTAGATCTACCCTCAGTCAAGTTAGAAGAGAAAAGGACGAAGAGAAGAGAGAGAGACGGTAGAGGGAGGAAGAATCCAGATGGCAATGGGCATCACCGTTGGCAGCACGAGGAGGCAACATGTCCTTAGTGAACAGTGATGGCTCCTAACGAGGCGCACGATGATAACTTCTCATAGGTCTCACGGTGATTACTTCTCGTGGGGTGCACGGCGATGGGCATAAGGAAGCGTGGAAGAAGTTAGCATGCTACGATTAGTATTGCCTCGACCCTTTGTGGATGGTGATGGGTATTGCCGCCTGCAACGGTCATGCGAGATGGTGAAGCCCTTGCGGGCGGGCGATAGGCTTCATTATGCAGGTCGGTCATTGAGGCACTTAGGGTACGTCTGCAGATGATGATGAGGGAGAAAGAGATGTCCGCATGGAACTTCCATAGCCATGCATGATCTATGAGGCTACTAGAGAGGCATGCACAGCACTGCCACTGCCATGCATGACCTCTAAGGAGAGCTCAGATGGGGAAGAAAAGAAGAAAGAGAATAACAGAGAAAAGAGGAGAGAGAGAGAAGAAAATGAGAGAGAAGGTTTACCTCGAATCGGGGTACCAGTCAAAATTTTCTTTCACCTCACTCTCTCTCAAGTGTGACACAATAGTCGGAAGAAAGAGAAACTATATTCAGTAAAAACTCTCTCTTTTGCAAGGAGATGGATCCTGTGTGTGTGTCCTTTTTTTTCTACGTACAATGCTAGTATATATATATAGAATTTGCTCCAAACATGGGAGGATGATCAAAAGTAACCCTAAATGCTGGAAATTAAGATTAAATTAAATTAAAAGAAATTAAAAAATAGGGTTCAAAATGACAGATTTGCCCCTTCCTAACAATTAGTGGAATCCCTATGTTGCCCTAGAACTTGCATGATCTTGCATGGATGATCCATCATTCTGATTCCTAGTTGATCATAAGATGATTGTTTTCTTGTAGAGCTTAGCATGGCAATCGATTTGATACCAACTTCGAGCCATGGATCATGTTTTTAGTGCATGATCATGTGACTTGAAATTTGAGTGGATCTTAAAACTTCGGATCGATAGTGTACTCGTTCCTTGATTTTTTTGGTGATTTCTTCACTAAACTACACCGAGCATGTCATTACAACAGCGGGGAAACAAACGCAGCTCGATTCAGTGCCCGAACAAAGATTTTGCAACTTTGGAATTTTGGTCGGAATCTGGAATTTCAGAGACGGAATTTGCAGTTGCTTCGTCAGCTTCGTATGAAAAATCCGACTGTTCATCTTGTACGGGGTTGAGGTCAGTGATAACATGTGACCTTTATGCAAACAATGGAATTAATCTCGCATTGATCAAGCTCGTGACTGGCATAATCCGGCCACTTGAGCGAGACACGACGCTGCTAAATTTCTTGCACTTTCTTCACCGATCAGCAAATTCTCTCTAGCTTTTCTTCGCACTCGGTAGTCGTCACGGGGCGTGCCACATATCAAATCGTACATCTTGACTAGAAGAACATGCTCACCAAATTTGAGTACGATCCGACTTACGACGGGTGAGATATGAGCATCAAAAATCACTAGTCGTGACTGTCCCTTCCAGGGCATGGAGTTGCAGGGTGGCCGCACGGGAATAGCGTGTGACCCCTCTTGTTTCACTTTTTTGCCTATAACATCTTCCTAGAGTGTCTATTCAAGCTGAAATTTGACCCCTGGGGGTTTTCAACTGTGCTGGTTCCAATGGTGGTAGTCCCACAGCAAATTGAGATACCAAAAATGTAGCTCTAGTTATAGGATATGTTTCACGGTGCTAAAGGTCAATTTTACTGGAACTATTTCTCAGTTTGCACTGCCTTAGACATGCAGAATACAACGAAACTTGGTCGAATACTTTTGAGAGACCTCATGAAGATCTTGGCTAGTTCTGGTAATATTTTGAGATCGTTAAAATTTCCACTATTTGCTAGGCCTTTATTGAGCGGGGGCCCCATGTTGTCGAAAAATAACCTCCAACAGCATGCCCTACCAAATGTTTTGCTTTGAGAGAATCAAGAAGTGCAATCATTCAAGAATTTTGAGGGATCTTGTCGAAGTCCTCGCCCTCAAGGGACTATCAGAACTTTTTTTGAAGGCCAAATGCTACAAAACCTTTGGTTGGCATTGTTCGCTGCTACACCAGGTTTGCTTTTTATGCTCAGGGTATCTCTGTAGGTCTCATCTAGCGGGGTCCAGTTGGGGGCTTATGAATCATCCCGAAAGTTTGGTCCCATGTAGGCTAGGGGGTTTTGGAGAGACATACCCTGAAGCCTGTGGCAGGTTAGACCTTGACTTCATCAGTTTCTTTCCTTCGTGATGGTCCTTAGCATTTTCGAAGGGATCTTTTAGTCATTATCCTCACCCTCAAGGACTCTTGTTGTTGTTGAACTGGGGAGATCTTATGCATCTCTCACTCCCTGATGAGAAATGTTGAAACGTAGAGGATTTTATGCGGCTCTCACCCCCTGATGAGCCATGATTGCTGGGAGATCTTATGCGGCTCTCACTCCCTGATGAGCCATGTTGAAATGTGGGGGATCTTATGCGGCTCTCACCCCCTGATGAGCTATGATTGCTGGGAGATCTTATGTGGCTCTCACTCCCTGATAAGCCACGTTGAAACGTGGGCAATCTAATGTGGCTCTCACCCCCTGATGAGCTATGTTCTTAAGAGATCTTATGCAGCTCTCACTCCCTGATGAGCCATGTTCTTGGGAGATCTTATGTGGCTCTCACTCCCTGACGAGCCATCTGTTGTTGCGATTGGATGCTTGCTTTTGAGGATTTTAGGCAAACCTCATTAGACAGAATCTTGACTATTTAGAAACTGGATGTCGGCTGAGGTGGCAGCCGTGCATCATCCTATCTTGTCGGTCCAACCACCCTTTTGTTGATTTTTGCATGAACAAGGGTAGTAGTGTCGTGAAGACGGTTTTGGCCAAGTCTTGTTATTTCTAAGCTCTTTTACCGATGACATGTGGTCATATCCACCCTTTTCATCATTTTTTACTCATGATCCCCTTTCAGGGTTTTCACCATGCCTGGATTTTGTGTTCCACGAAAATCTCTTACTCATGGTTTCGTGACCATGCCCGTCCATCATTTTTACTCATGGCGTTCTCTTATTTAGGTGTACACCATGCCCATTTTTTTTGAGAAGGCATGTTTAGGGTTGTGCCTTCGACACTTGTGCGAAGCCTTTTAACGTCATGGGGCCAGGACGTGTATTATATTTTAGGGTCATACAGCTGGACCGTAGTGGTGATGAATGACAGTTTGTGGAGGCATAAAGTGAGCTTGATGATGACTCTTGACTCACTTGGCAAGATGGCATGAAGTTGCCTTGTGAAGAGTTGATGACGGCTGGATGGTGGCTGAGCAATGGTGACCCACTAGCTGATGGCAAGTATGACATGCGGAAGCATTCGCCGTTTGGTGAGCATGTGTAAGACTCACTGGGGGAAAGTATGGTAATGACGGTGAAGGTTGTGCGCCCACACGAATGGGCCAACTAGGGAAGGCGTACGTGAAGATGCACGTAAAGGGCATGTGTGCGTGTATGTAGACTCATCGAGGAGGAAACGGAGGTGGAGTGCGCACACAAAAAGGTCGGTTAGGGAAGACGTGCTTGAAGATGCGTGTAAAAGGTGTGTGCACATATGTGGGGGAATCTTTAAGGTCCTCCCTCCTGGACTTGGGGAGAGAAGTTTAACGTCATGCGGTCAAGACGAGCACTATGGTTTAAGGTCATATAGCTTGGAACATAGTTATGTAATTTAAAGTCATGCAACTAGGACCATGCAATTTAAGGTCGTGCAACGAGACCTCCGTAATAGTTTAAGGTTATATAGTTTGAACCATTGTTCTGCAGTTTAAGGTCATGCAGCACGGACCATAGCTATGCAGTTTAAGTTCATGCAGCATGGACTAGTGTGTGGGTCGTCATGTAGGTAAAGCTACATGGGGGATGAGTTGTGGATAGCCATCAGACTCCTAAGGAGAAAGGTGGTTAAGGCTATACACAAGAAGAGAGGTTTTAGATGGAGATGGCAACACTCGAGGAGTGGCAGACATAAGAGATTTCACTGGGGGTTAAGAGGGCCAGTGTGACTCCACAGGGATAATGAGCAATGGGGTGCACGTAACTCCCCTGAAGATGGCAGGCCAGAGCACAGATGAACCTCATTGAGGGTTGAAGAAATAAGGATGGCCCTAACTCCCTAGGGATAGCAAATCACAGTAGGATGTGACTCTTACTGGGATGTTGGTGCGGAACACACCCATTGGGGGTGAAGGGGGTAGGTACGACCCTTGCATGGATCTAACTCCACTAGAAATGTTGCTGAGATACCCTTTGAGCAAAGGAGTGGTCTATCTCTCGACCGGAGCTGTGAGCATGGTCCATTTGTCACGTCGTGTGTTACAGTTTTTAGGGTCTTATAGCTCGGACCATGGCTATGCAGTTTAAAGACATGCAATTAGGGCTATGCAGTTTAAGGTCGTGCAACTAGACCTCCGCTACAATTTAAGGTCATGTATTTTAGACCGTCATGCTAAACCTTTTAACGTCATGCGGTAAGGACGTCCACAATGGTTTAAGGTCACACAACTGGACCATAGTCATATAGTTTTGAGTCATGTACCAAAGACTATGCAGTTTAAGGTCGTGCAACTAGACCACCGCTACAGTGTAAGGTTATATAATTTGAACCATGCAGTTTAAGGTCATGCAACTAGACCTTCGCTATAGTTTAAAGTCATGAAACAATGACTATGCAGTTTAAGGTCGTGCAGCTAGACCATCGTTATAGTTTAAAGTCATATAATTTAGACCTTACAATTTAAGGCCGTGCAACTAAACCTCGGCTGTACAGTTTAAGGCTATGGTGTTTGAACGCATTGTTTAGCACCTTGGTCCCTGATGTGGAATACAGAGGAACCAAGTCACTAAAGCCTACAAAACCGTAGAAACTTTGACAGTCTCATAATGGCTCCAGAATTGGTCAAGATCTTCACCAACACTTCAAAAGGCTACCTGTCAAGTTTCACCACAATCAGACATGTTTAAGGTAGTGAACACAAAGAAACAATTTCAGCGAAATCGGCCTCTAGCACCTTGAAATGGACCCCATAACTAGAGATATATTTTTGTGCATCAAACAACTGTGGAACCACTACCATTGGATCCGGCATGGTCGAAAACCCCTACGGGTCAAGTTCTGGCTTAATCGCATACTCCAAGATAAAGTTATGGGTAAAATATCGAAAAGGGGTACGCCACACACTATTCTCGTATGGCCACCCTGCACTAAAACACCATTAAAGGTGGCTGATTTTACAGTCACTGGCACTGACTTTTGGGGCCTTTATCTCACTTGTTCCAAGTCGGATCGCTTACAAATTTTGTGAGCATGTTCGTCTCATCAAGAGGAGCATTTTGATAGGTGGGACACCCCGTGACAATGCCCTAGAAGGGAGAAAAACTAGAGAGAAATTGCTTATTTGTGAAGGAAGTTGCAGAAAATTAAGCAGTAGCATGCCTCACTTGAGCAACCAAATCACGACGCTCGCATTCCCGATCGGCACGAAACCAATTGCATTATGTGTGTAAGGTCCATGGCCATCTCTGGTCCAAACCTTGCATATAATGAATGGTTGGATTTCACACACGAACGCGTCGAATCTGCTATAAATTCCAGCCGTCGGATTTCAAGATTCCGGCCAAAAACTAAAGACGACAAAATCTTCATCTGGACATGAAATCGAGCTGCATTTATTGCAACATGATCATGACAGCATGCTCAGTGTGATTCAGCAAAAAAACAAAAGAAAAACATCAAGGAACGAGCACACAATCAATCCAAAGTTTTCAAGATCCATCTAAAATTCAAGTCTCATGATCCTGGCTTAAAAACATGATTCATGGCTTAAAGTTGGTATCAGAACGATCGTCATGCCGAGCCCTACAAGAAAGCAATCATCTTTTGATCAAATAGGCATCAGAACAACCCCGGATCACTCATGGAAGATCACACAAGTTCTCGGGCAGCAACAAGGACTGTTTTGGAATTCCACACATTGTTATGCAGGAGTAAAACAGTCCTTTTGCACCTATTTTTAGAATTTCTTTTAATTCCATTAAATTGTAATTATCTTCAATTTTAGGTAGTTTTGGGCGTACACCAATGTTTTCGCCCAATTTTATGTAAACATGCTAAAACTAATTGTAAAGAAAAAGGCATTTGATCATTCAATAAAATTTAAATTTCCTATTGCATCTTCTCTCTTCTACGTCTAATATAGTCGGTGAAGCCTAGCGCTGACTGCATCTTCTCTCTTTTCTTCATCTAATACAGTCGATGAAGCCTAGTGCCGACTACATCTTCTCTCTCTTCTTCGTCTAATTCAATCGGTGAAGCCTAGTACCAACTTCATCTTCTCTCTCTTCTATGTCTAATACAATCGGTGAAGCCTAGGGCCGACTGCATCTTCTCTCGCCTCTTCATCTAATATAGTTGGCGAAGCCTAGCACCGACTTCATCTTCTCTCTCTTCATCTAGTACAATCGATGAAGCTTAGCACCGACTGAATTTTCTCTCTCTTCTTCATCTAATACAGTCAATGAAGCCTAACACCGACTGAATCTTCTCTCACCTCTTCATCTAATACAGTTGGTGAAGCCTAGCACCGACTGCATCTTCTCTCTCTTATTTGTCTACTACAGTAGGTGAAGCCTAACGTCGAATGCATCTTCTCTCTTTTCTTCATTTAATACAGTCGTTGAAGCCTAGTGTCAATACAGTCGATGAAGCCTAGCGCCGACTGCATCTTCTCTCACTTCTCTATCTAATACAGTCCGTGAAGCCTAACATCAGCATCTTCTTTTCTCTCTTCTCCTTTCAATCTAGCTGGTGAAGCTGAGCGTTGACTGCATCTTCTCTCTCGTCGTCATCTAATACAGTTGGCAAAGCCTAGCGTCAACTGCATCTTCTCTCTCGTCTTCATCTAATACAGTTGGCAAAGCCTAGTGTCGACTGCATCTTCTCTCTCCTCACTTCTTAAACACAACCGACGAAGCCTAACGTCGACTGTGTATTTCCCTCTCTTCTCTTTCCAACCCAGCCGGTGATGTTTAGCACCGACTGTTTCTTTCCCTCTCTTCTTTTTCCATCCCAGTCGGTGTTGCCTAATGCCGATAGTGTCTTTCACCCTCCTTTCTCCTTCCATCGCTTTCTCTCACACTCTTCTCCTTCTTTCTTTCGCATCCTCTCTTTCTTATTCTCTTACTTCTTACTGTCTCTTTATGACTTTTATTCTTTCTGTTATTCTTTCATTCAATTAAAAAGGGTTGAGATTAGCCTATTATGATAATCCTATCGTCTAACCATAATGTTGTTGTGTCAGAATTACTGTGCTCGCTCTATTGCCACGACGTCATCATGCCTAACTAATCAGTATCGGTATTGACATCTCGTAGTAATCCTCTTAGCCGGTCTAAGTTACCGAGCCTGTTTTACTACCGTGTCAGGCCAATTATTCACCAGCTTAGTCACTGTGCTGATCTCCTCACCTAGTCAAATTCTTTTCTCCCCCATCTCTCTTCTCTCATCATTCTTTCCGTCTTTGAATGTGTACACATGCATCCATTCATCAAGAAGGCAAGGTGAGGTCTGTTGACCCACCTATGTTATAACCTTTGCCATATATATGTGATTGCAGAAAACAGGAGAATACAAGCCAAGGGAGGCGATTCCGAACTAGTTTTATTACTGGGGGGCTTTCTTCTTGATCTGAGAGGGCGCCCACACGAGCCAGCTCGAGCATGTCCCGAACCCACCTTAAATTCCTCTCTCATCGGTTGGTAATACCTGCCCTCGTTCTCAAACGAGGTTCTCGAGAGAGCGATCTCAGAATGTCCTAGGTCTCCCTTGAAACACGAGACACGTGCTGCCCGATAGTTCATGATCCAAAGGTCAAGATCGATGCACCTAACCAGCTTGAGGACTCCACTGGGGACATACTACCCCTTAGTCGAATCGTTCTTGTCATCTTATTATCTGCTTTTATCTTTTCACAAATCACTTATGGCTTACGGGTACTGTAACCCAATTATCCGAATCAGGGATTTTCTTATTCCTGCATTCGCGACTGTCCCCGAGGAACAAGTTCCTCCAACTTCATTCCCAACAATCCTTTTGAGCAAAGACCCCCTGTCTAGCTCCCAGGTCTTAACCTGAACCAGTGTGAGGTGGGACTTAAAGGTCCCTCGCTCCCCATCTCCTCGCTCAGGTGGAAACTCCACTAAGGCCCCCTACATCAGCAGCAGTTCTGTTGCCCCACACAGCATGCACCCAGCCACTAGCAAGTCACTTACCGGTCGTGTTCTTGAGGTACGCCGAAAGGCTCCACCCCTCGCACACAGACATAAGGCTCGTGGGTCACCCACTCGAGCCACACCTTGAGGCAACCCTTGTGCTACCTTGAGTCAACATCCAAGATCAAACCTTCTAAGGTCTGGTCCTGTGCAGCTGATCATATGCATCTCACTGGTCGGGGCAATGTCATCATTGTGCCAACCCGAGTACACAGGAGATGACCTCCTCCTCCTCCTACTTTGTACATACGAGCACACCTTGTAAGGGGCAGGCCTCCACCTATTCTCTTACAAACACCTGCTCATAGTTCTCGGCCTTCTAAGGCCAGATCACTTGCATGAGCCCGGGCTGAGCCCCAAGTCACCCGTGATCCTTCTTCAAGGGGAGCACACGTGTTGCCATCCCAAACGTCCCCTCGCCCTCAACTTAGTCCTCCTCATGAGTCAACCTTGCTCCTGTTTACACCTCCTTCTTCGAGCAAGCACCTTCAACCTTGGTACTAGAAGGTTTTCCCCTAGAGTACCATCCCGAACCAGCCTCGTCACTTTGATCATATCTCTAGAGCCCACAAGAGAGCTCGAGGCAAGGACCTGATGCGAGACTGAGTCCTTCATCCTCCTCAGCCCAAGATGACTCCAATCCTTGGCCCTTATCATTTACCACAGCCTTTGTGTAAGAGTAACCCTGATCGCAGTTTTGGCGTGAGGTCCAACGCCTCAAAGCTAAACATAATAGAGGTCTGTGATTTCTGACCAAACATACGACCAAGGCGTTTGGGGCAGTCAACTCTAATGACCCTCTTCGCCTGAACCCCTTCTACACTCTCCAGATGATAGGGCCTGAAGAAAAATTCCATGAGCCTTGCACTGTGGTTAATGTTGTAGAAAGAGACCCAGCCACTCGTCAGCCACGGTCCCAAGACTGTCAAGAACTGATCCTCACGCAATTGGCATACAAAAGTCAAGTCCAGTCAGGGCATGCTGACCGCCTGATGATCTATCTACCGCGCACTACTCATCAAGTTCGCAAGCCTTAAACTGCAACTAATGCTGATCTTCCTAGAGAAACAGTAGCTGTGATAGTCGTAAGACAGCCCGGTGACGCGCAGGTAGAGCGCATGAACAAGTTTGAGGATATGGTGCACACGATGATGGAAAAGATTGATAATATAGACGCCGTATGCCAGTCAGCTAACCATGAGGTCAATTCCCATCACTCTGATGGTTCACCTCCAAGGCAGCCCCCTCCTTCTACCTCACAAGACAATTTTATCCCTCACCCTTTCTCTCAGGCAGACATTGATGCTATGCTTACCCATAACCTAACGAACATACAAATCTCGAGGATATAGGGTGCAATGCCTTATCAAAGGTCATACCCTTCATATATTGACTAGGTCTTGTTTCCCTCAGATTACAAGAAAGGGAAGTTTCTTTTATTCAACGGAACCACGTCCCCGAACTAGTATATTGCCCACTTCCAAGCAGCAAGTCGAAAAACAGCGACGAACAGGAGATTTCTTCTCCGTCAATTCATTGAGACTCTCGATGGGCCAGCATTTCAATGGTATGCTTGACTTCCTCCAAACTCAGTGTATACGTGGGAGGAAATGGAAAAATTCTTCCACCAACTTTTTTATGAGGTCGAGAGAGAGGATCAAACCATCGAACTTCTCACCCTGACTCAAGATCTTGTTGAGCCCGTGGACCAGTTCATCTCAAGATGGAGAAATTTGACTTGTCGCTATCCTAATCCTATGCCCGAGAAGGAAGCAGTCCAAACTTGTGTGCGGAACATGCGACCCAAAATTTCTCCGCACGTTGAGGCTTCTAATCCAACTTCCATGCCAGAGCTGATCTCTAAATTAGTACGCATAGAAAGTCTATCTCGCCACCACGGTGGGTCACAACAACTGCCTACAAGCCTAGTGAACAACCGGGGCAATGGTAGCTCTCGGAACAACACACGGGGTAGCCAACAAAAAGGAGTAGTCAGTGCTGCCATCACGTTCACGGATCCAAAGAAGGCTCCCTCCCAAACTTCAGACCCCTCTAAAGGGGTGAGCATGGCCAAGAAAACACCCCAGGTGGGCAAGCAACAAAACTCATACAATCGAGTACCCCCGCCGGTCAACCTTGATCGTGGTGATTATTTCACCAAGCATAGCAACAAGGTCTACCCCTTTGAAAAGGAATGGGTCCCTACGCTGTTCTAGTTATTATTTGAATAGAATATGATCCAGCTTCCTAAAGCCAAGTTCCTTGAGCAAGGTAGCCTTGACACTCAAGTGAATTATGGTGCCTACCATCGGAGGATCAATCATCCCATAGATGGTTGCTTCACACTGAAGGATATTATCGAGGCCCTGATCTAAAAGGGTCAGATAAAGCTTGAAGACTTAAAGAAGTCCTTCGGGGCAGCTGAGGCCTCCCATGAAGTAACCATCCAAGAGGAAGTCGAAATGCTTGGTATCCTTTACACCTTCTTCATTATAATGCTTTAGGAAGGCATAATCACACTGAAGTAGGAAAGGCAACCTCGTGGCCTTACTAAGGGGACTGAAGACCATTGACGCGTATATCACCTGATAAGAGGTCACTACCTATGGGAATGCACCAGTTTCCATGATATATTTGCAAATAAAATATGGGAATGTCAGGAATTTTACAACGTCTCAGTAAGTGATCCCCAAGTCACTCCTCCATCGTTGCAAGAGATTCTCCCGAAGCATGACCTTTCCTGTCAATGACTTAGACTCTGCGGAATCCTCTACTTCCTAGTCATGGATAGTCCTTAATGGGTAAAGCAAACTCATGTCCTTAAGACGAGAAGTAGTTCACCAAGCTAGGGTCGTTCACAAGCCTAATGAGATGAATCAAACACCACCTCAGAAAATTAGAAGGAGACGGTCACCAAGGGCTGTTCACCACAGAAACAAGATGGCTCAACCTCCAGTTGAACAGGAATTTCTCAGACCCCTTCCCCCACTACCAACTTTACTAGACTTTATCCCTGGCACGGTCCTTCTTCCTTCTTCATCCTATCAAGAAGATGTTCCCATATAATCTTCCAATCAGAGCACGTCCAATGAGGGTGATGATGTTAAAAGCACTCCTCAACGGTCTAAGCACGAGAAAGACCTAAAACACCCCTTGCACACGTCCGACCCTGATGATGACGTAAAAAGCATCCCAGATCGGTGTAATGAGGGGAATGACCTTAAAAGTCCCCCACTTTCTGACCCTTCTCCTCCTCCTTCTACTTCTCATCTTTCTTCTTCTTTGTCTCCTACAGGCACAACCTTGATATGTCCGGATTCAAGGCTGTCGACAAGGAACTTGAAGGTTCCAACATAAGCAGGACGCAACAAAAAAGATTAAGAAAGACATTTGGCACAGGTAGCAGGATTCGTAATAGTCATTGATGCCCTGGCAGCTAAAGCCAAAGCACATCCACCTTCTTCAAAGAAGCACAAAAAGTGAAAGCCAAAGAAACTTCAGTGGCCCCCTAAGCCCGACTTTGAGCAATGACTGGGAGAATCAAGATGGAAAAACTTTTATTCTCACGAAGCTTGCCACATGGTGCAAATCTCAGGAGCAACACCCATCATGGGACAGATAAACACAGATCGGGGAGGACGCTTCAACCTCCACTGCAAAAGTTGGGCACCTTAAAATTCCTTAGTCCGCCACTGCCCCCTAATTCAAAGACTAATTTACCTATCTTACAGCTCCCTGGGCTCCTTCCAAATCCCATTACCTTAAACAATCAGTCTACTGTCCAATTCCCTGGGACACCACCAATCCCATATACTCAATAACTTCCATCACCTGAACTAATCTTGTTGTGTAATCGAGTCAGCCAGCAGGCCAAAATAAACCTCTTCCACCCAAACCTGCTCCTCAACCCAACATACCACCCAAACCAATGGCAAGACTAAGAGCACAACGTCTTGATCAAGAAAAGGTAAAATATGATGTGATAGAGCATCTACAGAAGCTTCTAGCCCTCCTCAATATCTATGACGCCCTCATGCTCTCGAAGGATTATCGGATGGCTTTGGTTCAGGCTCTCTCTAACCCAAAAGTGGGAAGTACAACGTATTGAGGTGAACCCAAGGATTTTAAAAGGATGTATGTCGAGTACCTTTTCTGAGGACGATCTGCAGCTGGGAGAAAAGTTTCATAATCGCCCTCTATTTATTACTGGAGAATTACATGCATGTCCCATCAACAGAATTATGTTAGATGAAGGGTCGGCAGTCAACCTTATTCCAAAGAGGATCCTTACTCGATTAAGGTTGGGGGAAAGATCTTACCCCGACCCACGTCACAGTTCAAGGGTTTAACCAGTAAGGAGAAAAGCCAGCTGACATGGTTCGCCTTGATGAGCTGAACAATTACACCCAGTTGCATGTATTCGACACCGACACTTCCCACAACATTTTCCTTGGTCAGCCATGGCTCCATGACCTAGGGGTGGTGTCATCGACATTGAATCAGTGCTTCAAGTATAGTCGAGATGGGAGACAGCATACGGTCTATGTTGATAAGAGATTGTTCTCTGTAGTTGAAACTCACTGTGCTGATGCAAAATATTACTTCACAGATTTGACGTCGCCTCAAAAGCCAAATGTTGGAGGCCATAAGTTTACAATCAAGGTAGCATGAAGATGTTTAGGATGTTGGAAGAACATTGGTGAACATGTTCAAAGAGGAAGAAAGGCAGGGAAGAATTTCTAACCACTATTCATTCTAACGTCCCAACCATCATCCCTCAAGAAACTCCTTCTTCTCTTGAAAAGGAGTCTTTGCCCTCTGCCCCCAGTTCTGAGCCACCTTAGCCGGAAGATGAAACAAAGGTCATTCCTAAGATTGAGCAAGTCATGGGGATAGCATTCCCAGCTCCAAGGATCACTTATACTCCTGACCATCAGAAAGTCCTGCATATCCCCATTGCGCTCTTGAAAGCAGGAGAGGCAAGTCAATCACCACAAAATATTTTTCAAGTGATCGTTGCTATAAGTATAAAAGTTGCACCCTCGAACCAGTGACAAGCTGAAAGTTCTACTTTTCCTTGATCTTGTAAGAGGAGAATAGTCTAAGAATAGTCTAAGAAAGGGCAACCCTCTTCCCCTCAAGGGTAGGATCCCTTAGCAAACTTAAGAAATGAAGTTCGCAATCTCTAGAGCCAATTGGAAGATATGCGTATTGCTTCAAAGCATCTCAAGGAGTTCGTGCCCTAGACTAAAAACTATGATGAGCTTGAAGTGAATGCACTACTAATGGAGGTTGAAGCCCCTCCTGACTAGACAATCTATAGTAACCAAGCTTACCAGATGATGAGGAAAATGAACTATGTGCCCTAGGCCAATCAAACATTAAGAGGAGAAAAAGCAATGACTCCCCATTTCGAAGCTGTCCAAGCCATGACAGCCCATCATGGAGCTAAACAAGGCCTAGGTATTAATATATCAAGAGGCATTCAACCCCGAACAAGAGTACATGAGAGATGCAGCAAACGTAAGAAGAGAATGAAAATCATGCAGCGAAGTTAGCCAGAAGAGAAAAAGAAGCACTTTATTCATGAGTAAAACTTTTACAAGTAATGGTAAAAGAAAAGACATTCTCAAAACTGATCAATCATTTTATTGATCTCTGTGTTGCACGTTGCAGGAGAAGTCTCGGTGCCCTGGACACGCTACTTCAGTTCGGCCACCGTTTGAGTTTCCTCCTCCATCGCCACAGTTTTTTACTGAATGGTGCCATTGAGTTCGGATAAATCTTCAACCAAAGAGGCCTCCAAGGCCCTCCTTTGAACCATATCTATTCAAAGACCCGTGAATTCCAGCCTCAGTATTCGCATCTCCTCTCTGATTTCAATCATTCTCTTGTAGCTTCCTTATGCCTCCCTCTTGAGATCTCGTTGACGGCCAATGCAAGAATCTATCTTCTCATAATGACGTAAGATTGACTCCTCCAAGGTGTCTAACCTTCTAGTTTCTTCCTCACGATGTAGCACTCCCAATCGCTAGCTCTCCAACTCATTTAGGGTTGCATTAAAATGGGAAAGCACTCCTAGTGCATACTCATGACCTCTGGCCATGTCACAGGCAGAGAGCATGAACTTGCATTAAAATAATGCTAAATACGCGACCAAGAAGACATAGCCATTGTTGGCCTCTGGTTGATACACGGGAGGTGTCCCCTTTACAACTTCCTTCCCCTTCGGAGTGCCCTGACCACCTTCGGGATAATCCCCACAGAAGAACTTCACCCATTAAGTGAAGGTTACTCGGCCATTACTAGACCGGGCAGTGATCAATTGGTAAGCCTCAAAAATCCTCTGAAGACTCGCAAGTGGCTCTTCTTCCCCCAAGTTAGCACCACCAAAGATGGCTGAGTTTCGGGGGCACGAATGCGTCATACATGACCCCGATTATCGGAATGCCCCCCATCAAATGAAGATATAGTAAAGAGATTCTTGCTTCCCCGTGCCCAAGAAGCCAAGTATTGCTAACGTGGCTCCATGTCTCTAGTAATACCTTTATATTATTGGAGCACCGATCATAGTAGCTTCCCGAACACTGAACCACTACTAATAGATGTTCAAGAGTACTTATGTACGACACCAACACCTTGGTTGTCCAGGAAGAGTATCCCTTCAAGTATTGGTGCTCCCCCTGAATTCGGAGGCCTTTTGCTGACCACATTAGTAGCCCCTTTGCCGACCACATTAGTAGCCCCTTTGCCTGTACCATTTGTTTCCCTAAGGTAGGCAAGTTCTCTCCAGAAGCTATGTTCCTATGCATGCAATGAAGAAGTGCCATCCCTTATTCAATACTGACGTTGCTGTCATTGCCCTCACGTACTTCAAAATGCACGAGGTCAGTAATGAAAGTGACACTGATAGGCCACTCTGGTTCGCATACTGGCTTGGTCAGCCAAATGGGTTCACCCCTGGATTAAACCTCGCCCTTAAAGTCATAGGTACCAACCTCATGCTCTCTTGGAAGCCACTTCACGTCAGGAATCCGGTAGGAAGAAACAGCCATGATATAAGATTCACTCCCAAAATCAAAATTGTTAAAGCATTAGATCAATGTCGGTTGTGTCCGCTAACTCTGAGTGCCGACTGTGCACTCAAAGTCTAGCGTCAGTTGAGCTTGTCATTGCCCAACACTGGCTATATCTGCTAATGCCAAGCACCGGCTGTATCTGCCAATGCCCATCATCGACTGTATCTACCAATACCCAGCACCGGTTGAATCCCAATGGCTAGCATTAGTTGAGTCTATCAATGCTCAGCGTCGGTTGAGTTTGTCAATGCCCAACGCCAGTTGCATTTGCCAATTTCTAGCACTGGCTATATTCAAATCTCTCACACATGCTGCAGATTCTACAAGTGACACCTCTAGCTCTGTTATGCCAACTGACACATGAACAAATGACAACCGTCACCATGTCCTTCAGGGACTCCTGACACACGAACAAATGCCAACCGTCACCACGTCTCACTGCTCCACCTAACACACGAACAAGGTAACCATACACCTTCTCTTTGACGGTCCACCTCCAGCAACCATTTGTTTTGCTGCACCTTTTGGTTTCCACCGGAACTCCTCTGTTGTTCCCTAAAAACCTTTGTAAAAGTCGCTAAAAACGTCGGAACCTCGAAATTTCCACCGGAACCTCCCCTGTTTCCCAGTGAACTCCCTACAAACACTTGGAATTCCTCCTTTTTCAGCAAGCCCGTGACAATCCTGCTGAAGTCTTCCCTGGGAGGCTTGTCGGAGCACTTTCTTTCTTTCCCCTTTTCTTGTAAACTTCACCAAATCCCCAGCAGAGTTCTTGCTTGCCAAAAACCTTCCCTGCAAGACCCTTACTGGAATTCCACTGTTTGCCAAAAACCTTCCCTGCAAGACTTTTGCTGGATTCCTTAGCTGCTTGCCGGAGCTTCTACCGGGCACCTTCTGCTCACCACTAAAATATTGTTTATGTTTTTCTTACCTTCGATGAAAAGTGAAGAAAATGGGGTTTTACCCCCTTATATAGCCAACACTACCTTCGAATTCCCCTCACAAAACTGGGAATCCCAATCGCATCCAAGGAAAGCCAAACGATGATGGGCCGGGTCGGGCTTCGATTCGAGGCCCGAGGAAACTCTCATCGTCGCCTATAAAATCCCAACAAATGGGCTGGACCAAGTCGGGCTCGGGACATGGCTCAAGTATCAATCCATACTCAACGCCGACTAAGTTTCAACAACCTAGCCCCAACTGAGTTCCAACAACTCAGCGTCGACTATGTTTCACCAACCACAGCGCCGGCTTGTGTGCTCGACAACTGAGCGTCGATTGTGTCCGAGTGAATGCACAGCGTCGATTGTGTCTGATCGAATGCACAGAGCCGGTTGTGTTCAAGAAATAGCAAGGCTCGTCCTCAATGCCCATGGTGTTTTTAACAATCCAGTGTCAGCTGACTGATTAAGAAGCAGTGTTGGCTGCTTTCAGTGCCAGTGGCATTTTTGATGACTTAGCACCAACTGAGTGCTCAAGAAATAATGGTTGTTGCACTTAGCATCGACTATATTTCAAGCCACCTATTATCGCCTATTCTAGGCCGAAGCCTTGTGTCTCCTATCATCCCCAGGGGAGTTGCACCCAGACCGTTGCACCCAAACTGTGATCTATCATCCCAAATGGAGTTAGGAGCTGACCATTGTCCCTCATCCTTAATAGGATTCACACCCATACTGCAACCCATTATCCCCATTGAAGTTAGGGTCATTCTTACCTCTCAAATCCCCAGTGGATCTGTTTCACACCAACTTATCTTATCCCAAGGGAGTCAGGTTACCTGTCATAAGCCAATTCTTCATAGAGTCTCATCTTTCACCCTAAGAAGTCACTCTTGCCCCCTTAATCACCAATAAAATCCTATTCCGTTCGCCATCCCTCATTGGGCCACCATCCCCATCTGAGCCCTCTGCTTGTGTATGGCTTTAACCATTTTATCCCCAGGGAGTCGGATTGCCATCCACAGATTTATTCCCCATGGAGCTCCACCTATATGGTGAACACAATGGTCTAAATGCACGACCCTAAACTACATGGTCCAAACTATATGACCTTAAATTGTAGCAGAGGTCCAGTTACACGACCCTAAACTGCATGGTCTTAGCTGCATGATTGTAAACTACATAGCCATGGTCAAACTATATGACCTTAAATTGTAGCGGAGGTTTAGTTGTACGACCCTAAACTGCATGATCCTAGTTGTATGACTTTGAACTACATAACCACGGTCCAGTTGTATAACCTTAAACCATAGTGCACGTCCTAGCCGCATGACATTAAAAGTATCAACACCACGGTCCAAACTATACGACCTTAAACTATAGCAGAGGTCTAGTTGCACGACCTTAAACTGCATGGTCCTAGTTGTATGACTTTAAACTGTGTAACCCCGGTTCAGCTATATGACCTTAAACCATAGTGCATGACCTGGCCACATGAAGTTAAACTATTTTGCATAGGTCACGAAGGCATGACCTAAAAACTTGCCCCCACATAAGCGCACACACCTTTTGCATGTATCTTCACGCACGTCTTCCCTAATAGACCGTGTACGGGCACCACCTTTATTATCTTCCTAGTGTGTGCTTTCTCATCATCACTCTACATCATTCCCCAGTGAGTCTCACCCTTGCTCACAAAATGGAGAACCATGCTACCATCCATACTCGTCGTAAGCTAGTGGGTCATCATTTTTCACTCACCTTTCATATACCGTCCATCTTTCATAGGTAGCCTCAGGCCATCTCCCCAAAAGTGAGCTAAAACCACTATCAAGCTCACTCCATGGCCTTTACGGACTGCCATCCATCTCCATTATGGTTCAATTGTATGACCTTAAACTATAGTGCATGTCCTGACCGCATGACGTTAAAAAGCTTCGCATAGGTCCCGAAGGCATGACCCTAAACACGCCTTCACAAAAAAAAATGATGAAATAACGGGCATGGTGTATACCTTAATGAGGAAATGCCAGGAGTAAAAATGATGGATGGGCATGGTCATGAAATCATGCGTAAAAGAGTTCCGTGAATAAAAACTTAGGGGCAATGAAAACCCGAAAGGGCATCATGTGGAAAATAAGGGTGGACATGACCAAAAGGTCATGGTTAAAAGAGCCCCAAATAAAAGGAAGTTGGTGAAAACCGTCTCTACGGCACCGTTTCCCAAGTTCAAGTGAAAATCTACAAAGGATGCTTAGACCAATAAATAGGTTGATGCAACACTCGCCTCAACAGGCGACTTCAGCCCTCACTCAAAAAGAAAAAAATCCCTAGTGACACATATGAGGACCCAAAAAAACAAGCTTCAAGGAAAATACTCAGACAGAATGACTTCAGTTGCAAAAAGGCCTCGAAAGATAGAATGCTTGTCTAGACGGTAGGACGAGTCTCATGAAAAAGAACATCATTCCCACGAGGTTACAAATGTACTCCAAGATGCAGGAGACGCCTTGAGAAGGCTAAGTCAGCCATGACTTTGGACCTACTATGTAACGAACTGCACAGCAGTGGGTAGGGGTGGTTGTACCCAATGCTGGTTATGTCGATAAACTGAGGTACCCTACCTGCCGAGGAACAAATGGTGCACAACACAAACGAGAGTCAACAAAAGGCTCTTTAGCACAACAAACAAACAAGAAAGTCACTACGATGAACCAAAGATGCCCCAAGAAGGTTAAGTCAACCATGACTTTGAACCTGCTATGTAACGAACTGCACAGCACTGGGTAGGGGTGGTTGTACCCAAAGCTGGTTATCTCGATAAACTGAGGTACCCTACTTGCCGAGGAACAAATGGTGCACAACACAGACGAGCGTCAACAAAAGGCTCTTTAGCACAACAAACAAACAAGAAAGGCACTACGATGAACCAAAGATGCCCCAAGAAGGCTAAGTCAACCATGACTTTGAACCTGCTATGTAACGAACTGCACAGCACTGGGTAGGGGTGGTTGTACCCAAAGCTGGTTATCTCGATAAACTGAGATACCCTACCCGCCAAGGAACAAATGGTGCACGACGAAGATGAGCATCAACCAAACGCTCTTTCGTTTTCTATCCAAGATAAAGAAACCCAGACCAAATGGGAACAATACCCTTCATCATGGCACTTAATTGTCAGACGGGCTTGATTCTGACTGACAAGGTCTGTACAAAATCCTCAACTTCAAAATCACAAACAGTCCACATGAGGGTGACAACTTCAACAAGATCCCTAGAAAAAGACTCTTCTCCCCCTAAAGTCTCTATAAACGGACCTGTGAACAATGCATCCCTATGTATGAGTGTCCTAGTTACACCATTACGTGAAACTCCTCCGAGTTCACGTGGTCCTGTGGCTAGGAAGAAAAAATTAATATAGCAGAAGGAAATTTTTCGAATGTTGTCCTTGTCACTTCTCTCAAAGCACAGCATTTGACGAGGCAAGATGTTTGAACGTACTTTTCAGCACCTTGGTCCCTGATGCAGAATAAAGAGGAAGGAGGTCAATAAAGCTTACAAAATAGTGGAAACTTTGACAGTCCCAGAATGGCTCCATAATTGTTCAAGATCTTCACAAACACTTCAAAAGGCCACCAGCGATGTTTCATAGCAATTAGACATGTTTAAGGTAGTGAACACAAAGAGACACTTTTGGTGAAATTGGCCTTTAGCACCCTGAAATAGACCTTGTAACTAGAGCTATATTTTTGGTGCGTCAAACAGTTGTTGGACTACCACCATTGTATTTGACATGGTGGAAAACCCTTATGGGTCAAGTCTCGGCTTAATCGGGCACTTCAGGACAACATTATGGGTAAAATATCAAAAAGGGGTAGGCTGCACACTATTCCCGTGTGGCCATCCTGCACTCAAACACCATTAAAGGTGGTTGTTTTTACAATCATGGATAGTGAAATTTGGAGCCCTATATCTCACTTGTTCCAAGTCAAATCACTCTCAAATTTGGTGGCGTCTCATCACAATGAGCGTTTTGATAGGTGGTACGTCCCGTGACAATGCCCGACAAGGGAGAAAAACTAGAGAGAAATTGTTGATCTGTTAAGGAATTTGTAGAAAATTCAGCAGCAGCACACCTCACTCGAGCGATCAATTCACGATGCGTGCATATCCAAATGGCATGAAACCAATTGCATTATGTGAGTAAGGTCAGTGGCCATCTCTGGTCCAAACGACGCGTACGATGAACTGTTGGATTTCACACACAAAGGCCTTGAAGCTGCTGTAAATTTTGGTCACCGGATTTCAAGATTTTGGCTAAAAATTGAAGACAAGTGTCCTTTTTTTCTGCGTACAATGCTGGTACGTATATATAGAATTTTCCTCAAATAGGGTGGATGATCAAAAGTAACCCTAAATGCTAGAAATTAAGATTAAATTGAATTAAAAGAAATTAGAAAATAGGGTGCAAAATGACAGATTTGCCCCTTCCTAACAATTCGTGGAATTCCATTACAGTCCTTGTGTTGCCTTAGAACTTGCGTTATCTTACATGGATGATCCAGGGTCATTCTGATGCCCGATTGATCATAAGATGATTGTTTTCTTATAGAGCTCGACAATGCAATCGATTTGATACCAACTTTGAGCCATGGATCATGTTTTTACTGCACGATCATGTGAATTGAAATTTGAGTGGATCTTAAAACTTCAGATCAATAGTGTACTCATTCCTTGATTTTTTTGATGATTTCTTTGTTGAGCTACACTGAGCATGTCGTTACGACCGTGGGGCAACAAATGCAGCTCCATTCCGTGCCCGAACAAAGATTTTGAAACTTTGGAATTTTTGTCGGAATCTAGAATTTCTGTGATGGAATCTGCAGTTGCTTCGTCAGCTTCGTGTGTAGAATCTGAACGTTCATCATGTATGAGGTTCGGGTCAGTGATAGCTCGAGACATTACGCCCGCAATGGAATTGGTCCCATGTCGATCGGGGTCGCACGTAGCTTGATTCGACCGCTTGAGAGAGACACAATGTTGTTGAATTTCCCGCACTTTCTTCATGGATCAACAACTTCTCTCTAGCTTTTCTTCGCACTCGGTTGTCGTCACGGGGTGTGCCACTATCGAATCGCTCGTCTTAATTTGACGGGTATGATCACCAAATTTGAGCGTGATCTGACTAGGAACGGGTGAGATATGAGTTTCGAAAGTCACAAGTCGTGACTATCCCTTATATGCCATGGAGTTGCAGGGTGACCGCACGGGAATAGCACGCGGCCCCTCCTGTTTCACTTTTTGGCCTATTACTTCTTCTTGAAGTGTTTGTTTGAGCTGAAATTTGAACCCTAAGGGTTTTCAACTATGCTGGTTCCAATGGTGGTGATTCCACAGCAAATTGAGACACTAAAAATGTAGCTCTACTTATAGGGTCTGTTTCAGGGTGCTAGAGGCCGATCTTGCTGGAACTGTTTCTCAGTCTGCACTACCTTAGACATGTCGAAATGCGACTAAACTTAGCAAGAAACTTTTGAGAGACCTCATGAAGATCTTGGCCAGTTCTGGGGCTATTCTGATACTGTTGTAATTTCCACTGTTTGCTAGGCCTTTATTGAGCGACAGCCCCATATTGATGAAAAATACCTTTCAACAACCCATATTGATGAAAAATACCTTTCAACAATGGCATAGGTGCCATATTTTCTTGTCGAATTGCCTCCTTTCTGAGGATCTTCCTTTTACCATGCCCATGGTAGACCAACCAAGGTTCAGACGACTCTAGAGGATCTTCTAGGATGGGAGTTTCCAGGGGTATGTGGTCAAGAGAGTGATCCGTAAGACACTGGATCGGGCCTTTGAATAAGCCCCTCATGCAAAGGTATTAGATTTGTTATGACTAGTTGGACATTTATCAAGTGCTTTTCTAAGATATATCATGCCCCTTCTTTTGATGGTATGCGCATCACAAGTCTTCAAATGTTGTGGGTGGGTGTCTCGCCCTTTTGGGTGGAAGGGGGTCGATCATCTCTTGCTAGATGAGCATCGTGAATATTGGAGGGAAACGCTCAGGTGACACTTCACTTGGATGCACACCTTGAAGCTGTTCTTCCTCCACTGTAACCATATGAGAAGCATCAGCTACCTCAAATTCCTTTTTGAAATTACCAAAGTGAATTTGCCCTTTTTGGATCAAGGCTTTAATGTGATCCTTAAGGTGGAAGCAATCTTGGACTGAGTGACTCACAATCTGGTGATACACACAATATCTCTCATTGTTGGTGAGGCCCATCTCATCCGAACTCTTTAGTTATGAAAGGGCAATCATCCCTTGGTCCTACAATATTTGCATAATCATCAGAACGTAATCTTTACGGAAACCATATTGTTTGTTCATTCTTTCTTTGAAGTAGTTAGGTCGATAAAGGTTTGGGGGAGGAGGCACTCGGTTATATGCTTGAGGTTTTTGCTACTTTGGCTGAAGCTCTCCTTGCACTTTCAATTGTGTTATTCCACAGGAGGTGTCTAGAATTTTTATAGGTACCAGACCAGCTGGAGCTTTGGGATGGGTTGGTGTGGCTATAACTTTCGCACTAATGATCACATCATTTTGCTGGTTATCGTGTGGACTAGACTAGTTGTTGTTGAAAGCTTGACATTGTCCCCCATCCGAGGCTTGTGGTTGGATGCCACCATGGTGTTTGAGCACGCTCTCAATTCGCACCACCTTAGAGATCATATCAGAGAAGGTAATGGGATTAAATGCCTTGAAATGAAGTGATATCTCTTTCCTCATATTTTAGACACAGGTTTGAACTGCATCTGCCTCAGGCATAGGATTGCTTTAGTATACTGCAGGGTCTCTCCATCTTTGGACACATTTGTCAACTGACTCGTTTGGTCCTTGAGTCATGATGAGAAGCTCTATAGCTTCAACTTCTAGCTAAACTTTATAAAAGAGTTTCTAGAACAAATTTTCCATTTCATCTCATGAGTGGATGGAGTTGGGAGGTAGGTGGGCGTATGTTCAGTGTACTTTTGTCTTATACAAGACTAGATACATTCTAATAAACACTTGACGGAGATTAAGGTGTAAACGACCATCTGATAATTTATTAATATACTTTTTTTAAACGTATATTACTTAGTCCCATATAATGGCACCATTCAAGTTTACCCTTGATGATTTTTTAGCATGGCTTATCCTAATGTCCGTATCCACTATTAACTGAAATATGCCTTTGTGTTTCGAGATTGAGTTAAGTCTCTCAAGGATTCGTGTTCAAGGCATTATAATCCTCTACTTTGAATCTCAGTATCAATGGCAGTCTCAAGCTGCCCAGAGATGGCTTAACCCATTAACGGCAGTCTCAAGCTACCTAGGGGTGGCTTAACCCATCTCAATATCAACAAAAGTCTCAAACTGGCTAGGGATGGCTTAACTCAACTCAGTATCAACGGAAGTCTCAAGCTGCCTAGGGATGGCTTAACCCATCTCAATATTAATGGCAGTCTCAAGCTGCCTAGGGATGGCTTAACCTGTCTCAGTATCAACGACAATCTCAAGGTTCCCAGGGATGGCCTAACCCATCTCAGTATCAACGGCTGTCACAAGCTGCCCAGGGATGGTTAACCCATCTTACTATTAACAGCAGTCTCAAGTTGCCTGGGGATAGCTTAACCCATCTTAATATGAATGGCAGTCTCAAGCTACCCGGGGATGGCTTAACCCATCACCACATCAATCGGCAGTCTCAAGCTGCTCGATGATGCCTTAACCTATCATCATTATACATCCGACAGTTAAGGCCTTAAAAGCTTTAAGTGTCGTGTGACATTTAGTTACTGAAGGGGAAATTGCTTCCTCATTACAAGGAATTCTTTCATAAGATCAGCATTGTTGAACTCTTGGCTCCTTGCTTTATCACCCTTAAAAGGTATCGCATGGATTGAGTTGAATAATGGAAGTAGTTGCAACCCACTGACAACACTGATGTATCCCTGATTTTGCTCCCGCAAGATTGTAAGGTTTGAATATTTGAAATTCAAAGACAAGCTCCAACGATTATATCTACGTGAACAACCCAACAGTAAGATTGGTAGTGTGAAAAGATAAACACAAGAGGTAAACAACATTATGAAGATAAGGACTATACCCTACAAACTCTGTGATTCAAATCAATGAATAAATCCAATATGAAGATGGAGGGTGAAGATCCAAAGATGGGAAATGCGTAGTTATCCACTGAAAAACCATAGTTTAATAGTATAAAAGGGAACTTCTCGATTGAATAGGGGTCGCACATTTTTGATAGACACAGTTCAGTAAAGATAAGTGTTCTTGCGAGGTTTCTGCCTTAGTAAGAATTAAGAGTGGAAAAGAGAGAGACGTTCAAGACACGAAGAGACATATTCGTTTCCTACGATTTATTTGAGACTCTCACTCTTAGGAAGACTAGACTCGAAGGATAGCATCACTGCTTACATCCATAGGTATATGGATCGATCTACCCTGGATGTTATCTTTTCCCTTCTGATATGTCTGTGTATTTTTTTTCTTTAAATGAATGTATAGATTTCAAGGCTAGTATCAAAGGTTTTCGGCTTATTTTCTTTTTTTCAGTCGCTGTAAATTATAATAGAGGATTATACCTCTAGAATTGTGCAGTGCCTAATATAAATTTAAAACTTGTGTTTCTTATATAAAGTGCATGGGTGAATTTGGCCTGAAATATGATGTTCTGTGGTTTTCTATTTGGAGTCTAATGTTTGCCTAAACATTCCACATTTAAGCATCCACATTTCGGAGCATTCAGTGTACCACTTGAAAGCTGACCACCCATCCAACGTTTCCACAAACTGGCGAAGGAATAGTCTATTATTGAACGCCGAATCTTGGCATGTTGACACAAAGTGTGCCACATGTTGCTTGGGTGAGCCAGTGTCGTTGAAGACTAGCAACCTTCCCTCTTGGTATGTTGATGGAAATGGGAGTTGATTAATAAATGCTACATACGACTTTTTATATGAAGTTGTTTCTTACAACCCAAGGACTTGCAAGCCTCGAAGGCTTCGTACTCTAGATATCCTCTTGAGTGACTGTGGATGAGGCTGCCAGAGGACTGGCATGGCTCGAATACCTTGAAAGCAGGGAGTTAGGGCCATTGGAGGAGGTGGTGGTCATTGCACCTCTTCCACAGATGATAACACAAGGGGTGAGTGACCCCCTTGGTGAGAGGATGTCTGGGGTGGTTTAGCATTTTACACTTCCTTTAGCCTCTCCATAATTTGGTTAATGGTTTTGCAAAGAGGGTCATCGAGTTCTCGGGCTCATCATTATCTTGGCTAACCACCATGACATCGGCTCTCTCTTCAAGGATGGGTGCCCCGAGGGTAGTAGGGGCTTTGTACCACTTTGAATCTCGATTAGAATTCCAGGTAAGTCCAACATCTGAGCTTTTATGATCATTGGAGCAATGGTAGGTTGCGCATATAGATTTTCTACATAAACTATTTTCTTACGAACTTCTCTCTAAGATTTCTTTCTCTCTGGTTGTTGGCTTCATCTGTGGTGTATGTAAAAAATTTCCTACTCGTCGAGGAGCACTACATTTTCGATTGGGCTTGATCTGCCTTATGGAACATGAGATACGAGTGTGGCAAAGTTTGCCCCGTTTTTAGAAAAGGGTATCGGTTTTTTACTATTTTACAAAACTGGTTTTGGTTCCCCGTACTTGAATAGCAAATGACCAACCTATTTTAGGAAAGTGGGACCTAGAAAGGCCCGTTTGGCATGAAATTTGGTAGTCAGGGGTTTTTCTGGCCTTCTAAAGCTGTCTACGATAGTCTGGAGTCCATTTGAGATCATCTTCATGGAGTTTTTCTATGGCGTACACCGCACACACATAAAGTACAATACTCCTATCTGTATCTTTTTACTGTCTTTTCCCACCTTTACTTGATTGGGGTGAAATTTGGGAAATGATTTCAGGGTATCAAAGGCCACTTTGTGAATCTTTTGGGGCCGAGATGATGTCCTTACAGTGACTCTTAAAAATCTGGGCTTATTCCATTCTGTAGTCCCTAGGGCATATCTGGTGCCTACAAGCTATGGCTGCAACCGCCTCCTCTTTTATTCGCATGGGCGAAAAAGGTGCATCAAAAATATCATTAAAACGATTAAATATATCTAAATCATCACATAGCCTTACGTGAGTGGATCAAACTTCGTATTCAAAACATATTAATTATATGCAAATCTCTTATTTAGCGATCCTAAACCAAAAGAATGATGGATATTTACATCATTTACCTCAGGCTAATAGAGCCAAATGACAAATGAAATGAATTGTTTGGGTTTAGGTACTTGGAACTTTTTTTTTTATTTGAAATGGTTGTTTTGGGTTCCTAAATATGAGCGAAAGGGCTAATTTAGTCATTATGCACAAGCAAATTACCCCCAAATGTTGAAGATAGGTTAGGAGATTGATAACTCATTGTTTTTGCCGGTTCTAAGTCTCTAATTGTCATTTTGACTAACCTGCGCAAAACGACAATTCAACATTGTTGTTCATGTTTGGGAACTTTGAACTTTTTTATTTAATTCAATATCCATATTTTGAGTTCCCAATCCTAAACATGACATGTATAATCAATTCGGTATCCATATTGCTAACAACCCCTCTCAAATCGTAGCTAGACCATTTTCCACATCTATCAAGATGCCAACATGGTAGCAGATACACTTGTCAAGAAGGCAACATCTTTCTTTGATTCTACAATTTGGTGCACTAGACTGCTAGATTTTCTTTCCTTATCTTCATGATTTGGCACAACTGTCCTACTATGGGGTTGTAAAGATATGATCTGTATTCCTCTATTCTTATTAATGAAAATGAGTACGGGGCCTTCTCCCATACGGACATACCCCAAGAAAAGGTATTATTATCATCAATTGCTATCATATTACGTGGTTGGAGCAAAATAACAATTGTACCCTTATTTGTTCAAAGTTAACAACTTATAATTGACTTTGTCCATTGAAAATTGGTATTCAAAAAATGGGCTATGGTACCAAACGGGTATCCCTCTAGTTTCAAACCCATGGAGCATGAGATTGATTAAAAAAAAAAAAAGCTAGTTTTTTTGAAATTTTAAAAAACACTGCATCTGAAAAACCAAAATCCTATTTTTGGGAATTTTTGAGAGGATATAAATTTGTATTTTTTCATAAATCTGCTCAAATGACACAAAGAGAGATTCATTAGAGTCGGTTAGATTTATCAATGCTCTGATTCGCAAGCTAGGTGTTCTTAAATATTCACGCTCCAACTTGAGGGGGAGTATTAGATGTACCCCTAGTAAATAGAATCATATATATCTTTTATCTTATCTTTTATCTTGATAAATTGTTTTATGCCAAGTCAACAAGTTGAAAGCGTATTATAGATCCCTATGATGTTGGGATTACAACCATGTAAACCTCTATACACATTTCTCTCAAAGTTATGAAAAGCAAGGAAGTTTTTCCATTTAACATGTATAGAAGGAAGTTTTTCCATTTAACATGTATAGTTATACCAAAGAGAGAGTGGGAGAGAGATTAATTGGTAAAAGTAGAAGAAAGAGAGGCTGATTTTGGACAGAAAGGGATTGATTGAGAGAGAGAGAGGGTCGAAACTCAAATCACATTTAGATAAATGGGTTTATTTATTATATATAAAAAAAAGAAGCTTTTGGTAGAAAGCAAATGTTTTATGTTGTGTTTTGGTGAATCTCAAAATGCCTGACTAGAATTTGTTCTCTATAGAAAAAAAGAAAATACATTTTTGGAGGTTGCGATTGATGCTATGATCTATAATGATGGTTTGCTTTAAGCTGTCTTGTGTCTCACAATAATCAATCTCCTTTTGGTAAAGAGAGTGATAGAGACGACAAGAAGACCTCTTTACCGAGAAAGGGGCTGAGTCGTTGATAAAAAAGGAAAAAACATTGATAAAAAGGAAAAAATAAAGAAAGAAAAGAGATAAATCCATATTGATGTTTGTCCCATAGCTCCGATACCATTGTTAGTCCCAATAAAACAAGTATCAACAAATAAATAAATAAAACAGATAAACAACGTACTCGGATCTATCCCTAAATCACTTGAGGGATTTAAGGTTCCATATCAAAACTTATAGACCAAGCCATCCAATAACATACTACCTTGGGATTCCTCTTTGGTGGATCTCATTCACTCATTTTCCATCCTTCTCTTTCTCTTTCTCTTTCTCTTTCTCTTGAGGTGCTAACCTCTTTTTATAGATTACCATTTGGTCTGTAACTCTCACATTCATGGTCTATAGGAGTTGAGATCGAAATATAACTCCTGCCTTAATCCTTTTAAGCGCTGCTAATTAGGATGTTGTCACCAAACTGCCTCCAATTTGATAAAAAATAATTAAAAATTAAATAATTTTGTACATTTATAATATATAAAAACAATTCTTACAAAGAATCCAAACACACCACTGGGTTTTCTCTCTAGTGATACTGGGTTTTCCCTCTAGTGCAACATCTTATAAAAACTCCAAAATGGATTCTAGTAGATAGCATTGCCTTATTTCAAACATATAGGATTTTACATATACTATACAATATGGCTTTTGTACCATTGTTAAACAATAAATTCCCAAGAGAAAAGAGCTTGATAGACCATATTTCCAATAATAGAGTGGTAAGTTGGGTTGGCCCCCATTGGTCACAAGTCGACGCGGGGTCATCCAAAGTTTGGCTTGATGAATTTTCAATCCTCCATTTTAATAAATGACAATTGAGTACAACTTTTCTCTAAACTTATCTCACTCTTACGCTTCTGTCTTACACAACACAACATAGGTCCATCATATTTATAGACCACACTCTCTCTCTAGGAGTATCTGCACTCCTCTTTTCTCTAGGAGTGACTACAAATCTCTCTCTCTAGATATCTCTACAATTTTACCTCTCCAAAAATCTTAATTTACTCTAAAAGAAATCTACACAATATAATTACAAACATCAAACTATAAATTTTCTATGCATTGGTACTAGAACTCATTCAAGTTCAAAGTTTTCTTTCATGCATGCAACAACCCAAAATGGGCTTACACATCAACAAATAACGTGCAATATCCTCTCCAAGTTGCTCAAGCAAAATTATTGTTATGCCCCTCTTGTTCAGTATTAGCAAACCCCAAGCACAGATCTTTCTTTGAAAATCTAAGTTATTCGTTTCTGATGCTGAACAAAGGACTTTTAGAAAATCGATTGAAAATCATCATTTATTTGAACTCAAACCCAACTGCCCCCTTCTCCCCGAAATCATAATCACAAACCATACACCTTAATATGGAAAGTTTATCAATAGTTTACACTTCACTTGTCAACTATTTAATATTTTACCCATTTTCAATTACCCCTGATCTTGAGTATTAGGATGATGTTTTCAAACTAAATTGGAAATAATATGTAAATTACTAATCAGTTTACTTTTTACGCACATTCTGATAAATTTCCTATTAAAAAAAAAAAAAAGAAAACCTAAAATTAAAATGCAAGGCTACTGCTCTTATTGTCCATCGTAAAACGTTGCAAATTTGGGCACATTAAATGGGGCTATAAAATTTTAGTGAAGAATTTTTATGAAAAATGAAGACCTTGTTTTCAACCAAGTTAAAAGCGGTATCTTAAGACTGTAATTTGTCATCTTGCTATTAAAATCTTGTGTAAAAAGGTAGGCAAAGCAAAACAGCCCTCCAGATACCATAAAACAAAACTCGATAGAAAAACCCGCTTATTTTTATATGGAATTCAAGAGCACCTGAGTTGTCTCAAAGTAGAGAGAGAGAGTGCGCATTTTTAAGAGAGAAGGTAGAGAAACATGGAGAGAGAGAATTACGTTTGTAAAAGTGTGTTCACCATGTTCTCTGAATGTTTGGAAACCAACAGTTTCATAAAAAATGGGGCGAGCTGCGAGCTTGACCCATACCCCTACATTGGCGCCTTTGCACCGATTTTAGCAAAGTGCAAGTGCGTCTAAAAGCTTTTTTGCACGTCTTCAGCATTTTGCACACACTTTGCGTACTCCACCCCCACACCTCTAGTTCCATAAATGCGAGACACAATTGTTTTCATATAAATACCACTATTTTTTCACTTCTTGATCAATGTGGGATTAAAACTAACCACCATCTCTCTCTCGTAATTAAAAACTTACGAAAACAACACTAGAAATATATTATTTTAAAATCCTGCATAGTATTTTTCAAAAGTACGAACAGAAATGCCTCTACCAGCACTTTCTAACAAATTTATTTCTCACTAATTAATTTTTAAAGCATGATTGTCGTTTAATTTTCAAACCCATCATTTTATAACCCAAATCAACACACGATTCCCCACAAATTTATTTCATTGCCAAACCCTCTTCCAGATTTTATTTTTCTAATTTCTTAATCCCATGCTATGGAATCCTAGAAGAACCCTAACCCACAAATGCCCTTTTCAAAACATTAAATTAATTTCCAATAGTTCAGCCCTACTACTTTTATCCTCTCTCTCTGATTGGTCAGGAAGCCCTACAGATGCCCAGTGCAGTAATATCAGGCCAAGGGATTCTAATGCACTAAATACCAAAGTATCCAAACTCCAACAAAGCAAGCAACCTGATGGAAGTCTAGGTTTAAGGCAAGGGGGAAGCAAGCACAACAAAGTGAGGCATAATAATTAGTTAAAGAAGAAAGGAATTATAATTCAGAGAAGGGTGGAGGTGCAATCCATGGGGAAATGAAGAAGGTTATCATCCATGTAATAATGAGTAGGCTGAGAGGCATCCATGACCACAAACTGCATCTCCTCAGATGGCTTCCAATGCCTTTTCCTCTGGTTGATGAACCAGTTGTTTATCTGCTTCTGATCAAGGCCTGTTGATTCAGCAAGGGCCAGCTTTTGAGACTCCTGCAATAATAATAATTATATAACAAGAAGTTATGCTTTGCTGTGTTCCCATACACACCCATGCAAGAGAAGAAAGGGTACTTTCAAAACTTTCCAAAGTGAAATAATTATGCAGGAAATGGATTTCTCTTATTGCCATTTCACTAGTCAATGCAGTAATTGAAAAGCCGACAATTTCTTCTTGAGATTATTATGGTATCTCCTTCTAGGTCTCCTCTTTCACTTGACAAGGAAACCTATTCAATGGTCTATTGGGAAGATGTACTCGATCACCCTCCGTTCAGTTCGAATGGACAATGAAGCATTTTTAGGACACCATTTCTTTTACACTACCGGGAAGGCAGAAGACCTTATGGCCAACATCGGTGCAGCATCCCCCTCTCTACAAAAATAGGGAGAGAGATGGATCTCCATCCCTAACTTCCTGAGAAAACTAGCGGTAGTTTACCGTAGATTTACGCATCACTTGCATCCATCCACTTCCTTCCTGAGAAAGCTTGCTGCAGTTCATTGTAGATTTACTTTAACACATGCATCCACCATGTTCGCCGTCCCCAATTGGTTGGGAAAAACTTCAACGATGATGATGATGCATCGACCATGTGTGATGGGTTAGAATGACCTGCCATGCCACAAGCATTTACTGTTTTTTTGTGCCTTCAGCGCCGGTCCCTCAGGTCATGTAGAATAATATTGTAAATTTTTCTAGAGAACCAACACATGGAGAGACCGGCAAATACTGGGCTTACATAGTCAAAAAAAGACCAGGGATAGAGAATAAGGAATCCACCATTGGGGTCTTTACCTGTTCCAGTAGGTCTCAGTTTCTTCTGGTTTTTGTTTGACCACGGCATTTATTTGGTTAGTTGGATTATACCATACATTCACAGTCCTGATATGGGGATTAAAATCAATACCAACGGGCTTCACCCACCAGGCAATGGACCATAAATTTCAATAGCTTTATCTCCACAGTGTCGAATATCTGTTTAGCCCTCCAACAAAATTGTATCCTTTGGCAGGTCGGTTTAAAAATGGCATTTTTCTGTTTTCGTCTCACTAGTAAGAAAGCTACAATTTTTTAGTACGCATACACCTAAATGGGATTCTAAAGCAGCAATAAAGGAGCCATTCAACCCCAAACTCACCATCACCTAACATGCCACCCCATCATAGCAAAACATGTTTTGAGGCAGGATCCAGATAAGCCCTCTCTATTTCCTCATTTACAAAATGACAAAGGGCTTATATATTTAAATAAGCAGATAGAGAGTATGGTGCACAATATGTAACTTCCCTAAGTTTTCTTAATTAAAATGGCATGTCTTTCATAGAGAGATATGGAATAGTACCGATGGATATGGCCATTTGTAATGTCTACCCCACCAGTCAAGTAGTTGTTGCCTTGCTTCCTTTGGGAGCTTCCCTTTCTTTCTCTTCTTCAAGAATTCCTGCTTTAGGCTGCCAAAGTATCCACTATACTTGCGTAACAGTTGGCCTTTTAGCTCTCTGTCTTCCGCTAGTGGATCAATACCATTATCAATAGCATCAACCTCGTCCTCAGATGAACCATTTCGCTCTAGTGTTCTAGCAAAAGCTGCAAATATCATCATATAGTATGTGATCCAACACTAGTTCAAGATCAAATCCCACTAATCAGAAGAAAATATGCATTGCACTCGGTAACATTTATCTGGAAACCATTAACCAAAATGTCATGGAAGTTAGAATACTGATAACAAAATTGACAATAATTCAGGTAAACTTAATAACAGAGAGTATGCAAGGTTTATATCTCTGATCTAGGCAAAGCAACTATCAGAGAATAGATAAAAAGGGTAACATTATATTAAGAAGCACCTTAAATCTCACTAATCAAAACAAATTAGCATAACATTATGAAAAGTTGAAAACTAACATTAATATTTATACATTTGAAACTAACATATCACAGTCAATAACCATTCGGTGACTTAAGAGAGGTAGTAAATTCTCTTTAGGAGATTGCTGGGTTTATACGGAGGAGGAGATGACAAAATCTGCTGACAGTATCAAGAAAGTGGTATTCCAGTACTAACAATTACGCCATTTTTTTTCCTTTCCATGACCAGTCTGGATAACACATTATTTGCAAATAGTGCGACCTTAAAAAAGCTCTTTTAATTTGAAATCTGTGACAGGCAATAAATTCCGGCCCAACTTTTCCATTGTCTGCCTTTTGTTTCCTCATGCAAATTTTCTGGAACTAATTGTGTTTTGAGGCAACTCCTGTTCTGTTCCTTCATGGAACTGATTCACTAGGGATTTTAATGGTGAGTAGAAAATTAAACTCACAAAAGAGATGCGAACTTCTACAAAATTAATACTGCATTCAATCTTAAGATTACTGTGGCATAGCTTGTAAAATGGCATGCCTTAAAGACAGACTATGACATTTGGGATGTATCGGAGTATTATTATCATATTGCTGCTCATAGACTTAAAATTTCAAAGGCAGCATCCCCAATGTGAGAGAGAGAGGGAGAGAGAGAGAATTCGTACTCTACCAAACCAGGCATGTAGATGACAGGCAAGCCATACCAGAGCACATGGAATTTGCAAAACATGCAGCTCCAATGGTGACGAGTTGGAGTCTTTCTATTATGAACTTGAGGCTATCAAAATGGCCATCAGGGTGGAAAGTACTTAGTTCTTTGCGTGCATTTGGCCTGCTTTGGAATACAAATAAGAGGCATGTCATAGTTTTTAGCATGCAATGTAGAGTATTCTGCTCCCGTTACCTCTAAATTAGACGGAATATTGATGTATCATTCATAAAAGTCTATTTCTCTATTTATTCAGTAAATTTAATGCCACATGTTGGATTCAGTTCTTCGAATCCAACGTTAGTCACTTGGAGTCACATACAAGTTTCACTTATCTGGCATGAATTGTCCCCTTTGAGTTTGGCCACGGCAAAGACCCCGAAATGAGCTCCTGCATACTATGCAATGATGAATAACAGGAAAATCAGTTGGGAAAGGCTGCTGATTATTGAATGATAGGACTGATTTTGGAGGCATGGGATCTGCATTAGAGGGCAGTGCTGCAGATCAAGTCTTCAATCCTAGCCTCAATAAACTTCCTTTTAGAAAATCATGTTGACTAGAGTTTCCCATGTCTATGAAAGATATACTGTCACATAGACAGCAAGACATGCACCAGATAGAGTTGGACATTCTGTAATCATCGAAAGCGATGCTACTATGACTCCCACATTGGGTATGACAGGATTCAAATTTCCTAAGAAGGCTAGTTTGAAATGACATTTCTCTTTTATGCAAGTAGAGTTAAATAAATTGTTTATAATTGTAATGACACACTGGCTACTCTGATTTTCTGAGAGCAGACTAGTTCTTGATTTATCTACATGTGAGTGTGCCTCCCAAGCCTGAGATAGATTAAGCAGTCCTAAGAATACTTGTCAAAGCATATATAATTGTCGCTCCTAGTGGAAGAGGAACAATAGACTATGTATCGACAAAAGAAAGAGCAAGGTCCTGGAATCCATCTTTGAAGAATAATCTATTTAACTATTCTTAGTCAAAGGATAATTTACTTTAAACCAATATTTCCTTCAACAATCCCAACTTCTGATGGGACATGATGGATATGCCACATATTTATTCCCAAGTGCCTATATTTCTGTAGTAAAGCTTTCACCAACTCTTATTTGTAGATATCTTCAACCTTGGATTGGTAATGCTTGGAATATCTCATTCATTTAATGGATGGTTGCCCCATACATTGAAGAAGTCAGAAATTCCATTGCTGGGTGCTTCTAAAAAAATATACTGAATGCTCCTTCCATTGTGATTAGGTAACAGGATGCTGGAAACAAGTCTCAGCTGGAGTGCCATTAAAGCCTCTAGTACTTGTTGATGATCTGAGGAGGGGAATAATGAAAGGCATAGGAAATGAACAAAAATCATGAATTATTCTCAAATAGACACAAGAAAGCCTAAATAAGAAAGAAAGAGATTAAGCACTAAAATGTGCAATGACTACCCATTTACCTCCAATGGATTGTAATGGGCATAGTTATGATGTGGAAGTATATAACCATGAGAGGCCAAACAACCTTCAAGCCCTATAAACAACCAGGGATGACTCATTTCAATTATGTGCAATTGAGATTGAAGTTGAACATTTTGCTGAGAAATTGCCATCTAGCCACACCACTAATTGCATATCCTCAGCATGCACAATATTGCTATCACTTTTTTCTTAAACATGACTGAATTCTAGATATAATAATGTAGTAAGGTTTTATAATAATATAGTAAGTTTGGACAAAAGAGTAATCACTCACTCATGGGAAACCCCACTGCATCATCAACTCCTGCTAAAAATTTCTCTAAACAGTTTCGAGGGAGCCTCTTTGAGACAATATAACGCCCTATTAAAGCTGAAAAGAGGCAGCTATCCAGTAGTGGGTGATAAAGAGGAGACAAAATAAAAAAGGAGATCTATCACTATTTTCCACAAAGAGAAGGTCTTGGTAGACCAAAGAACATCTGTTGATGAGGAAAACACAAAGGTCTAGCAGGTGCCCTAAGACGGAATGAAATTGGTCTAACTCTTGTATAATCCGGATGAATATGTGGCTTGACAGAACAAAGAAAAAAAGGGACTACAGGCTTTAATAATGGTGATGAATGAGATATCTGAGGACTTCTTAGAATGGTTTGAACGGGAGAGCGCTTTGCTCAAAGTGTCTTCTCCAACAGGAAATTGATCACTAAAGGTAGTACACTTCCTGGACTGTGTGAAGCCCGAAACTAAAACGACTGAACAACGAAAGGAGTTTACTACACCTTGAATTTAATGGGAGTTACATAAACTCAACTGATTGACTCAGAGATATTGCTGAGCGAGTTTTTTTTGGTCTCGGAAATTGCTTACAAGCAATCACTCATTAAGAACAAAAAGAAATTGGTTAGGGAATACATGGATTGAAACTGGATTTACAGTAAAAAATGCCAAGATGTCTGAGTAAATTCTTTCGTTGATAATTTAGAATTTGACTACTTCTCATAAAAAATGATCCTGGTAAAGCAGTAGAATTCGACGTTTTTGCATATGCTTCACTTCAACGCTCACATCCTCTAGAGTATCAATGGCCTCCATCTTTTGCTTTTGGTGACATTCTTTAACTGACAAATGATCTATTCCAAATTTTCTCGGACTTATCACGCCATTAGATCAAGTTTGGAATCATACTAAGCGGAAACAAATCCAATTATATTTGTAATTGAATAGTTCATGATGGGTGCAATTTCGATTAGGCTACCGCCTTATTTGTTCAGGTAAGGTTGCATCTATGGGCACTTATGTGGATGCTGCATATGTGACACCCAAATCAAGAGGGAAGCTGGTCATTGCCCCATTTTCCTCTCACCCTCTCTCTAAAACTTTGAAGAGATTGAAAACAGAACCCACTCTCCATGGGCAAAGCCCTATCTCTCTGCACTTTCTCCTTACCCACCGTCTCTATTGCATTCGAGCCTCCTCTTCGACATTGTCCACACCCAACTCCCTCCATGTTCAAGACCATGATCAGAGCATTCTCCAACTCCAAAACATCAAAGGAGTCTCTCCTTCTTCAACCGAATGGTCGCTGACCACTTCTCAATTCTTTTCTCTCTCAAGGGCTATGCCCACCTTTTCTCTCTATCAAATGACAATCTCTCCATAACCAAATCGTAAAATATGGTTTCTAACTGGACCCTCCTTGGTGCACAGCTCCCTTGTCCATTACACTCATTTTTTAAAAAACCATCGATGCATACAAACTCTTTGATGAAATTCTTCACCACCTATAGTTTCTTAGAATGCTCAAACTTGCTGGGTTAGCTAAACAAGGGCTTGTTTTAATTTTTATTTTATTTTTTCCACTGAATGTGTCAACTTGGAAGATGTTCCATATACTTGGGGTACCTCATATCCACCATATGCTGAGGCTCTAAAGGTCTGAGTTTGTATGGGCCCACCCATACTGAGTTCCAAGTCTTGCAGTAACGATGGGTATCTTCTTTGTGTAAATAAGATAGAAGTTCTTTTGAACCAGCTATATGTGTGCATCTGTGCGATTCTGTCTATATAACAAAATTTAGAATCAATCATGGACACCACCGAATTCCTATCCCCACTATGATATAGCTGTTTTATGATTAAGAAGGACCAGCAAGGTTAAGAGGGCGATATTTTTTTTTTTTTTTTATAGTTCAGAGTGCTTGTTCTGTGATTAGTTGGAGTTTTGTCAAAAAATGGAGATAATTGTTGAGGAGCTTTTGGAGGTTTTAGAGGGACTCAATTATCTGAGCCTGATGAGGCTCTTCACTTGTCATCCTAATTTCTGCCTGTGCCAGTTAGGGTCTTAACAACAAGGCACTTGTAGAGAAATAAAGCAGCCATCCATTGGATCTTTCATCGCACAGTCAAATCTCACTCAACTTTCCTTAATCCAAACTCGATTCCTCGTGCTCAAGAATTGTCCCTTTACAAACCATTGAGGTCACTGCAAAAGAGAAACTCATCAGCAATAATCAGAAAGATGCCCAAAAAAACACAGTTTCCTTCCCCAAAAACTCTAATATTCTGTTTGACATTAATCTTCTGTTGTTTTGGAGAGAATAAAAGCTTTGCTCAATGACTCCCACAGTGGAAGCCGGATCTGGTTCCTCATGCAAAATGAAGAGGTTTTGAACCAGTTTTATAGGCTCACTCAAAAGCATACTGCTTTCTTGATGTTCTTCCATTAAAGGACATCAATCTCTTAGAAGATTGATCCAGAAATAGTGTGGAAAATTGAAGCTTTGGTTGATTCATCTTTGTAGAAAGAGGGTGAGCTTAAAGAGAGGAAGGTTTGCAAGAAAGAATGGAGGGAAATGCAAAAAAAGTTAACCAGCGCTTCCCAGCACCCCAATTTCTCTCTTTCAAATACGTTGTAAAATCTGCACTATCCATTTCTTTGGAAGTGTACAAGGCTGCAGCCTCACCAAAACAATTACCTTTTATGAAGCAAATACCTAAGTATGATGATTCTCATAAGTTAACACTATCAGAATTACATATGTACACGTATGACCTGGTAATCCAAATGATCAATCTAATTGTTTAATAATTCATGTGCAACCGCTACCGATACACTTAATACAAAAAGACATGAGAACAACTACATTTCAGTCTATTAAACCTTAAAAAGTACAACACATAATAGCACACAATCTACTACAAGTATAATCATACTTGCACAAGGAATAGATGCAATTAGAGCAGATATATTGATCTGCCATTCCCAGCTAGGAGTTAATTGAACTGTTGCTCAAAGATGACACAAGAGGACATGAAATAACTCTTGAACTAGCTTGAACCTGATGAAATGGAAATACACCTCAATTATCTAAAGAATCATTAAAAATGAGTGAAAAGCAATCAGTATGATGCTGATGGTGTTCCTCGATAAAAGTGTAAGTAAACAAGATGCAATAGGACCATATTTATCCTATACAAAGACACAGTCTTTGGAAATGGTATTCATAACAGTACATCTAATATCCTTATGTAGAATCTGTTAGTTGTTTCTCTCATCTAAGCGCTAATTATTTTTCTATTGTCATAACAACTGATGAAGAACCAAAATCAATGATGACCTAGCAAGAATTTCATGATACCTTTATCATGCTGAAATCAAGTAGTAATTTCACAAAAAAGGATTTAGAAACTTACAAAAACATTCATATGGACATGGACTAATTTCCGAATATGTTTTTGTGCTAAATCAAATGCCAATTCCATAAAATATATATTATAAACTTAAAATTTCAGAATTTGGTTTCAATTTGGCATATGCTAAAAGGAAGGGAAAAGAAAATATATGCCCCTCAAAGTAATACACTGTAAATACTTCCAAGTGCTTCCCTTTGGAAAAAATTTGATGTTGGTAATATCAATATTGGTATTTTTTGTGGAAGTCAAGAATTTTAATTTCCAAACTTTGGCAAGACAGTAAAATGTTTAAGGGAAAAGGGCACTCAACACCTTTGGGGGACTTTCATCTTGCATACACCCTTTGGGTCCATGGAAAACTCATGGACCTCCCAAACTTTAAAAAACTGGACATTAAACCCCCTTCTCATATTTCACTATCTAAATAGCGATTTTAAGCCTGTTTTTTATTCTATTCTGACCTTTAACCCATGTCTCAAAAAAATCCACAAACTTATAACCTGTTGAACCCCCCCTTCTCTCTCTCTCTCTCTCTCTCTCTCTCTCTCTCTCTTTCTCTCTCTCTCTCTCTCTCTCTAGTTATACCTACCAAACCACTTAGCCCTCTCTCTCCATTGATTCAAGGAGAGAGAGCTTGAAGAAATCGATAAAGAGAGAAAATGATGAAAGAGGTAGGGAGAGTATGTGTAGAGGATGGGAAAAAAAATAAAGAGAGGAGTTTCATGGGTTAAAGGTGGGAATAGAATAAAGAATGAGGTTAAAACAATAATTTGGATAGTAAAAATGCGAGGGAGAGGGTTTAATGTCTTGTTATTAAAAGTTTGGAGGGATCCACGGGTTTTCCATAGTTCCGAGGGTGTATGCTGGATGAAGTCTGCCAAAGGGGGGTGAGCATCCTTTTCCCAATATTTAAGTCCCATGGGAAACTTAAAACAGAAAGTGTAAAAGCATACAAAGATACCATTTAGTATTAGTATAAGGAGGTCACAATCATTCTTGTCCGTCAAATTTTAAAACGATGGTTGTGTGTTATTCATTAAACTCAAAGTTCAAAGAAAAAAAATTTCTTGAATTTCATAACACATACTAGGCCATCCAATTTGACATCTAATGCGTAGGAGTGATGGTGATCTCCTTGTAACAATGGTAAATGGTCTTGTAGTATAATCATAGAAATTAGAGGAATGGGGAGAGTGCGGAAGGAAGAAACTGAAGACTTTCTTCTAATTTGGGTATATGATTTGACCATGATTCAGCTCATTCCGTTCAACCATATTCAACCAGCTGTAACGACCACAAATAAACCAAGAATATCTTATTTTCATCCCTAGTAAGGCCTAACTATACTTTCTTTGTGAACAACTGATAATGAAATCAAAACTCAATAAAAAACAAAGAAGCTTTACCCAACTATACTTTCTTTGCATACAACTGATAATGAAATCAAAACTCAATGGAAAAAAAAGAATTATGGATGCATAAAGCTTCTTACTTCCATAATGAGAAGAGGAAAGTAAAAAATGATGAACATGGAAAAGGAAAGGGGGGCATGCCTTGGGATAAGTTCAGAAAACTAATAGACGAGGAGTTTACAGCATGTTAGTATCAATCAATTTGCTTCCAAAAAATATACTATTCATGAGAGCCAAAGGAATGGACTCAAGGCATACAGAGGTGCTCAAGGTGATGGGGTAACGCATTATGACGTCTTGAGTTAGATTCCTACCACAGGTAGGAGACCTTTCTCCGCTGATCTAAGCAAAAATTAAAAAATGAGAATCTAGCATGTGAAGTGTTAATACGAAGAATTAAGTTGGTTCGAGCATCATTTATCCCCATGCCCCACATCCTTTCTAGTAATCCAATAATGATGCCTTTCATACCACTATGATATTGTCAAACAAGAAAAAATTCATATCCAATCCAAAATAAATTGTCAAAAATAGATTAAACTTAAGTGTTTTTTGCCAGAGACCTCAAGATTACTGACAAGACGAGCATTGTTAATCAGAGGAGGAATAATGCATGTACTGTATTTATATATCTGCCCAAGAAAACATATTATACTCTATGGAATGCTCATCGCATTAAAAAAAAAAAAAGTAATACAGATAAAAGTGGTTGAAATAATGGAAACTACACAATGGGAAATCAAAGTCCACTAAAACTACAAGGCCAATAATCTCTTAAATAGGAAGAAGAATCTCATGGCTCTCATTATTGTCGATATCTGAAGTTATCTCCACCTAAAATCGTAAAAAAAGCATTCAGTAGTCAGCGAAACTACTTTTGTTTTTCGATTTTCTTTGATGGGCATAAAAAGAGTTGTTTTTTTTTTTTTTTTTGAGAATGATAGGCATAAAAATAGTTGGCACAAAATGAGAGAATAAAGTAACTAACTATCATTTATGCATCAAAATATTAGTGATATAAAATAAATAAAGTTAATAATAGTGCAATTAAGGGAATCAATACTCAAAAAGTCCAACTTGAAATGGAGTAGTAAGTACAACATATCGAAACATGAAATTACATGTGACAGGATAGTATCGCTAGCAATGAGCCTCCATCTTCTTGCCATGATAACTTTTTTGCAGTGCACTAAATACATCATTGGCATCTTCACACAAATGATTCTAGACATGTTCAAATTGGAGAGAATACACATGATCATTTTGAGATCAAGTGTGGTCCTTTGTATTCATAAGTTTGCATGTGTAAATGTATACAATTAAGTACAAAGGTATTATGTAGCATGTCCTTTGTAGAAACACTTATATCTACACAAAAGCACAAGGACATTGTATTAAATAATGGACGCGGTTAGCATGCGACCAAGCCCGTACATTTAGAAATGCGGTTGGCAATAAAAATATTTTTGAAATATAATTTGATTTAAAGTTTAAGAGAATATATAATCTTTAGCATGGAGATCATGAATATGAACAAATAAATAAAATTTGAAAACTAGAAATAAGAACCGTTTTAATAATCTATTGCGACTAGCTTGGAGCATATTAAAAAAAAATTTGGACCATTAGTTACAATTGACCACCTATTTGCATCCATCTTTAAGATGGATGCTTTATACCTTAGGACTGCATATTGTATATATGCGGTCCAGCTAGCATGAAACAATTGTTCTTATATAATTTGGTGTGGTAAATATAGCAATTATATTTCATATAATTTTTTTATGGATGAGGCTTTTATAAGCCCTAGGCTTCATGGAAACAAAAAGAAACCTCAGCTCAAATCCTCTTCCCGAAAACACTTTTGGCAACTGAAATCTTCATGATGGCTCTTAAATCAATTTCCAACACCAACACTAAAATTTAAAACTTAAAAATGGTACAGATCTTGCGGATCTATAAACACTTATTTTTAGGGTGAAATGGACGGTTTAGATAATTTTTTACAATATACACTATTTTTTGAGCTTGAATCCTAAATTTCTTTCACAACCATAATATTCAAGCCGAGATGATATATTTAAAGGTTTTTTATTGTTTGAATTGCAATTTTTGATGAGTTATGAGGTGGGGTTTTACTTATTTTTGATAGGGCAGCAGCCCTATCAAACCATTTTCCTTTTTTCTTTAGGAGTTACTTAGGCAACAGCATACGCTAGATGGCTACCTTGACACCAAGATCTAAAACATTGTGGACCATCAAGGTATGATTAAGTATGCATCACTACTTTATTTGGAAGCAGAGATTTAACCGTTGCATTGGATCGTTATGGAGATACTATCATGATTCATTCTTTCATTAAATAAATAATATATTGAAAAGAAACCAACGGTTAGAAGCTATCTATCCCCATTTATTGTTTCAAGAAAGGGGGAGGGAGAAAGAGCAAATATGCAAAATTTCTAGACATCACATCAGTGGTGATACATAAAAGAAATATAAACAAAGTTCTACAGGAGGAGGATTTGGTTGTAAGTACAAACACCTTCACCACCCCCTGAGATCGATCTGATCACTCAATGGCCTACATATACCAAAAGCTAAACCTAAAGGAAAAGGTTTATATAAGGTTGAGGCCCTAAAGAATCACATTAAAGGGTATCTCAAAAATTCACTATAATAAGTTGCTTTGATACCGAAAAACCTAAAATTTGATCATCTCAACCTTGAGGTATATGAATATAAAAAATATATTTCAAGTCTTGGACATAATGCATCGTTTAATGCATTATCTAGACCGTCAATTTTCAAAATTCTCAAGGGTTAAAAGCTTTGTTTGATCTACACTATTCTCAAAGCTTTAATTTTTATAACGGGAGATGAAAATAAATGTTCAGGCCATCATAAAGACTTTCGACATTATTCAATGTTGTGTTTTACTTTGATTATCTGAGGCCCTCAGCCTTATACAAACCAAACCCAAACCTAAACCTAAACCTAAAATAGTTCATCGGTGGTGTTCACCAAAACAAAGAATAAAACTTTCTAGATGGAAATTAATGACGCAACACAACTAGGTAGTCTGAAGACATTGAAAATAAATAAGGAACAGGAAGAAAAGCATGTCTTCATAGATTGAGCAGCCATGCCCCTTTCCACGGCACCACGGCGAGAATCTGGTATGCAGCAGCATGCCCTAACCCTAACCCTAACCCTAATATGGTCTGGCATTGCAACCAGTGCACGAAATGAGTGCATTGTAAAGGCCACCAACAAATCTTGAGGACTGCAAACATATCATATGCGTCTCTCTCTCTCTCTACGTGATAGAGAGAGAAAGCAGTAATAGCTCTGTTGCCGAAGCATTCATCCTGCTTGTTCAAAGAACAAGAAGCATTTTTATTATACGTAGGAAGAGGAGAGAGAGTGCACATTTGCAGTGTGCAGGCAGATGCACGTATTCACTAATTTATTACTCGCTCATGCATCTATAATTTATACACACACGTACGATACGTAAAAGAGAAGGTACTTATCCTTACTAATAGAATCATCAATATAATAATAAATATCCATTTATTTTTATTTCACAATCCATATACTGAAACCTCGTATATATATGCTTTCAGTATGGTTTTTAATAAAGATGGTCCTTTTGTTTTTGATGAGGCATCTGTGTGTGTATGGTTCTTAGGGTTAGGGTTAGGGTTTTACCTGAGGAGGGGGAAGGCGAAGTTAAGGTGAGGGCCTTGAATTGAGAATCGATCCTGGAGAGGAAGAGCATGGCTTCTTCCAAGGGCTTGGTGAGCTCTTGCGCGTATTTGGTGAGCATTTCTGAGTAGGCTTCCATGAACTGATCCAGTGCTGGCTCCTCCTCCTCACCTCCTCTTGCTGCTGCTGCTGCCGCCGCCGCTGCCGCTGCCGTTGTTGAAGAGGATTTGGAGGCGGCTGCAGCCGCTACGCACACCTCTTCTAGCTGAGCCACCACCTCAGGAGGCGCTCCGACCTGCAAAAAGCCGAGCGTGCCCCATACAGGAATAAAAAACATACCAGAAACCAGAATAATGAATTTCACCTCTCTCTCTCTCTCGCTAACAAAACCCATATCATCAGAAACGAGAGTTCCATCTTCCCCCATCTCTCTCTAAACCCAAAACAAGAATTCCATCTCTCCCCCCGTCCCCTATAAACAAAACCCATGCCAGAAACGAGAATTCCATCACTCTTTCTCCCTAAACAAAACCCATATTCCATCACTCTCTGTAAACAAAACCCATATCAGAACGAGAACTCCATCTCTCCCTTTCCCCCCACAAATCAGAAAAGTGAATTCCACCAGTCTCTCTAGACGACGAACCCAATACCGCTCTTCCCCTCCCCTTCTCCCTCAAAATTCATATAAAACGACTCTCTCTCTCTCTCTCTCTCTATCAGAAAAAAAAAGAATCTGCACCATGTCTCTACCCTATCACTGTCACTCTAAATCCATATCAGAAACGACATTATTTCTCTCTCAATATACCCCTATCAGATGTGATTAATCTCTCTCCCTTTCCATATCAGCTATGGTAGATGGGTACACCATTCTTCCTTCCGGCACACAAGAACTATATCAGAAACAAGGAATCAAAACAATTCTCTCTCTCTCCAAACCCAAACCAAAAAACAAGAAATCAACTACTACACATGAAAAAATACAGTAAAATGCACAAGAAGTTAACAGTCACTCTCTCTGTCCAAAGTCCCAAACCGTATAAAAAACCAGAAATCAATTCCTCTCTCTTTTCTCACTACCTTCTGACAGTTTACATATGCGTTCAACAGGCGGGCGAAGTGGGGGTGAGCCATGATCTTCGCTTTCATGGAGGTCTCATCCTCTACCATATAACAACTGTCATTACTCTTTTTGTCTTTGTTATTCGCTTCTTCTCCATGAGCAGGACGCTGCAAAACCGGAGGGCTCGAAGGTGTCACAATCATCATCGCATTACCACCAAAACACCCCCCTCCTCCTCCTCCTCCTCCATTACTACGATTATCAATGTTATTGCTATTATTACTACTACTGTTATTGTTTTCTCCAAAACCCATCATGGCGCTGTATCCAAACAAGCAAGAACTCTGACCCTCCATTCTCTCTCTCTCTCTTCCCAGTCACTTTCTCCAGCTGTTTCAGAGACCCCCCCGCACCCCTCGCTTTAGAAATTGAGAAACTTTTGGTCCGGGTTCTTGCAGGAGAATACTGTCGGTCCGCTTACTTTATAGAGAGCGAAAGAGAATCCCTAGAGAGAGAAAGAGATACTAATAATTATAATAAGGGGAATAATCAGAGGGTCCATTTCCCCCTGCTCTTGCAGACTGCATGAGGAGGAACCCACACCATTAGCCACACTGCGGTGCCTGCACGCTTGCCTTCCCAATGAGAGAGAGAGAAAGACTGCAGTGTTTGATTCTCTCTCTACAAAAAACCTCGCCATTCTACATGGAGGGACCGTACCCTGATAAAAAAGTGGAGGAGGAACTCATCCATGTATGATGTTCATGATGCATCCCTCCATTATGTCCCATTTCGAATACCCAAAATGCCCATTTTGTCGGACACCTACCCTCCAAACCAAGTTAAATAAACAGAACCTCATATGGAGTTGACTGGGTCCATAACTCCATATTATTATTTAGAGAGAGAAAGGAAAAGAAGTTTTTCATTAGGGTGCGGTTTTGTATAGAGCCCTGGCTCAAACGATCGGCGCATCTTCAAATAGCATCCAAAAATGTGGATTAAATACTGAGAATTTTTTTGAAATTTAAAAATATATTTTTATTTTTAATTATAAAATTTAAAACTTAAAAACTATACTAAATCAAACAAATTTTTAAAACTTAAAAAAAAAAAATTGACCGTCCAAAAATTAGCCACCAGTATTTCCAAAAAGTGAAACCTATTTTTGTCTCATATTCATGCATCCTCATGTCAAAATGAACTATTTGGATACCAAAACAATCTTTTTTAGTGAAATTATTTGAGGTAGATTCTAATTTGATTGTACAGAGCCTCGGCTTATAAATTTTTCTCTCTTTGCGAGAGAGAAAAAAAAAAAGAATTTTTTTTTATTTGACATTGTCAAAAGCCTTTGGGATGAAAATGAAATGCGTGGACCCTCCTGGTATTTGAGAATTTGATTAGGGGCCACAAGATGTAAAAGCACTTAAGGCTCTCTTCTCTTTCTCTCACATCTCAAGCATCAGTTTATCTCACTAAAAGCACATCGATGGGCGTCTCTCTCACTATCCGGACGAATATTTATTGAAGAAAGAGAGTGAGGGGGAAGAGAGAGAAAGAGACAGATAGAGAGTTGCAGATAGGGCCATGGGCTGTCGTGCCTCTCTCTAGCAGTGGGAGCAGTACAAGACCCTTCCTTTTGTCTCAGATCGTCAGTTGTTCCCCATCTTTAGATTTGACGGTTGCGGGCCCACCCTCTCTCTCTTTCTCCTATTTCTCTCTACGCTTCTTCTTCTTTCTCTCTCTACGCTGCTTCTTCGTACTCTCTCTTTCTTTTCTTTCTCTTTCTCTTTCTCTTTATCCATAGCAAATCTCATTTCATAGTTCGAAACCCTTTTATTTTCCTTCTGAGAATCGATTTAGCTCCTTGGCCATGCAATATCAATCCAAACACTAAACAGAATACTCTTTTTTTTTATTTGCGATTTGAAAATTAATAAATAATATAGATTTTGTTTCCCATTGCAGATGAATAAAACCTTTTGGCTGTGTTCCCGATTTGAAGATAAGGAAATCAAACATTCAGAAAAAGAAAAAAAAAATGAAGGAAATTACTGAAGATTTTTTTGGACTTTTATGGGAGTTATTTTTTTCTTTATTTTTTATAGGTATATTTTTATTTTTTATTATTAGGGTTAATTGATTAGCATGGATTTTTTGGATTAGTTTAATAAAGCCAATTTTTAAGGATTTTTTTTTTTTTTTTTGTAGAAGGATAAATCTCTTTGTTCGGTAGGAGTATTCTCTTAGAAAAGCTTATCTTTTGTTTTTATTTGGATGTTTAATTTTTTTTAGAAAAGTTACGTGAGTCAATTGGAGTTCCTTTCCTTTATGGAAGGTAGGTGTGTTTTATTACTATTTTTGTATGGGTTGAAAGTACATTCTTTATCTTTGTATAAGGAACATGAAAATACATTTTTATCCTTTAGAGACACGGTGGAACATGAAAATACATTTTTATCTTTTAGAGACACGGTGGTGGTTATGAGTGTAAGTTGTCGATGGTAAAGAGAGTGGCCTTTGATTTTAGTGAATGTGGAGAGAACTTTTTCGGTGGTCATCTTTTGCGTGTGGTACGTGGTTGAGGTCTCGATTTTATGCGGTTGTAATTTTTTTTTTTTTTTTTTTTTTCTTTTTTTAAGCACATTTTTTTCTCAGTCGGATCTTTGCCGATAAACTTTCATCCGTATCAGGTGGTATCAAAGTAGTGGTTCTTATCAGATCATGGTGCTCACCGATGGTTCTTATCAGATCATGGTGGTGGACATGCTCGATAGCTAGGTATCGGGAATGAACGCATCCTGCAAGAACAAAACCTGCAAGACATTGATATAGAAGGTAAAATGAGGAGTTGACCTAACGCTTAGTGCAAAACCCTGCCCGAACATACTACGGTGATGGTAATGAGTCAAAAGCTACCTTCGAGAACCCACTTTATGTATACGCTCCACATTGGGAGCCTTATATTCGAGAGAGTAGATCACAATATTCCAACATTACAGTTGATCTACATATTTTGAAGGAGAACAAGGTTGATTTTGGAGTTGGTCATATCGAAAATCAGCAAGTTGTACATTAAGATCAGTCACCAATTTTTGATATACACTTAGATGATAAATACAATCCTGCAATAGATCTGATCTACAATGATTACAAGATTTCATTGTTGAATTGATATTTGATGGAAAAAACTGAAGGATTCAAAAGAGAATCAATAGCCGAAGTTAGTTCAGTATTTAAAAGTATTAATCTTGAATATGCTCCTTTGATATATTTTAGGCTGAGCACGAGCAATTTCAACAAGATTACATGGATAAATTGATTCAATTTCAACATATGTGGCCAAACATATTGTATCGATATACATTGACTCTTTCCTCTAGGGTTTTTCAAATTCAATACCTCTTTTAATTTCAATACGGTTTTGACTAATGCAGTAATCCACAAGTTTCATGATCGTGTTTACAATATTCGGATTGAATAAAGTTGCAAGATTAACACAAATTTCCTCTTAGCTTATTTTTAAACTCGAGAACGAGTTTTCACGAACTAAGGGAGCTTATTTCTAAACTCTATAATTTCAGTAGTTTTATTCTTCTCAAGTTTTAGGGGACTTAATTATTCTTTATGTTTTATGGGTGCATTTTTAGTTTTTATTATTGTGGTTAATTGATAGAAATAAAATTAGTATGTGTTTTATTGGGTTAGTTTGATAAAGTCCATTTTTTATAGAATGTACTTTCTTTTTTTTTTTTGTGTAGAAAGATAAATCCTTTTGTTAGGTATGAGTGTTTTTCTAGAAAAGATTATCTTTTTTTTTTGTTTGAGAAAGTAACATGAATTGGAGCTCCTTTTCTTTTAAAAAGGATAAGTGTGTTTTATTAATGAGATTGTATACAATGAGACCATTTACTTTTCGAATAAAGAGGTTACAACTACTTACAACCATCCGAAGTGAAATACAATAGCTTGGGTGTGTTACAATGTTTGACAAAAACTCTTTTCAACTTTGATCTTGTTTAATGAAATAAATGTAGTTACCCAATTTCACATCCAACTGTTAAGATTTATTGTGATCACCTTATACCAAAAGTAAATGATCGCATTATATACTTTCCCTTTGTTAATAACTTTGGTATGAGTTAAAAGTCCATTATTATATTTAGATAACGATCATGGAAATAAGGCGTTATGATTTATCTTTTAAAACCGCAATGACAGTAATGAATCCAAGTCATTAATTGTAAAGAGGTTGGTTATTGATTTTAGTGAATGTAACAAAGTTCTAGTAGATATAGAGAGAGAGTTTTTCTGTTGGTTATCTCCGGCTTTTGGTGTATGGTGGACGCCTCGACTCCCCATGTTTGTATCCTTTTATCGCGAATTTGTTCTCTCACAATAAAATTGTATTTGCTAGTTATCATGGCCTTAAAATGTAATTAAGGCACAAGAGAGAATAGAATGCAAGGCACAATAGAGAATATAATGTAAAGTGTAAATTAAATCGAGAAAGAAACGATTGAATGGCAGGCAGAACATAAAGTTTTATGTCATATCTTGATGCTCTTTACTAACTAGATACTGTATATGTATGTGTCTATTTTCAAATTCCCTTTGGGCCTGTTAGGATCCCTGGATTTTTCAATCCTGGGTAAAGTTAATCTTAGAATTGAGATTTAATGGAATTGACATTTTCTGAAATATGGTGTATGCTGTTTGGATCGTATCCGGTAGAAATCAAAAAAATGCAAATTCCTTATTTGGATTGCCTGAAATATCTTTTTTTACAAAATGCAAATCCTCTCTCTCTCTCTAAAACTTAAAATTTTGAAATAGTTTATCTTTCTAAAATTTTTTTTAAAATTTTAATACACTCTCTTTCAAAAACTTAAAATTTGAAATAGTCTACTCTCTAAAAATTTTGAGATAGTTTCTCTCTCTAAAAATTTTATGTACTTTTTCTCTCTAAAATTTGATATAGTTTCTCCTGTGAAATTTTGAGATATTTTCTCTATCTAAAACTTAAAATTTGAGATAATTTTCTTGCTAAAAATTTTAAGATAGTTTCTCTTTATAAATGTTTTTGGTTTTTCTCACTCTAATATTTGATATGGTTACTCTCTTTACAATTTCAAGATGCTTTCTCTATCTAAAAATTAAATATTTGAGATAGTTTCTCTCTCTAAAATTTTCAGGTAGTTTTCTCTAAAATTTTAATATATTTTCTCTCTCTAAAACTTAAAAATTGAGATGGTCTCTCTATCTAAATTCTTTTAAATACTTTCTCTATCTAAAAATTTCAGGTATTTTCTCTACTTAAATTTGATATAGTCTCTCTCTAAATTTTTAAGATATTTTCTCTATCTAAAACTTAAAATTTTACATAGTTTCTCTCTCTAAAATTTTCAAGTAGTTTCTTTCTATAAAATTTTAATATACGTTCTCTATCTAAAACTCAAAGTTTGTGATAGTTTCTCTATCCAAATTTTTTTAAATAGTTTCTCTCTCTAAAAATTTTAGTTACTTTCTCTATCTAAAATTTGATATAGTTTATCTCTCTAAAGTTTTAAGATATTTTCTTTCTCTAAAACTTAAAATTTGGTATAGTTTCTCTCTCTAAAAATTTTCAGGTAATGTCTCTATATAAAAATTGATCTAACTTCTAATCTCTAAAATTTTAATATGCTCTCTCTAAAATTTAAAATTTGAGATAATTTCTCTCTCTATATGTTTTGAGATATTTCTCTCTAAAATTTTTTAAGTAGTTCATCTCTCTAAAATTTAATGTTATATTTTCTCTCTCTAAAAACTTTTGTATGCTTTCTCTCTCTCTAAAACTTGATATAGTTTGTCACTCTAAATTTTTAATATATTTTCTCTCTAAAATTTGATATAGTTTCTTTCTCTAAAATTGTAATATTTTATTGTTTTTCACCAGCAAAATAGGTCATTTCCATTAAATGTCAATACCACCTATTTTGGTGGAATTGAGATTTCCAAATTTAGGCTTAAAATGAGCATTCAGGAGTCCTACGGAAATCTTAATTCCAATAAAAATATCAATTCTAAGCGAACCAAACACAATTGGCACCACTTTTTAAGGAAAAGTGACTCCTATAAATCTGAATCTAAGGAACCAAACGGGCCCTTTATTTAAAGTCTCTCTAAACTTTAAAATTTTAGATTTATTTAAAGTAACTCCTATAAATCTAAATTTTAGATTTATACTGTTATTATTTTTTGATCTTGAACGATCTACTCTAGATTTTGGAAAGCTTGAAATTTAACTTTGTTCCTATAAGAAAACTTCTGAATGAACCCAACGATAAACTTCAGCCCTTGAAATTCTAACCTCACTTACTTATTGTTGTAAAGTAAATCATTAAAGGTAGTAGAGTCATATCAATATTTTGTCCTTCTAAAAAGTTAAAAAGTCCAACTAAAGCTATCTAGCTATCTTTAGTTAAATTTTTAAATTTTGGATCTTCAATGTTTGAAGTTTTTTATTTTTGTATTTTTAATTTGTTTATAACAAAGGTAGGCTTTAGACCCTCAATGACCGAAATAAAGGTAATTTTGTTAAAAATAAAAAAAAAAGAAAAAAAAGAAAAGAAAAGAAAAAGGGGGCATGATCATGACGTAAAAAGAAGATTTGGGGAAAAAATTTAAATAACAAAAATCCAGGGAGATATGTGCATAAAATTTCCAATTTAAAACTGAAATGGAGATGCATACATGGTGTGATTGTGCATGGTGGCAATGTAACTATAAAGGCTTCTGAAAAAAACAAAGCACGCACTACGCTCATGTGTATGCTAACAGTATACTACATGCAATCTCAACTTACCATACTTGTGCTTAGTAATAATTACTGTTGAGATTAACCACTTTTTTTGAAAGATGAGATTAACCACTTTGTCTTTTGTTTTTATTGAAAGTAGATTAGCAGTAAGTGGGATTCGAACTAAGGACATAATGCTGCAATTGTCCACACCTTAACTAGTCAAGCCAAGCCCAACCTAAATAATTGTTCATTTGATTAACCAACAGTAAATTTTGTGAGCAGAATAATTGATCTTGAAAAGAATGTACACTCAAGCGGTCTAGATAAAATCTGTGTACCATTTGCGAATCTCAAGCAGTGTGATGTATACTTTCTTTGCATATGGTGTGATTTATAATAATTTACCTAATGGCTCCTGCCTCACAAAATTCTAGCTAAGTTTATATCAGTGTTACGGGACTTGTCCGAGTCGGCTAAGTAGCAGTTTTGTATGTACATAGGTTTATATGACATACTCTTCAACAAAAACAAAAAAAGAATCAAATAAATCGAAAATAAAATAAATTAGAACAAAAATAATTATTCTCCTATAAATATATAAAACACAATAAAAAAATAAGTTGTAATGAGATACATGCTTCTCTCCTCCATTTAATATTCTTCGTGATTTTGATGTAAGTGGCTTGGAGCACGCCATAGGAATTAAAAGATAAAGAAAGTAACTAACAAAAATGAAAATGGGATAATAATTGGTGTATAAGCTATTGTTAATAGGGAACATTATGGATACCCCTTAAAATGGACTTTGTACACATTATACTCCCAATATTTTTAGTATCACACGTATCACTCAGTTATTGTTTTTTCTTGCTTTTATCATCTAGTAATAAAGTCATTGTTTTAAAGATTAAATTATCATTCCCGTCTTTTACCCTATCCATTAAGTCTTTCTCTCTCTATCCACCCTCTCTATCTTTTTCTTTTTTCCCACCCTCTCTCCTCCTAATAAAAAAGTTATTGCTTTAAAGATTAAACTACCTTTCTCCTGCTTTACCCTACCTATTAAATCGCTCTCTCTCTTTCTGTCTCTACCCTCTCTCTCCCCTCCCTCTCTTTCTACCCATCCTCTCTCTACCACTCTCTATGGGTAGAGAGAGAAAGATAGAGAGGGAGGGTAGAGAGAAAGAGAGAGAGATTTAATAGGTAGCGTAAGGCAAGAGAAAGGCAGTTTAATCTTTAAAACAATGATTTTTTTACTAAGAGTAATCAAGAAGAAACAATAACTTGGTCGTGGGTGTAATACTAAAAGGATTGGGGGGTAGAATGTCTACAAAACTCAGTTTGGGGAGGTATCCATAATTTATCCTTGTAAATATATTTAATGTCTCTACTATCCTATATCCAATAATAGGCTTTTAGCCGTTATAGGCTGCCTCGAGAGCAAAAGTTTGTCCCAACTATGCCTTTATCACAGGGATAACCTAAACTGTGTGCGTAAGGTCCAGAGCTACCATTGGCCCGAACTCCGTATATGATGGACAGTCAAATTTCATGCATGAAGCCGACAAAGTGACTGAAATTCCAGTCGTTGGATTTCAGATTCCGGCCAAAACTCAAAAGTTGTGAAATCTTCATTCGGGTTCCAAATCGTGTTGCGTTTGTTACCATGCGATCGTGACGGTAGGCTTAGTGCATTACTATGAAGAAATCATCGAAAAACATTATGAAACGAGCGCACTATCGATCCAAAATTTTCAAGGTTAAAGAAAATTTCAAGTCTCACGATCGTGGCTCAAAAATGCTCTCCATGGCTCGAAGTTTGTATCAAAATGATCGCCATGCCAAGTCCTATAAAAAAATAATAATCTTTCGATCAAACGGGTATTAGAAAGGCCCCAGTTCAGCCATGGAAGATCACGCAAATTCTTGGGCAGCTGCAGTGACTGTTCTGAAATTCCCCACATTATTAGGCAGAGGCAAAACAATCCTTTTGCACCCATTTTTAGAATTTATTTAAATTCAATTAAATTGTAATTATCTTCAATTCTAGGTAGTTTTTGGGCGTACACCCATGTTTTAGCCCAATTCTATATAAACAGGTAATGCCTCATTATACAAAGGACGGATTCATTCTTCTTGGATAAATCAATAAAATTCTACATTTTGTATACGCTTGTGGGTACTTCTTAGAGAGAGAGAGAGGAGAGAGAAAGAAAGGGTCGGTACCCTTCAAGCAGGTAAGTTTCTCTCCTCTTCTCTTTCTCTCTCCTCCCCTCTTTTCATATCCTCCTCTGTTTCTCTCTCCTCCCTCTTTATCATCTCTATCTCTTTCTCTCTCCTCCCCTCATTCTCATCGCTATCTCTTTCTTATCACTATCTCTCTCTCTCTCCTCCCCTTCTTCTCATCTCTATATCTTTATCACTCTTCTTCTCATCTCTATCTCCCTCTGTTCTTCGTCTAATGCATTCGGTGATGCCTAGTGCCGGCTGGATCTCTCTTTCTCTCCTTCTCTTCTGCTGCAGTCGATGAAGCCTATCGTCGGCTGGATTTCTCTCTCTCCTCCTCTCCAGTTGCAGTTAGTGAAGCCTAACGCTGGCTGGATTTCATCTCTCCTTCTCTTCTGTTGTAGTCAGCGAAGCTTAGTGCCGACTCAATTTCTCTCTCTCTCTCTCTCTCTCTCTCTCTCTCTCTTTTGTAACAGTCGATGAAACTTAGCGCTAACTCAATCTCTTTCTCATGCTTCTCTTCCATTACAACTAATGCAAGCCTATCGCTGGCTGGGTCTCGTCCTTTCTTCTCTTTTGGCATAGTCGGTGATGCTTAGCACTAATTGCATTTTCTTTCTTCTTTTCTAGCATAGTTAGTGAAGTCTAGCGCCGACTGCGTTTTCTTTCTTCTCTTCTGGCACTGTCGGCGAAGTCTAGCACTGACTACGTTTTCTCTGTTTTCTTCTACCACAGTCGGTAAAGCCTAGCGTCGACTGCATTTTCTCTCTCTTCTTTTGACACAATCGACGAAGCCTAGTGCCGACTGCATCTTCTCTCTCTTCTCTTCTATATAACACCATCGATGAAGCCTAGCGCCGATTGTATTTTCTCTCTCTTCCTTCTAACACAATCGGCAATGCCTAGCGCCGACTGCGTCTTCATTCCACCTCTCTCTTTTATTCTCTCACCTTTCATACTCTTCTCTTCTTTTCTTCTCCCTCCTTCCTTCTGTTCCCTTCTTCTCTTTGTTCATTTCTTATTCTTTCCTCATAACCATCATTTTGTTATTCTTTCATTCGATTACGAGGTATTAAGGTTAGCCTCTCAGTCCTGTCGTCTAGCCGTAATGTTATTATGCCAGGATTACTTGGCCCGCTTTATTGCCATGACAGAAGAATAAAAGCCAAGGAAGGTGATTTCGAACCAGTTTTATTACTGAGGGGCTTTCTTCTTGATCTAAGAGGGCACTCATGCGAGCCAGCTTGAGTAAGTCTCGAACCCACCTTAAATTCCTACCTCACGATTGGTAACACCTGCCCCCGTTCTCGAATGAGGTTCTCGAGATAGCGATTTAAAAAACAACCCGGGTCTTCCCTCAAAACCCGAGACGCGTGCTGTCCGTTCTCCAAAGAATCCAGAGGGCGAGATCGAGGCACCTAACCAGCTTGGCGACTCCACTGAGGACTTACTACCCCTTAGTCGGATCGTTCTTGTTTTGCTAGTTTCTTCTTTTATTATCTGCTTTCATTATCTTTTCACATTTTATTTATGGCCTGCAGGTTCTGTAACCCATTTATCTGGATCGGGGATTTTCTTATCCCCGCATTCAAGAGTGTCCCTAGGGAATAAGTTCCTTCGACTTCATTCCCAACCATCCTCTTGAGCAAAGACCCCTTGTCTAGCTCCAGGTCTTAAACTGGACTTGTGTGAGGCGGGATTTAAAGGTCCCTCACTCCTCATCTCCTTGCTCTGGTGGAAACTCCACCAAGGCGCCCTGCATCAGCAGCACTTCTGTTGCCTCACACAGCATGCACCCAGCCACTAGCAAGTCACTTGCTGGTCGTGTTCTTGAGGTATGCCGGAACGCTGCTCAGTCCCTTTTTGAAAAAGGAAAGGAAAACATGTTGCCATTGCTTTTGTTGGTCTCTATAAGGCTACTCCCCATATTTCTGCACCATTGGTCTCTATCCCTAGAGGCTCAACACATAAAGGCGGACACGGTCTCCAACCCTCGCACACACCACAAGGCTCGTGGGTCAACCACTCGAGCCACATTTTGGGGCAACCCTTATGCTATCCCGAGTCAGCATTCAGGATCAAACCTTCTAAGGTCTAGGCCTGTGCACGTTGATCACATGCATCTCACTGCTCGGGGCAACACCATCATTGCGCCAACCCGAGTTCAAAGGAGATGACCTCCGCGTCTTTTTATTCAGCATACACAAGCGCACCCTGTAAGGGGCAGGCCTACACTTTCTCTCTTACAGACACCTGCTCATTGTTCTCGGCCTCCTAAGGCCAGGCCACTTGCACAAGCCCGGGCTGACCCTCAGATCTCCTGTAATACTTCTTCAGGGGGCGCACACGTGTCGTCATCACAGACATCCCCTCGCCCTAGACTCCGGCCTTCTCATAACTCAATCCTGCTCCGGCCCGATCCTCCTTCATTGAGCAAGCACCTTCAGCCTTGACACTCGAAGGTTTTCCTCAAGAGTACCATCTGGAACCAGTCCCGTCACTTTGATCGTGTCTCTAGAGCTCTTAAGAGAGCTCGGGGCATTGACCTGATGGAAGATCGAGTCTTTCATCCTCCCCAGCCCAAGATGACTCCAGTTCCTAACCCTCATCCATTGCTGCACTTGATGGAGACAACTCTCTCCTGTGCAAGAAGAGTTGACCAGCCGCGACCTAGATCGCAGTTTTGACTCGAGGTCCATTAAAACTTAAAGGCTAAACGCAATAGAGGTCTTCAAATTTTGACTAGGGAGGTGGCCAAGGCAATCAAAACAACCAATTCTGACGACCCTCTTCACTTGAATCCCTTCTACCCCCTTCAGATGATGAAGCCTGAAGAAGAGCTCCGTGAGCCCTGTGTTGTTGTTACTGTCGCAGAAGAAGACCCGGCTACTCAGTAGCCACGATCCTAAGACTGTCGAGAACCGGTCCAAACATGATTAGGATACAAGAGTCGAGTTCAGTCAGGGCATGTTGGCCCCCTGCTGACTGACCTATCACGTACGACCCATCAAGTTCTCAAGCCCTCAGTAGCCACTATTGACCTCCATAGAGAAACAATCAGTGTAATGGTTGTAAGCGAGCCAAGTGATGTTCAGGAAGAGTGCATGAACAAGTTTGAGGATATGGTGATCGCGATGATATAAAAGATCGATTGTATCGATGCCACACACCAGTCGGCTAACCATGAGGTCAATTCCCATCACTCTTGTATGAGGATGGAGCCCCAGCTCTTTCAACAGATTCAAATAGCACAAAAAGAAGATCCCCAACTCATGAAAATCCTATAAGAAATAAAGCTAGAAAGAAAGGATGACTTCTCTATGAGCAGTGATGATCTGTTAAGATTTAAAGATCGGGTATGTGTTCTGAATGATGAGAGTGTGAAGCGAGCTATTTTGGAGGAAGCACACTACTCCCATTATACTGTACACTCAGGGAGTACTAAGATGTATCAGGACATGAAGAAGACTTTCTGGTGGAATGATATGAAAAAGGAAGTGGCCAAATTTGTCTCTAAGTGCTTGACATGTCAGCAAGTGAAAGTTTAACATCAGAAACCCACCAAACTGTTATAGCCCATGCTCATGCCAGAGTGGAAATGGGAATACATCACTATGGATTTTATCTCTGGTTTGCCTAGAAGAGGTGCTGGGCATGATCGTATTTGGGTCATTGTGGACTGACTGACTAAAGCTGCTCACTTCTTACCAATTCACACAACTTATACTTTAAATAAATTGGCCCAGTTATACACTAAATAAATTGTGAGGTTGCATGGAATACTTGTTAGCATCGTGTCCGACACAGACACTAGATTTACTTCAAGATTTTGGAATAGTATGCAATCAGCTTTGGGGACACGACTCATTTTTACAACTGCTTTCCACCCCCTGAGTGATGGGTAGTCAGAAAGGACTATTCAAACCCTGGAGGATATGTTAAGGGCTTGTGTTACTGATTCCAAAGGAAGCTGGGATGGCCATGTCCCGCTGATAGAATTTTCTCATAAGAACAGCTTCCAAACCAGTATTCAAATTGTGCATTTTGAGGCCTTGTATGGGAGGAAATGTAGATCGCCTATCTTTTGGGATGAGGTCGGTAAAAGGAGGCTGTTAGGGCTAAAAATTATTTAAACGACCTCAGAAAAGATTGCCTTGATTTGCGAGAGACACAAGGCTGCTCAAGGTTGACAAAAGAGTTACACTGATAATCTAAGGAGAGACCTCGAGTTTGAGGTGGGTCATCGAATTTTCTTGAAGATATCACCAACTAAGGGTATTATGAGATTCAACAAGAAAGGAAAATTGAGCCCACGATTTACTGGACCTTTTGAAATTTTGGAAAGAGTTGGGAGTATGGCTTATCAACTTGCCCTACCACTTGAGTTGGCGAATATTCATGACGTGTTCCATGTACTGTTAAGGAAATATCAGCGAGACCCGTCCCATGTTCTGAGTTATAAACCAATTCCAATAAGAGAAGACATGCCTTATATTGAATGACTTATTGAAATACAGGACAGGAGAGTGTAAATGTTACGCAATAAAGAAATTCCTCTGGTCCGTGTGTTTTGGCAATATCACTCAAAGGAAGAATCGAAATGGGAACGAGAAGATGAAATCCGGGATAAGTACCCCCAATTGTTAGATTGACTAAGACTCGATTTTGAGGATAAAACCCTATTTAAAGGGGGGATGATGTACCGATCCAGACTTTCCCAGCTAGAGAAAGTGCGCACGGCGGTGAAGAGAAAGTGCACACGACAGTGAAGAGAGAGAAGAAGAAAAAGTATGCATCATGGTGAAGAGAAAGTGTGCATGTTATTAAAGAGAGAGAAGAAGAGAAAGTGTGCACAATGATGAAGAGAAAGTGCGCACGACGATGAAGAGAAAGTGCACATGGCGGTGAAGAGAGAGAAGAAGAGAAAGTGCACACAACGGTGAAGAGAAACTATGCACGACGGTGAAGAGGTAGATGAAGAGAAAGTGCACACGACAGTGAAGAGAAAGTGCGCACGATGGTGAAGAGAGAGAAGAAGAGAAAGTATGCACGGTGGTGAAGAGAAAGTGCACACGGTGGTGAAGAGAATGTGTGCACGGCGGTGAAGAGAAAGTGTGCACAGCGGTAAAGACAAAGTGAGCGCGCGGCTGTGAGAAAGAAGCAGAAAAGAGTGTCACCGTGCGCAACACCGCCGAGCCTGTGCATGACCCATGGATGCCACTTGCCTACTGCATGCTACCATGCCACCTATCAAATTACATGTCAATGAACTGCCACACGGCAACCCCAAGCTGCCACCTCACACTTTTGGAGTACATAAGCCTCTCTCTCTTTCCCTCGTGCAATGTTCTCACTCTTATAAGCCAAAGCACTTAGCATTTGCAGCCCCCTTTCTAACCTTTGTTGGAGCACAAATTTAGGAGCATGAGGAGTGAGGATTGGGAGGAAATCTAGAACACCATTGCAACACAAGGTAAGTGGATCAAAAACCTTGCATGTCTTTAGGTATGGAAGTATTAAAATTAAGCAAGAACTTATATGAATTTTGGGGAAACGATGGTTGCATGTGTATTCCGTTGGGCCATGTCTTCCAAAAATTAGGCCTTCTTTGCAAGACAAGATGAGCACTGAAATTACTATTGTTGATCCTGAAAATATCTTCATATGAGTCTCATTTAAGATGAAAAAGGTTTCATATTAATTTCTAACCTAAATTCGGAGTAATTGATTGCTACTTGAGAAATGCCATGTTTGCACTGTGTAATTCCAAGGAATTGTGTTTTTTGGCAATATGTTGACCTATCAAATGACGTCCAAATGATCTCAAATCATCCCCATTAGAAAGATATATGTGTCTACTAAATGTTTCATGTTTGAATCTTGCTGAAATTCTTTATGCATGAAGAGTTATGCTACAAAATGTGTAAATAGGTCACTATTGACAAATTTAGTAAAATTTCAGAACTGATGTCTTTGTTATCATGAATTTTAACTGACCAAATAGAGTCCGTTTTCTTCTAAATCACTGCTATTTGAAATATCTATGAGTATGGTTGAAATCACATGTTGAGCATATATAAAATTCCTCCTAGATTGGGAGTTATATAATTATTTGTAAAGATATGTCACTGTGTATAAATATCATAAAATCAAGAAACATTACTTTGGTTGTCACCAAACATTCGAATGCCCGAATGGAGTTCAAATATTTTAAAACTACACTTATTTGAAAGATACATGTTTTTAATCTAATTTTGGTTTTGGAAACACTTCAAAATGCCTTATGGATTGAAAGTTATAATTGTGCTAAGTGGGACATGTCAATGTCCCAACTGCATGGCAGGTTTCAAATGGGATGCCTCCATTCTAATGCGCTTTTGAAGGGCCAAACGAGGTCCAAACACTTTCAAACGACCCCCATTTGAAAGACATTCATGTCTAGTGTAAAATTAGTATTAGAGCTGTTTCGAATGGATCAAAATTATAACCCTGTTTATGACTGGACGTCACTGTCTAAAATTGCCGAAAAATGTGATAATCTGATACTGAAAATTATGACACCGTGATACTGAAAATAGGATACTGTGATACGGCATCACTGATTAATGTTGTGATTCTATTATATTGAAACTATTGTACATGTCATGACCTCTATGCAATGGGTCCTCCATTGGTAGTGGATACTGTGATTCTGTTATGTTGAAATTGTTATATGTGCCATTACCGCTACGCAATGGGTCCTTCATTAGTAGTGGATACTGTGATTATGTTATATTGAAACTGTTATATATGCCATGACCGCTACGCAATGGGTCTCCCATTGGTAGTGGATATTGTGATTCTATTATATTGAAACTGTTATAGGTACCACGACCGCTACGCAATGGGTCCTCCATTGGTAGTGGATACTATGATTCTATTATATTGAAATTTTTTTATATGCTATGACCACTACACAATGGGTCCTCCATTGGTAGTTCGGTATACTGTATCTCGACTTCTGTGATAGGAGTGGAGTCGAGAAGTGACTATAAATGACTAGGACGATCACTCCCCCAAATTGTTATGGGCACTATGCATTGGGGCCTCCAATGGTAGTGTAACACCCTCTCGTTTGAAGGCGTAAGAAGAGGGTCGTGTCTTGCAAGGCCACAGCCTATCGAAAATCCCAAAGCATGCTGAGGAATTGTGTGCATGAGTGCGGACATTACGAAATGGGACCTCCATTTCTCATTGTCCTCCCTCCTAATGAGGGTAGACGTTCCAAATTACAGGATTGGTTTAGCCAGATCGATGTGGCTTCTACTTTGGGAATAAACATATATGTTCTGTTTATCTAAATTAGGCATTTTGTGTGAACATCTAACTGTAATTGTGATAAGCATAGATGTATTTTCCATATCAAGAACAATTGATACTCTGATATCTGAATGTTACTCTCTTTACATGGAAAGTATATATTCTGAAGCACAATCGTACTCTGTGATGTCAGTATGATTTCTGATGAACCGTAGACCATGTTATTATGTATATGCATGTAGGGTGGACTGCATGGGCCCTGATCTACATGCTGGGCTTTTAGCTCATTCTTCTTATTTTTCCATCTGTGTAGAGTGATAACCGACCATTCTTGAGGGGGCAACTAGACATTGGTGGAAGGCGGTTGAAGCTTGGGACTGAACAAGGAACTTTTTGATAGTAGGTGTTGGATGGCGGTGCCACACTGTTGTTTTTATGTAATATTGTCTTGTTTTGTCAGGCTGGTAGTTCCTTGGGCAGAATTGTAGTGAACCTTTGGACATTTTATATGTACATAATGGTTTTAATTTGTATTGTATTATGTTGCTTGTTGAATGAGTTTTTATTTCTTTTGTGGTTTGCTTTGATTATGTATTTCTAAATGCATTGAGCCAATCCCATCTGAGTGACGTTCATGACCTTCGGTCGCGATCTCGCACTCTGTCGCCCTTCGGCTGATATGGTAGGGGTTAGGGGGTGGGGTCGTGATAAGCAACCTCATTCTTCGTTAACAAGGCCTTAGTTCTCCCTCAACAAGGCCTTAGAAAAGCCGAAGAGGACCCCTTATTCTTTTTCACGAGCAAGTGAAGGTGAAAACGAAGCACTATCCAAAGAAGGCTGGAACATGACACCCCTCTTGTTATAACAAATGATTCATCCAAGCGCCAGACAATGAACACGACCAAACTCCCCATTTAGTCGATCTTCACCACCAAAGGGATGGCCGAATCAAGAGTTTCACGACCCATCCTCGAATGAACAAGAGCCCTCCATCAAGAGCTCCCTAGAGCATGAAAACAACTCTCGAATGAACGAGAGCCCTCCATCAAGAGTTTCACGGTTGACGTTGGGTACACGTTGACAAGCATCCTGCCTCAGCGCCTCCCTCCAAAAGTTTTAGGCCTCAGCGGCACCTCACAAAACAAAATTCCGGCCTCAGTGCCACCCTCCAAACATTTCAGGCCTCAGCGCAACCCCATAAAACAAAATTTAGGCCTCAGCGCTGCCCAACAAAAATTTCAGGCCTCAGCGCTGTTGGAAGACATTTTTATCATCATAGGTCCCTGGTCAATAAAGCCTAACAAACAGTTGAAATTCTGATAGTCTCAGAATAACCCCAAAATTAATCAAGATCTTCATAAGGACCTTCAAAAATCTCCTACCGAATTTCATCGCATTCCGACATGTCTAAGACAACGCAGACTAGGAAACAATTTCGGTAGAATTAGCTTCTAGCACCCTGAAATGGGCCCTATAACTAGAGCTATATTTTTTATATCTCAAATTGCTATGGGACCACCTCCATTAGATCTGGAATAGTTGAAAACCCCAAGGGGTCAAATTTCAGCTCGAACGGACATCTAGGAAGAGGTTATAAGTGAAAGAGCGAAACAAGATGAGTCACATGCTATTCTCGTGTGGCCACTTTGCAACTCAACTCCATTAAAGGGGCAGTCACGACTAGTTACTTTCAATGCTTAGATCTCCCTCATTCGAGATCGGATCGAGCTCAAACTTGATGGACCGTGTTCGTATCGTCGAGACGAGTGTTTTGATACGTTGCATGCCCCGCGACAACGCCCGAGGCCGAAGACAAGCTAGAGAGAAGTTGTTGATCCCTGAAGAAAGTGTAGGAAAATCAGCAGCATCGTGCCTCGCTCGAGCAGCCAAATCACTTTGCAAGCCCGATCGATGTGAAACCAATTGTATCACGTGCGTAAGGCCTAGGGCTATCCCTAGTCGTACATGATGAACGGTCAGATTTCGCACACAAAACCGACAAAGTGACTCCAAATTTCGTCTCAACAATTCCAGATTTCGGTCAAAACTTCAAAGTTATAAAATCTTCGTCCGGACTGCGTTTGTTGCCCCGCGATCGTGAAGACATGCTTAGTATGCTTCAACAAAGAAATCACAAACAAACATCAAGGAATTAGCATACAATTGATCCAAAGTTTTAAGATTCATTCAAATTTCAAGTCACATGATCGTGCCCTAAAAACACGTTCCATGGCTCAAAGTTGGTATCAAATCGATCGCCATGCCGAGCTACAAAAAAACAAAAATAGTTTGATCAAATGGGCATCAGAACAACCTCGGATCATCCAAGAAAAATCATGCACGTTCTAAGGCAACATAGGGACTGTCTTGGAATTTCACAACTTGTTAAGAAGGGCCAAATCTATCATTTTGCACACTATTTTCTAATTTCTTTTAATTCAGTTAAATCTTAATTTCCAATAATTGGGTTTAATTTTGATAAATCCACCCATGTTTGAGCATAGTTCTATATGTAACACGTACCATCATTATACGCAAAGGCTTGGAAACCCTTCACAAAAGAGAATTTTAACTGAATAAAATTCCCTTTCCTTCTCATTGTTGGGTCACGTTTGGAGAGAGAGAGTAAGGAGAGAGAAACTTTTAAACAGGTATCCCTAGGCTTAAGGTAAATCTTCTCTCTCTTCTTTTCTTTCTTCTTCCTCTTCTTCATCTGAGCCTCCCTTAGAGGCCATGCACGGCAGTGGCAGTGGCAGTGCTGTGCATGCCTCTTTCCTTTCTTTTTTCCCTCCCCGTGGTTTCACAGGTTGTGTATGGTGATGATAGCGCCATCCGCGAGCTCCTTTCCCCCTTCAGTTCGTTCATCTCTATCGCTCAACGAGGCTTGCAAACAATGTTGCTCATCGCCATCCGCAGATGTATCCTCGATGCCTCAGTGAAGAAAACAGATGGAGAAACTTATTGCTGCCCGTAGGGGTATCCTCCAGTTGCGTGCCTATCGCAGATGGCAATGCCCATTGTCGCTCGAGAGAGGTCGCGACAACACCTATCACCGTCTGCGAGCTTCCTTCGTAGGCTCAGTGCCTATCGCCATCCGCGAGCTTCCTTCTTGCGTTTGGTGCCTATCGCCGTCTGTGAGCTTCCTTTGCAAACTCGGTGCCTATCGTGGTCCATAAGCTTTCTTTGTGCATTCGGTGCCTATAGTCATGCGCAGGCACTTCTTATATCCCACTCCTCTCGCCGCGTGCCTTGGCAAGAACTGTCACCGCACGCCTGTCGAATGGCTATCGCCGGGCACTTCACAAGAGACTATTGCCGCCTATGCAGGGGTGTGCTACCCTCTTGTGTTGCCCTTGCAGCGATGCCTAGCACCGCCTGCAGTTCACTACTTGCCCTCTAGCCATGAGCAGTAGTGTCTAGCGCCATCCAAAGGTCGTGACACTGCTACTCCGTAGTTTTGGGTGGTGACACTTAACGTTGTTGGGACCCCATCTCTTCGTTATCTCGTGCATTCTCTTCATTCTCGTCTCGCTTGACCAAGGATGGACCCAGTCTAGTGTTGTCATAGCAGTCTGGCTGTCGAGTAGTGTTGCTGTCGTGCTGGTCTTAAGTATCATGTCTGTCTTGCTGCCACACTAAATTAAGATAGTCGGGTTGGGTGCCTCGATCTCGACCTCTAGATCCTAGAGGATCGGGCGATGCGTGGCTCAGGTTTCGGGGGAGACTCGGGACATTTGTGAGATCTCTCTCACAGAAACATCGTTCAAAAACAGGGGCAGGTGTTACCAACCGGTGAGAGAGGAATTTAAAGGCGTGTTCAGGACTTATTCAGGCCCACTCACGTGGGTGCCCTCTTAGATCACGAAGAAAGCCCCCCAGTAATGAAACTAGTTCAGAATCGCCTTCCTTCATTCGTATTCTTCTAATTTTTTGCTTTCCTGTAATCACACACATATTATGGGATAGGTGGGTCAGACCTGACCCTTTTCCTCTTTGATGATCATTTGCAAGCATACATATTCAAAAAGAAAGAAAGACAAGGGGGGGGGGGGGGGGGGGAGAAGAATTCAACCAAGCGAGAAAATGATAGCAGTGATTAGGCTGGTGGATAATTAACGTAACGTAGTAGCGAAACACGCTCGATAATTGAGACCAGCTCGCGGGATTGCTACTAGATGTTATTACCATTATCAACTAGCTAAGCACGATGGTCGGTCTGTCGTGGTAGTAAAGCGGGCCAAGCGAACCTAACACAACAACAATATGGCTAGATGACAGGACTACCATGAGATGCTAACCGCAATCCCTCTTGGTCAAATGAAAGAGTAGCAAAGGAATGGTTAAAGAGTAGCAAAGGAATGGTCAGTGCTAGGCTTCGCCAACTGTGTTAGATGAGAAAAGAGGAAGAGAACCAACAGATGCTAACTCTGGCCAACTGACAGAAGAAGAGAGGAAAAACCAGCCGACGCTAAGCCTCGTCGACTGACCGAAGAGGAGAGAGAATACCAACCGACGTTGAGTCTCATTGATTGATAGCAGAAGCGAGAGAAGACCAACAGGTGCCAGGTCTCGTCGACTGATAGAAGAAGAGAGAGAAGACCAACCAATGCCAAGTCTCATCGACTGATAGAAGAAGAGAGAGAAGACCAACCGGTGCTAGGTCTAGCCGACTGATAGAAGAAGAAAGAGAAGACCAACTGTTGATAGGTCTCACTGACTGGTAGAAGAAGAGAGAGAAGATCAACCGGCACTAGGTCTTACCAACTGATAGAAGAAAAAAGAGAAGACCAATCGGCGTTAGGCCTCACTAGTTGACAGAAAAAGATAGAAAAGACCAACTAGCATTAGGTCTTGCCAGTTGACAGAAGAAGATAGACATGAGAAAAGAAAGAGAGAGAAGAAAGAGAAAGAGAGAAGAGAGAGAAAATGAGAGATAAGAGAGAAGAGAGAGAGAAGAGAGAAAGAGAGATGAGAGAGAGAAGAGAGAACAGAGAGAAAGAGAGAAGAGAGAAGAGAGAAGAGAGAAAGAGAGACGAGACAGAAGAGAGAGAAGAGAGAGAAGAGAGAGAAGAGAGAGAAGAGAGAGAAGAGAGAGAAGAGAGAGAAGGAGAGAAGATAGAAAATAAAGAGAAGAGAGATAAGAGAGAGAAAGAGAGAAGAGAGAGAATAGATAAAAGAGAGATAAAGAGAGAAGAGAGAGAAGAGAGAGAAAGAGAGAAGAGAGAGAAGAGAGAGAAAGAGAGAAGAGAGAGAAAGAGAGAAGAGAGGGAAAGTTCCTGCCCGAAGGGTGCCGACCGTTTTCTTCTCTCCTCTCTCTCTCTCTCTCTAAGTCATACTCATAGGCTCAAGCAAGGAATCAAAATGTTATTGAATCTTCCCAGAATCAATTGAAAGCCTAAGAGTCTATTTACAATGAGGCAGTGCCGGTTTATATGGAATTATGCCCAAACATGGGTGGATTGATCCAAATTAGACCTAATTGCTAAAAATTAGGATTTAATTAAAACAAAAGAAATCTAAAAATGGTTGTAAAAGGACTGTTTTGCCCCTGCCTAACAATATGTGGAATTCTAGAATAGTCCATGCTGCTGTGCGAGATCTTGCGTGATCTTCCATGGCTGACCCGAGGGTGTTTTGATGCTTGTTTACTCGAAATATTATTGTTTTCTTGTAGGGCTCGGCATAGCAATCATTTTGATACCAACTTCAAGCCATGAATCATGTTTTTGAGCCATGATCATGAGACTTGAAATATGTTTGAATCTTGGAAACTTCGGATCGATAGTGTGCTCATTCTTTAATGTTTTTATGTGATTTCTTTGTCGTAGTGCACTGAGCATGCCGTCACGATCACGTGGCAACAAAACAGATTGCAATTTGGAGCCTAAACGAAGATTTTGCAACTTTTGAGTTTTGGCCGAAATCTGAATCTGGCGGTCGGAATTTCAGTCACTTCGTCGGCTTCATGCGTGAAATCTGATAGTTCATCATGTACAGAGTTCGGACCAATTATAGCCCTGGACCTTACGCACACAATGGAATTGGTTTCACATCAATCGGTTGCGCAAGTGTCGTGGTTTGGTCTATCGAGCGAGGCATGTTGCTACAGAATTTTATGTAAATTCTTCATGAATCGGTAACTTCTCTCGAGCTTTTCTCCCTGCTCGGACATCGTCTCGAGGTGTGCCACATATCGAATGTGCTCACCAAATTTGGTAGCGATCCAACTCGAAACGAGTGAGTGACAGGCTCCAAAAGTGACTGCCTATGATTGTAAAAACAACCACCTTTAATGGTGTTTTGGTGCAGTGAGGCCACACGGGAATAGTGTGCGGCCCCTCTTGTTGTAATGTTTTGCTCATATCTTTGTTCTGAAGTGTCCGATTATGTCAAAACTTGAGCCATAGGGGTTTTGACCGTGATAGATCTAATGGTGATGGTCTCATAGTTATTTGAGAAACCAAAAATGTAGTTCCAGTTGTAGGGTCCGTTTCAAGGTGTTAGAGACAGATTTTGCTGAAATTGTTTCTTTGTGTTTACTAACTTAGATATGTCTGATCACGATGACACTTGGCAGGTGGTCTTTTGAAGTGCTGATAAGCTCTTGACCAATTTTGGGGCTATTTGGAGACTGTCAAGAATTTCCATTGTTTTGTAGGCTTTATTGACCTGCTTCCTACCAAGGACCAAGGTGATGAAAAATACATTCATACAGCTTGCCCAGCCGATTGTTGTGCTTCAAGAGAAGAGAGAAGGACAATCATTCGAAAAGTTCCCTTCGGGTTTTACTTGTTTCCTTCCTAGCCACAGGAGCATGTGAATGCCATGGAGATTCAGGTAATGGTGTAACTAGGCTGCTCAGACATACAGATGCATTGTTCGAGGGTGCGTCCGTGGATACTTTAGGGGGAGAAGAGACTTTTTTGAGGAATCTATTGAAGTCCTCACCCTCATGCAGACTGTTTGCGATTCTGAATCTGAGGATTTTGTACGAACCAAGTATGTCAGAATCAGGCCCATCTGATGCTTGAATGTCATGTCGAAGGGCTTTGTTCCCATTTGGTTTGGGTTTACTTGCATCCTTTGGTGTTGAGCCATGTTTTGAGGATGAATGGTGTGTTGAAGGGCCTTGCGTCGGTGCCATCTGCTTTATGAATTAGTCGTTCTTTGGGGAGTAGGGTACCTCAGTTTGTTGAGGTGATCAGCTCTAGGTACAACCACCCCTACCCACTACTATGTAGCTAGGACAATCACCCTAATTGTCGGTCCAAGGTTTAAGTGACCCGTTATTCCTTGACGAGTAGGGTACCTCAGTTTCTCGAGGTGATCAGCTCTGGGTAGAACCACCCCTACCCACTATTGTGTAGCTAGAACAATCACCCCGATTGCCTGTCCAAGGTCATAGCTGACTTAAATTCCTTAGGGAATCTTCAACATTTTTGAAAGTATGTTGATGACCTTGTGAGAATGATGCTCTTTGCCATGAGACTTATCTTGTCATCTTGGCGAGTCTTCAATCTTTCAAGTCCTTTTTGCAACTGGACTCAGACTGTCAGAATTTTTTCCTTGAAGCTCATATTTTTGGATCGCTGGTTTTATGCCACCAGGGATTTTCTTCCTTTGAGTGAGGGTTGAAGCTTCCTATTGAGACGAGTGCTACATCAACCTATTTATTGGTCCAAGCGTCCTTTGCGGATTTGCGCCTGACCTTGGGAAGCGGCACCGTGGAGATGATTTTCACCAACTTCTTTTTATTTAGGGCTCTTTTACCCATGATCTTTCGGCCATGTCCACCCCTTTTGTTCATTTTTACTCACGATTCCCTTTCGGGTTTTCACCATGCCCCTTTTTTATTCACGGAACTCTTTTACTCATGGTTTTGTGACCATGCTCGTTCATCTTTTTTACTCATAGCATTCCCTTGCTCAGGTATACACCATGCCCGTTATTTTTTTCTCTTTTTCTTTGTGAGGGTGTGTTTAAGGTCACGCCTTTGGGACCTATGCAAAACAGTTTAACGTCATGCGGCTTGGATGTGCACTATGGTTTAAGGTCATACAGCTGGACCGTATTGGTGATGGATGACATTTTATGAAGGCCATGGAGTGAGCATGGTGGTGGTTTGGCTCACTTGGGGAGATAGCTCGAGCCTATCTATGAGAGATGGACGATGTATGAAATGTGAGTGGATGATGGTGGCCAACTAACTTACAAAGAGTATGGATGGCGGACTGGTTCGTTGTTTTGTGAGCATGGGTGAGACTCACTAGGGAATGATGTAGGATGATGAAAGGAATGAACTCTCTGGGGAGGTAATGAAGGTGGCGCGTGCACACTAACAGGTAGGTTAGAGAAGGCGTGTGTGAAAATGCATAAAAGACGTGTGCATGTATGTGAGGGCAAGTTTATGGTCATGCCTCCGTGACCTAGGCAAAGCAGTTTATCGTCATGCGGCCAGGACATGCACTATAGTTTATGGTCACACAGCGGGACCGTGGTGATGCAGTTTAAAGTTGTACAACTAAGACCATGCTGTTTAAGGTCGTATAACTAGACCTTTGCTACAATTTAAGGTCAAATAGTTCAGATCATGGTGCTAAGCCTTTTATCATAATGCACCTAGGACGCGTACTATGGTTTAAGGTCATACAGCTGGACCATGGTTATGCAGTTTAAAGTCATACAACTAGGACCATGAAGTTTAATGTTGTGCAATTAGACATCCGCTACAGTTTAATGTGATATAGTTCGGACCATGGTATTGAGCAATTTGGGGTCATGCAGTATGGACTGAGACTGAGCAATTTAGGGTCATGCAGTATGGATCGAGGATAAGCAGTTTAGGGTCATGTATTATGAATCGAGGCTGAGCAGTTGTAGTATGGATGGAGGCTGAGCAGTTGTAGTATGGATCGAGGCTGAGCAGTTTAGGGTCGTGCAGCATGGACCAAGCAGTTTAGGGTCGTGCAACTAGACCATTGTGTGGGTCGCCATGTAGGTTGAGCTTCATAGGGAATAGGTATATGGATGGTAATCCGAGTCCCTGCGGATAAAATGGCTAAGACTATTCACAAACTGAGGGTTCAGATGGAAATGGTGGCCTGATGAAGGATGACCAGCAGAAGTGGACCTTGCTGTGGTTTTAAAAGGGGTAAGCGTACTCTCTGAGTGAAAGATGAGTCTCTATAACAGGTAACCCGACTCCTTGGGGGTAAGGTAGCTTAGTGTGAAGTTGACCCACTGAGGATTGGGGAAGTAAGAATGACCTTAACTTCACTAAGGATGATGGGCTGTAGTATGGGTGTGACTCCTAGTGGAGGATGAGGGACAGCTCTTGACTCCATTGGGGAAGTCATAGTTTAAGTGAAAGGGCCTGGGTGCAAGTCCACTAGGGATGACATATCCTGGCTTGGGTACAACTCCACTAGTGATAGTTGTAGGGCACACATTGCTTGAATTATGGTCGGTGCCATGTGTAGCGCTGATGGTTTATTACGAATATTCAACACGCGCTGAGTTCTCACAACACAACCAGCGTTGTTCAATTGGCGTTGTGAATGACTCGTGGTATTATCTGAAGACAACTGGTGCTGAGTTAACCTGCGCTGGGGTTGTTTTGGAGACATACTTGATGCTAAGTCAACTGACGCTAAAGTTGTATTAGGAAACACACCCAGCGTTAAGTCAACTGGTGCTAGGGTTGTTTGGAAATTCAGCCGGCGCTACGTAAATCGACGCTAGGGTCGTCTTGAAATTTATACCCGACGCTAAGTCAATCGGTGCCGGGGATGAGAGTTACCTCTGGCCTCAGGTCGAGGCCCGACCTGGCTTGTTGTTGCTTGGCTTTCCAAGGACGCAACTTGAATTCTGAGTTTGTGAGGGACATTTGAGGGCAATGTAGTTAATATATGGGGGTAAAGTCCCGTTTTCCCTTATTGTTCACCATAAGTAAAAACTTAAGCAACAGGTTTCTTTAACCGTGAGGAGAGAGCGCTCGGTTGAAGTTTTCAGCGAACAGTAAGACATCAGCAAGAGTTTTGCAAAGAAGATTCTTTGGCAAACAACATGATTCCGGCAAGGGTCTTGCAAGAAAACCTTCGGCGTGTGGACTTTGCCCAGAATTGGTGAAGTTGCAGAGAGAGTAGCAAGGAGAAGAGAATCCTCCAGGAAGTTTTCCACGAAAGAGAGGAAATTTCAACTGCCATTTTCCTTTATGGTAGGGATTTTTAGGGGTTTCTCGGTGATTGTGGAAGTTTTTCGACATTGCTCGTGGTGTTGCAGAAGTCTTAGGGCACTTTCAAGGGGCTTACAGAGGATATCGCCACTTTCCAACACTGTTTAGTGCCGTTGCAGAGGTTTCCCGGTGAGGTTTTGGTGAAGTTGAGGGTAAAACGATAGGCGGGAGGGTTTTCCTGTGAGTTTCGGGCCATGTTGGAGCAATTCCAGCAGAAGACGGACGATCGTAGGAGGTGGACCGTCATGGAGGAAGGCGTACAGTTGCTGGAGGTGAACCATCATGAAGAAGGCATACGGTTGCTGGAGGTGAACCGTTGTCCTTGAAAATCTGGTGACCATCAAGGAGGTACGAAAGCTTAATTTTTGAAAAATGAGGAGTCTCAAGAGGCAAACAATCGTGATAGAGTCAGCGCTAACAGAGGTGCAACTGACATTGATGGTTTGGAGTGTCGACACGACCAGCGCTGAACCTCAAGAAAGGCAACCGGCGCTAAGGGCTAGGAGCGCAACAGGCGCTAAGGGCTAAGAGCACAACCGGCGCTGGCTTCAGTCAGCACTCGTCAGCACATGTGGCTTATTGCGATGCAAAGAGAGACGCTCGCGTATGGGGATTAGTCACGTACCAGATTCGTGGCGCTTGGCGATGAGCTACGTACAACAATGTTCGCGGGCCCGTAAAAAGTGGCGAAGGATGGGGCGTGGCTTGTGGTACATGTTGGAAGCCAAATCCTCCAGGACAACAGTGAGGTCCATGTTGTTCTGTGAAAGGGCATCCACTATGAACAGGGCATGCTTTTTGTCATAGGCCAGCTCCTTGCTAAGGCAGCCCCTCTTGTATGTTTGATACACACGTCGAATGGATCCTACGTCGTATGTTTGATATACACGTCAGATGAGGTATCTAGCTTGTATGTTTGACATACATGTCGGATGGACTGAGGCTATCTTCTTAGAGTGGCTTTGCTTTGTCTTCTGGCCTGTAACCATCCTGTTAATCGTCAAATGAATTAAAGCTAACTCTCCAAGTGGTTTCACTTCTTCTTCATGAGGAGGTCCTTCCTTTCGTGGGTTTGCTTCTTCCTCATGGGACAGGCATTTGTTTTGGCCTGTAACCGTCCTCTTACTCTCTGATGCAAGAGCAAAAGCACAAGTTTTGGTTTGTAATCGTCCTCTTATCTCCAGATGCAAGAGACTTGTAACCTCCCTAGTAATGGGTTCTTGTTACTTGTAACTCATTCTTACTACAGTACACATAAAAAGAGTTAGCATTTTGTTTGGACTATCTTGCTTGTTTTCAAGTTGAGCCCCTTTCTTTTGAATACACATCATGGCTAGTACTTCTTTAGGTATCGCCCGTTGATAGGGGGCATTGCCTCTTCTACATCAGGATGTGCTAATATGTAGGCTCTATTGAGCAAGACCTTTTTGACTGTAAAGGGACCTTCCCACTTAGGCTCTAACTTCCCTTTGAGCTGCATGACCATAGTCCTATTGATAGCTAAGATTGGATCACCATGGGCGAATGAGCAGATCTCGACAGACTTGTCAAAAGCCCTCTTCATTCTCCCTTGGTTGAGTTCAAGGTTGTACTGAGCTTCTAGCCTCATTCTGTGGAGTGCATCCAATTCTTGATACCGGAGCTTGACTCTCTCATCTTCAGTTATTCCTTGGTGAATAGAGACTCGCAATGAAGTGATTCGTATTTCGAGAGGTAAAACTGCCTCCCCCCCATAGACCAGAGAATAAGGAGTGGAATCGGTAGCATTTCATGTTGTAGTACGATAAGCCCAAAGTGCTGCGGGAAGCATCTCATGTCAGTACTTCCTTGTTTTTGTTACTGACTTTCTCAAGACATTCCATAGAGTCTTGTTGAAAGCCTCAACTAATCCATTCTCCCGAGGGTGGTACATAGTCTAGTACCTCCATTTGAAATCGAATTGATTAACTAAGCGATAAATGTGATGACTCCTAAATTGAGGGGCGTTGTCAGATATGATCCGGTCCGGCACTCCGAAGCGATATATGATATGTTGTCGAACGAAGTAGGCTACCGCTGTCCCAGGAACCTGCTTGAGGGGGACTGCTTCAGCCCACTTAGAGAAGTGATTTGTTGCAGCTAGGATAAAAACATGGCCCATTACAGAACGGGGTTCAATAGGCCCTACGATGTCCATACCCCATTGTGAGAAGGGCCATGATGCAATCGTTGGGTGTAAGGGTTCTAGAGGCTGGTGAACCAGGCTGGAGTGTATTTGGCATACTTGGCACTTTTTAACATAGCTTAAGGAATCGACTATCATGGAAGGCCAATAGTATCCCAACCTGCGTATTCATTCATAGAGCTTGGGATCGGACTGGTGTAGTTCACAGATGCCTGAGTGGGCTTCTTCTTACACCCTACTTGCTCCTTGGATATCGACGCATCTAAGAAGAATGTCATCAAACGACCATCTGAAGAGAGCATCTCCTTCGACGAGGGTATACTTGGTGGACGTATGCTATTGCATTCGGTACAATCTTCCGGGAGCCTGCCATGTTTTAGGAAACTGATGATGGGCTCTCTCCAATCTTCTACCTGCTCAATTTCTGTGCACATTGGGCCAAATAATTCATGTCTCTGGTTTTGACCCTTAGCTCCTTGATTATGTGCTATTGCTTGTTCAGTTTTGATTACTTATTTGGTCGATAGAAGTGCTCCAAATGCATAAGGGGGCCACTAGGGGAAGATATTTCTCTCTTAATCCGCATCGACCTCAATTCTTAGTTCGATGTGTCTCCATTCTGCCACCCAAACTAACGTGGGCCTTGATGAGGACCAATGAATTGTAGCACCGAGTTTTGCGACTACATCGGCTTGCAAATTTAGCCTCCTGGGGATGTGACTCACGGATATGTCTTCAAACTCGGAGATATACAATTTCACAGTATCGTGATAAGGCTTGAGAGTGTCTTTTTTCACACCATAGATCCCTTTGTGTTACTGGATCGCTGTAGATCTTAAGCTGCTCCAAGTCGAGATCGAAGGCTATCTCGAGTCTGATTACAAGGGCTTGATATTTTACCTCATTATGAGAACCGGCTTGAGCGAGAGAAAAAGAATGTGGCAATACTCCTCCTCTCGGAGTCATGAATACTACTCCGGCACCTCCTCAATCTGATTGGAAAGCTCCATCAAAGTATAATTCCCGTGCACAATTAAGGTTAGCACATAATACTTCTTCATCAGGAAGGTCACTTGATAAAGGAGATTATGCTTGTACGAGGTGTGCTTCGAGAAAATCAGTCAAGGCCTGGCCCTTGATGGACTTCTGTGGGACATACGTGATATCGAACTCCATTAGCAACAATGCGCACTTAGCAAGGTGTCCTGACAAGCATGGGCATGTCATGAGAAACTTTACAGGGTCAGCTTTTGATATAAGTTTTACTTCATTACCAAGCAAGTAATGGCGGAGCTTCTGTACTGCGAAGATCAGGCCTAGACACATCTTTTCTATTGGGGGATAATTCTTCTCGACCCCCTGCATCTTGGGGCTGAGGTAATATAATGCAGTCTCTTTTCCCTCTTCATTGTTTTGTCTCAACAATGCTTCGAGTGACTCATCTAAGGCAGTCATGTATAGAATGAGCTGTAGAGAGTACTAGAGGGTTGAGCAGATAATGTTTGATGGCGTCAAGGGCTGCCTGACATGCTTCATCCCAGATGAATGGTGTATCTTTCTTTAGCAAGTGTGTAAAAGGTTTACAAGGACTTGAGAGTTTCGAGATGAACCTGCGAATGTATGCCAGTTGCCCTTGGAGGGAGCACAGTTCTCGAAGTGAAATCGGTGACGAAATTTCTTAGATTGCCTTGATCTTGACTGGCTCAACTTCAAGCCCTCGAAGTCTGATGATAAACCTCAAGAATTTTCCCAAACGAGTGCATTTCAACGGTTTCATTTTTTAGCTGATGGAGACGCAAGCATTTGAACACCTTTTCAAGATCTCTCATATGAGCATCCTTATCTTTGGATTTTACCACCAAGTCATCCACATAACACTCCACCTCTTTGTGCATCATGTCTCAGAAAATGGTCGTCACTGCTCTCTGGTATGTGGCGCCGGCATTCTTTAATCCAAAAGGCATCATTGTGTAACAGAAGACCCCTTTCGGAATTAAGAATGTTGTGGCCTCTTCATCCTTAGGCGCCATCCTTATCTGATTATTCCCGAAGTATCCATCCATGAAGGAAAATATTTGACAATGAGCTGTGGAGTTGATGAGCATCTCAATGAATGGCAACGGGAAGTCATCCTTGGGACAAGCGGTATTCAAATCGCGAAAGTCAATACAAGCCCTAATTTGACCATTCTTCTTCTTGACCAGAATGACATTTGCTTGGCATTTCGGGTACTTGACTTCACAGATGAAACCTGCTTGTCTATGTTTGGTTATCTCGGCATCCATCTGCATTTCAACAACAGGTCTGAACCTTCTTGATTTCTGCTTGACAGGTCTGATAGTCGGATCCATGCCGAGATGGTGAATGGGGACTTGAGGGTCTAAACCGGGCATCTCATGGTAATGCAAGCAAAGACGTCCCAGTTCATTTTTAAGAAGGCAATGAACTCCTCTTTCTCGTCTAGAGACATTCTTGCTAAAATGAAGGTAGGTATGGGGTCCGCTTCATCTCCAAGATTTATTTCTTCCAGTTCGTCAACTGTGGCCTGACCACCTTCTTCCAATGCTTCTAAAGCCTCTTGCAACTCTTCATCATTGTTTTCAGGGATCTTTTGATTGACCTCAATGCAGAGACCCATGATCCTGAAATCTCTGCCTCCGATAGAGGCCCAGAGGGGATTATAATTTCTACATCTTTCCCCATTTGAGGAAGGGAAGGGTCGACGAATATGGTTTGTGAAATGGTTCGCCATTACGTGAGCATGGGTAAGACTCACAGGGGGAATGATGGATGGTGTGCGTACATGAACGGATTGGTTAGGGAAGGCGTGTGTGAAGATGCACGTAAAGGGCAGCACGTAAAGGGCATGTGCACGTATGTGGACTCACTGGGGACGTAAGGAAGGTGGTATGCACACACGAGTGGGTCGATTAGGGAAAGCATGTGTGATGATGCATGTAAAGGGCGTGTGTGCATATGTGGACTCATTGGGGAGGTAATGAAGGTGGTGTGGAAAACGTGCGTGAAGAAGCACGTAAAGGGGGTGTGCGCATATGTGAGGTCACGTTTAAGATCATGCCTTCTGGACCTAGGCAAATCAGTTTAATGTCATGTGGTCAGGACGTACACTATGGTTTAAGGACATATTGTTTGAACGTATTTTTCAGCACCTTTGTCCCTGATGGGAAATAAAGAAGGAAGCAACTCAATAAAGCCTTCAAAATAAGTGGAAACTTTGACAACCTCAAAATCACCAAAGAATTGGTCAAGAGCTTCATCGACACTTTAAAAGACAACTTACCAAGTTTCATTGTGATCATACATGTTTAAGGCAGTGAACACAGAAACAATTTTCCAAAATTGGCCTCTAGCACCCTAAAATAGACCCTGTAACTGGAACGATCTTTTTGGTACCTCAAATTACAGTGGGACCACTGCCATTAGATCCGGTACGATAAAAAACCTGTATGGGTCAAGTTTCGGCTTAATCAGACACCTCAGGACAAAGTTATGAGTAAAATATCGAAAAGGGGTTGGCCGCACACTATTCCCTTGTAGCCACCCTGCACTAAAACACCATTGAAGGTGGCTACTTTTACAGTCACGTGCAGTCACTTTTGGGGCCCATATCACACTCATTCCAAGTCGGATCGCTCTCAAATTTTGTGAGCATGTTCGTCTCATCAAGACGAGCGTTTCGATAGGTGGTACGTCCCATGACAATGCTCGAGCAAGGAGAAAAACTAGAGAGAAGTTATTGATCTGTGAAGGGAATTGCAGAAAATTAAGCAGCACCATGCCCCACTCTGGTGCCCAAATCACGACGCTCATAAGCCTGATCAACACGAAACTAATTGCATTATGTGCGTAAGGTTTGAGGCTATCTCTGGTCTGAATCTCACATACGATGAACAATAGGATTTCACACATGGAGGCATCAAATTTGCTAAAAATTTTGGCCATCAGATTTCACGATTCAGGCAAAAAACTCAATAAGATGAAATCTTCTTCTGGATGCGAAATCAAGATGCGTTTGTTGCAACATGATCATGACGACATGCTCAGTGTGATTTAGCAAGGAAATCAGAAAGAAACATCAAGGAACGAGCACACAATCGATTCAAAGTTTTTAAGATCCATTCAAAATTCAAGTTTCCTGATCATGGCTTAAAAACATGATTCATGGCTCAAAATTGGTATCAAATCGATCCCCATGCCGAGCCCCGCAAGAAAATAATCATCTTTCGATCAAATTGGAATCAGAATAATCTTAGATCAATCATGGAAGATCATGCAAGTTCTCAAGCAGCAGCATGGACTATTCTTGAATTCCACATATTGTTAGGCAAGGGCAAAACAGTCATTTTACACCCATTTTTAGAATTTCTTTTATTTTAATTAAATTATAATTATCTTCAATTTTTGGTAATTTTTGGGCGTCCACCCATGTTTGGGCCCAATTCTATGTAAACATGCTAAACCAAATTATAAAAGGCCTTGAGTTCATTCTTCAATATTCAATAAAGACTTCAATTTTTCCTTGAGTTCGTGGGTACATCTTGGAGAGAGAAAAGGGAGAGAAGAAAAAGGCTGGTACCTTTCTGTAAAGTAACTATCTCTCTCCTCCCCTCTTTCTTTCTCTTTCCCTCTTTCTCTCTCCTCCTCTCTTTCCCTCTTTCTCTCTCCTCCCCTCTTTCTCCCTCTCTCTTCTTCTCATTTCTATCTCTCTTTCTCTCTTTTCTTCTCATCTCTATCTCTCTCTCTTCTTTCCATCTCTATCTCTTTCTCTCTCTTCTTCTTATTTCTATCTCCCTTTCTGCTCTTTGTCTAATACAGTCGGCGAAGCTTAGCACCGACTGCACCTTCTCACTCTTCTTCGTCTAATACAGTAGACAAAGTCTAGTGGTGACTGCATCTTCTCTCTCTTCTCTATCCAGTACAGTCGGTGAAGCCTAGCGCTGACTGCAACTTCTCTCTCTTCTTCTTCTAATATATTTAGTGAAGCCTAGCACTGATTGTATCTTCTCTCTCTTCTCTGTCTAATGCAGTTGATGAAGCCTAGCGTCGACTGTATGTTCTCTCTCTTCTCTGTCTAATATAATCGGTGAAGCCTAGCACCGACTGCATCTCTCTCTCTTCTTTAACTAGCGTAGCCGATGATACCCAATGTTGATTGTGTCTTCTCTCTCCTCACTTCTTAAACATAGCCAACGTAGCCTAGCGCCGACTGTGTTCGTCTCTCTTCTCTTTCCAACCTAGTCGGTGATGCCTAGTGCCGACTGTGTCTTTCCTTCTCTTCCTCTTCCAACGCAACCGACGATGCATAACGCCGACTGTGTCTTTCACCCTCTTTTCTCCTTCCTTCTTTATTCTCTCACACTCTTCCCCTTCTTTCATTCTCTCCCTCTCTTCCTTTCTCTTCTCTTTCTTATTCTCTTACTTCTTACTATATCTTTATGACTTCCATTCTTTCTGTTATCCTTTCGTTTGATCAAGAAGGGTTGAGATTAGCCTTTTATGATAGTCTTGTCGTCTAGCCGTAATGTTGTTGTGCTAGAATTATTATGCCCGCTCTACTGCCACGACAGACTAACCATCGTGCCTAGCTAGTCAGTATCAAATTAATGTCTTGTAGTAATCCTGTGAGCCTGTCTGAGTTACCGAGCACATTTTATTACCACGTCAAGCCAATTATTTGCCAGAAGTGTTACTACGCTGATCTCCCCTCTGGGTCAAATTCTTCTTTGCCTCGTCTTTCTTGTCACGTTCTTTCCTTCTTCTTTGGAATGTACACGCCTGTGTAGGTTCATCCAAAAGGCTAGGTGACCTATCTTATAACCTTTGCCATATATGTGATTGTGGAAAACAAGAGAATACATGTGAAGGGAAGCAATTCCAAACCAATTTTATTACTAGGGGGCTTTCTTCGTGATCTAAGAGGGAGCCCACGCGAGCCAGCCCGAGTAAGTCTCAAACCCACCTTAAATTCCTCTCTCATTGGTTGATAATACCTGCCCTTGTTCTTTAATGAGGTTCTTAAGAGAGAGATCTCAAAAGTCTTGGGTCTCCCCTGAAACCCTAGACCAGTGCCGCGTGATCATTTTAGATCCGGAGGGTGAGATTGAGGCACCTAACCAGCTTGGTGACTCCACTGGGGACTTACTACCCCTTAGTCGGATCAGTATTGTTTGGCTAGTTTCTTCTTTTATTATCTGGTTTTATCTTTTCACGCATCACTTATGACTTGCGGGTTATGTAACCCATTTATCCGGATCGAGGATTTTATTATCCCTGCATTCATGAGTGTCCCTATGAAACTAGTTCCTTCAACTTCTTTCCCAACCATCCTTTTGTACAAAGTCCTCGAGTCTAGCTCCAAGGTCTTAACCTGGATTGGCATGAGGAGGGACTTAAAAATCCCTAACTCCCCATCTCCTTACTCTGGTGGAACCTCCCCCAAGGCACCCTGAATTGGCAACACATTTGTTGCCCCACACGGCATGCACTCAGTTACCTGCAAGTCACTTCTCGGTCGTATTCTTGAGGTACGCTAGAAAGCTGCCCAGTCCATTTCTGCAAAAGGCAAGCAAGTTTCCATTGCTTCTATGGGTCGCCACAAAGCTACCCCCCACATTTTTGTACCACCAGTCTCTACCCTAGAGGATCAACACATCGAGGTAGAAGCCTTACGGTCTTCACCCCACACACACACCATAAGGCTTGAGGATCACCCACTCGAGCCACACCTCGAGGCAACCCTTATGTTACCTCAAGTCCGCATCCAGGATCAAACCTTCGTAGGCCAGGTGCTGCGCACGCTGCTCACATGCGTCTCACTGCTCTAGGCAAAGCCATCATTGCGCCAACCCGACTACACAAGAGAGGACCTCCTCGTCCTCTGACTCTTCACACACAAGAGCATCCTGTAAGGGACATGCCTCCCATATTCTCTTACTAACACCTTTTCGTATTCTCGACTTTCTAAGGTCTGACCAGTTGCATGAGCCCGGGCTGACCCCTAGGTCCCCCATGATCCTTCTTCAAGGGGCGCACGCGTTGCCATTGTAGAAGTCCCCTGGCCCTCGACTCAGGCCTCCTCATGAGTCAACCTTACTCCTCCTTCTTCGAGCAAACACCTTCAGCCTTGGTACTCAAAGATTTTCCCCAAGAGTACATCCTGAACCAGCCCCATCACTTTCGTCATGTCTCTGGAGCCCACAAGAGAGCTTGGGTCAATGACCTAATGGAAGATCGAGTCCTTCATCCTCCCCAGCCCAAGATGACTCCAGTCTCTGGCCCTCATCCTCTGTCGCACCGGATTGAGAGAACTCTTTGTTGTGTAAGAAGAGCCGACTAGATGCAGTCCCGATCACAGTTTTGGCACGAGGTCCATCAACGCCTCAGAGCTAAGCGTGATAGGGGTTTGTGAATTTTGACAAAAGAAATGACCAAGGCAATCGGGGCATCCAGCTCTGATGACCCTCTTCGCCTGACCCCCTTCTACCCTCCTCAGATGACAAGGCCTGAAGAAAACCTCCATGAGCCTTGCACTTTGGCTAACGTTGTAGAAAGTGACCCAGCCACTCATCTGCCATGGTCCTAAGACCGTCAAGAACCAGTCCTGATGCGATCGGCTTACAAAATTCAGGTCCAGTCAGGGCATGCTGACCCCCTGATGAAAAATCTACCATGCACTACCCGTCAAGTTCGCAAGCCCTCAGGTGCAACTAACGCTGATCTCCTTAGAGAAATAGTCAGTGTAATGGTCGTAAGAGAGCCCGGTGACGTGCTGGAAGAGTGCATGAACAAGTTTGAGGATATGGTGAGCGTGATGATGGGAAAGATTGATCGTATAGACGCCACATGCCGGTCATCTAACCATGAGGTCAATTCCCATCACTTTAATGATGCACCTCTAAGGAAGCCCCCTCCTTCTGCCTCACAAGACAATTCTTTCCCTCACCCCTTCTCTCAGGCAGAGATTGACGCTATGGTGACCCATAGCCTAAAGAACAGACAAATCTCAGGGATACAGGGTGCAACGCCTTATCAAAGGCTGTTCCCTTCATATATTGACCAGGTCCCGTTTCCCTCAGATTACAAGAAAGGGAAGTTTCCTTTATTCAATGAAACCACATCCCAAACTAGCATATTGCCCACTTCTTCTCCGTCAGCTTGTTGAGACCCTCGATGGCCCATCATTTCAATGGTATGCTAAAACTTCCTCCATATTTAATGCATACACGAGAGGAAATGGAGAAACTGTTCTAACAATGCTTCTATGAGATTGAGAGAGAGGTTCAAACCAACGAACTTCTCACCTCGACTCGAGATCCTTATCAACCCGTGGACCAGGTGGAGAAATTTGGCTTCTCGCCTTCCTAATCCTTTGTCCGAGAAGGAAGCAGTCCAAACATGTGTGCGGAACATGCAACCCGAAATTGTTGTACATGTCGAGGCTTCTAATCCGACTTCCATGTTAGAGCTGATCTCCAAATCTGTCCGCATAGAAAGCTTATCATGCCACCATGGTGGGTCACAACAACCGTCTACATGCCCAGCGAATAATCGGGGCAATAGTAGCTCTCGAAAAAACACATGGGGCAGCCAACAGAAAGGAGTAATCAGTGCAGCCATCACTGTCACTGATCTAAAGAAGGCTCATTCCCAAACTTTAGACCTCTCTAACGGGGTGAGCACGACAAAGATAATGCCCCTGGCGGGTAAGCAACGACAGTCGTCCAATGGAGTACCCCTGCCAACCAACCTTGATCGGGGTAATTATTTCACCAGGCATAAGAACAAGGTCTACCCCTTTGAGAAGGAATGAGTCCCTGCGTTGTTCCGGTTATTATTAAAACAGAATATGATCTAGCTTCCAGAAGCCAAGTTCCCCGAGCAAGCTGGCCTTGACGTTTAGGCGAATTATTGTGCCTACCATCGGAGGATCAATCATCCCACAAATGACTGCTAGATGCTGAAAGATATTATCGAGTCCCTGATTCAGAAGGGTCAGATAAAGCTCAAAGACTTAAAGAAGGTCATTGGGGCAACCGAGGCCTCTCATGTAGTAACCATCCAAGAGGAAGACGAAATGCCTGGTATCCTTTACGCGTTCTTCATTATAACGCTTCAGGAAGGCATAATCACACTGAAGCAGGCAAGGCAACGCCGACGCCTTGCTCTGGGGACTGAGGAACGTTGGTGCCCGTACCATCATATATGGGGTCACTACCTATTGTAATGCACCGGTTTCCATGATATTTTCCCAAAGAAAATGCAAGAATGTTAGGAGTTTTACAACGTCCCAGTAAGTGATCCCCATTTCACTGCTCCACCGATGTAAGAGGATCTCCCAAAGCAGGACCTTCCTATCAATGACTCGGACACTGCGAAATGCTCGACTTCCCAACCATGGATAGTCCACCACGGGCGAAGCAGACTCAAGTCCTAAAGATGAGAAGTAGTTTGCCAAGCTAGGGTTGTTGACAAGCCTAGTGAGATGAATCAAACTCCACCTAAGAAAACTTGAAGGAGACAGGCACCAAGGACTGCTCGCTGGAGAAACAAGATGGCTCAACCTCCAGATGAGCAGGAATTTCTCAAGCCCCTTCCCCCATTGCTAACTTTACTGGACTTTATCCCTGGCATGATTCTTCTTCCTTCTTAATCCTGTTAAGAAGATGTTCCCATGAAGGTGACGATGTTAAAAACACTCCTCAACGGTCTAAGCATGGGAAAGACCTAAAAGACCCCCTGCACACGCCTAACCCTGGTGATGATGCAAAGAGCTGCCCAAATCGGTCTGATGAGGGGTACGACCTTAAAAGTACCCCATCTTCTAACCCTTCTCCTTCTTCTTCTTTTGCTTCTCATCTTTCTTCCTCTTTGTCTCCTGCAGGTATAACCTTGATATGTTTGGATTTTGAGGTTCCCGACTTCAAACTTAAAGGGTCCAACATAAGCTGGACACAACGGAAGCAGTTGAAAAGGATGCTGACCTAGAAAGCAGGATTCTTGACGGTTGTTGATGCCTTGACAGCTCAAGCTAAAGCACAACCACCCTCTTCAAAGAAGCACATAGAGTCGAAGCCAAAGAAACCTCAATGGCCCCCTGAGCCCAACTTTGAGCAGAGACTAAAAGAATCAAGAGGACAAAGCTTTTATTCTCAGGAAACTTGCCACATGGTACAAGTCTGTGAAGTACCAGCCTACACGAGGCCAACGCTACATGCACCCATGCAAATACTGTGTGATTCATACGAGGACACTTTTTGCATCACCATCGTTGAACCTCAAATTCCCTGTAAACTCCAAGTTGAATTCCTGCAGCCCGAGAAACAAACTATAATTATGGAAGACCCTTCCGTTCCTCAATCTCGTGAAGGTGCAGAAATTATGATCCATCTTGGACCTCTATCAGAGGCAGGATGTCAGGATCATGGGTCTATGCACTTGAGGTCGATCAAAAGACCTCTGAAAATGATGATGAAGAGTTGCAAGAGGCCCTAGAAGAATGGGAAGAAGGCGGTCAGGCCACAACTGACGAACTCGAAGAAATAAATCTTGGAGACAAAGCGGACCCCAGACCCTCCTTCATTTTAGTGAATATGACTCCAGAAGAGAAAGAAGATTTCACTACCTTCTTGGGAGCAAACCAAGAGGTATTTGCTTGGCATTATCATGAGATGACTGGTTTAGACCCCTCAAGTTGCCGTTCACCGTCTCAGCATTGATCCGACTGTCAAACCTGTCAAGCAGAAATCAAGAAGGCTCAGGCCTGACCATGAAATGTAGATAGACGCCGAAGTTACCAAACTCAGACAAGCAGGCTTTATTCGTGAAGTCAAGTTCTCGAAAGTGCTAGCAAATGTTGTTCCAGTCAAGAAAAAGAATGGCCAAATTAGGGTTTGCATCAAATTCCGTGACCTCAATACTGCCTAACCCAAGGATGACTTTACGATGCCATTCACTGAGATGCTCATCGACTCTACGGCCCAATGCCAGATCTTTTGCTACATGGATGGGTACATCGGGTATAACCAGATACGAATGGAGCCTAAAGATGAAGAAGCCATTGCGTTCTTAACTCCGAAGGGGTCTTCTGTTACACGATGATGCCTTTTGGATTAAAGAAAGCTAGCGCCACAAACCAAAGAGCAATGACGACCATCTTCAAAGATATGATGCGTAAAGAAGTAGAGTGTTATGTAGATGACTTAGTGGTAAAATTCGAAGAGAATGATGCTCACATGAGGGACCTCGAAAAGGCATTTGAGCGACTTCGTCTTCATCAATTTAAAATGAACCCACTGAAATGCGCTTTTGGGGTGCATTTGGGAAAGTTCTTGGGGTTCATCGTCAAACATCGAGGGCTTGAAGTTGAGCTAGTTAAGATCAAGGCGATCCAAGAAATGCCATCGCCAACTACACTACGAGAACTATGCTCCCTTCAAGGGAAGCTAGAGTATATTCGCAGGTTCATCTCAAATCTCTCAGGTCACTGTAAACCCTTTACACACCTATTAAAGAAAGATACCCCATTCATTTGGGATGAAGCATGTCAGTCAGTCCTTGATGACATCAAGCATTATTTACTCAACCCTCCAATGCTCTCTACACCAGTGTTGGGAAAACCTCTCATTCTATATACATAATTGCTCAAGAAGAGTCACTCGGGACATTCTTGGCACAAAACAATGACGAGGGAAAAGAGACTGCGTTATATTACCTCAGTCGTAGGATGCAAGGGGCCGAGAAGAATTATTCCCCTATTAAGAAGATGTTCTTGGCCCTGATCTTTGCAGTACAAAAACTTTGCCATTACTTTCTTGGTCATGAAGTGAAACTTATATCAAAAGCAGATCCTGTCAAGTTTCTCATGACACATCCATGCTTGTTAGGATGTCTTGCTAAGTGGGCATTATTATTGATGGAATTTGACATCACATATGTCCCACAAAAGGCAAAGCCTCAACCGATTTTCTCGCAGCACATCCTGTACCTACAGAATCTCCTTTATCAAGCGACCTCGCTGACGAAGAAGTGTTTTGTGCTGAGCTTCTTCATGCATGGGAAATGTACTTCGACGGAGCCTTTCAATCTGATCGAAGAGGAGCCGGAGTGGTATTCTTGACTCCAAAAGGACGAGTACTACCACTCTCTCTCTCTCTCGTCAAAGCTGGCTCTCATAACGAGGCAGAATATCAGGCCCTTATAATTGGTTAGAGATAGCCTTTGACCTATATTGGAGCAGTTCAAGATTTATGATGACTCTGAGTTGGTTATCTGACAGCTCAAAGGAATCTATGATGTGAGAAAAGACACTCTCAAGCCTTATCACAATACTGCAAAATAATATATAGCCCAGTTTGAGGATGTACCCCTAAGCCACATCCCCATAAGGCTAAACTCGCAGGCTGACGCACTTGCAAAACTCGACACTACAATTCAGTTGCCCGCATCAGGACCCACGCTTGTTTGGGTGGCGGAATGGAGACACATTAAACCAAGAACCGAGGTCGACGCAGATGACAAGAGAAATATCTTCCCAGAGTCCCCTCCTTATCCGTTCAATGCACTTCTATCAGTCAAAGAAGTAATTATGACTGAAAAAGAAATAACACAGAGTCAAGGAGTTAAGGGTCAAAACCAAGAACAATAATTCTTTGACCTGATATGGGTCGAAATTGAGCAAGTAGAAGATTGGAGAGAGCCCATCACTAGTTTCCTTAAACATGGAAGGCTCCCGAAAGATCATACTGAACGTAACAGCATATGTCCAATGTCTTCCAAATATACCCTCCTTGAAGGCTCTCTTTAGATGATCGTTTGATGGTATCCTTCTTAGATGTGTGGACGTTCAAGAAGCAAATAAGGTATTATAAGAAGTCCACTCGGGCATTTGTGGACTACACCAGTTCGATCCTAAGATCTATGAATGAATATGCAGGTTGGGATATTATTGACCTTCCATGATTGTTGATTCCTTAAACTATGCTAAAAAGTGCCAAGTGTGTGAAATACACTCGGGCCTTGTTCACCAGCCTCTAGAGCCCTTACACACTACAGTTGCATCATGGCCCTTCTCACAATGGGGTATGGACATCATAGGGCCTATTGACCCTCCTTCGGCAATGGGCATGTTTTTATTCTAGCAGCAACAGATTATTTATCTAAGTGGGCTGAAGCGGTCCCCCTTAAGAAAGTTTCAGGGACAACGGTGGCCCACTTCGTTCGACATCACATCATATATCGGTTCGGAGTGCCCGACCAGATTATATCTAACAATAGTCCTCAATTTAGGACTCACCACATTGATCGCTTGGTTAACTAGTTCGGTTTCGAATGGAGGTAGTCGACTGTGTACTACCCTTGGGAGAATGGCTTGGTCGAGGCTTTCAATAAGACTCTATGCAATGTTTTAAGAAAGTCAATATCAAAGACAAGGAAGAACTGACATGAGAAGCTTCTCGAAGCACTATGGGCCTATCGTACTATTACGTGAAATGCTATTGATTCCACTCCTTACTTTTTGGTCTATGGGGGTGAAGCAGTTTTACCCCATGAAATTCAAATCCATTCACTACGAGTTGCTATTCACCAAGGAATAACCGAAGATGAGAGAGTCAAGCTCCGGTATCAAGAATTGGATGCGCTCGATGAAAGAGGCTAGAGGCTCAGCAGAACCTTGAACTCAACCAAAGGAGAATGAAGAGGGCTTTTGACAAGTCTGTCAAGGTCCGCTCATTCACCCATAGAGTTCTAGTTCTAGTTATCAAGAGGTATATTGTTATGCGCGGTAGATGTAAAGGGAAGTTTGACCCAAAGTGGGAAGGCCCCTTTATAGTAAAAAAGGTGTCACTAAATGGAGCCTACATATTGGCGCATCCTGATGGAAAGGAGGTGATGCCCCCTATCAATGAGCAATACCTAAAGAAATACTATTTGTGGTACATATTCAAAGGAAAAAAGACTCAATGCAAAGCACGCAAGATAGTCCAAACAAATTCTAACTCTTTTTATTACAGTAAAAATGAGCTACAGTTAGAAGCTAAGAAGCCCATTATTAGGGAGGTTACAAGTCTCTTGCATCTGAGGATCAGAGGATGGTTAAATACCAAAAACCTGCGTTGTGTCTCTTGCATTTGAGGATAAGAGAATGATTACAGGCCCAAAAGAATTGCTCTTCCAAACGAAGCAAACCCATGAAAGAATTGCTCTCTTAGAAGAAGCAAACTCACCAAAGAAAGGCCTTCCTCATGAAGAAGAAGCGAAACCACTTGGAGAGTCAGCTTCAATTCATCTGATGAGCATCGCCATAAGAGGACGGGTACAGGCCAAAAGATGAAGCAAAACCACTCGGAGAAGTTAGCTTAAATTCATCTGACGTGTATATCAAACATACAAGCCAGATATCTCACTTGACGTGTATACCAAACATACAACGCATAATTCATTCGACGTGTGTATCAAACATACAAAGCAGGCCGCTATGGCAAGGAACTAGCCTATGATGGAGAGCATACCCTCTTCACAGTGGATGCTCTTTCACAGAACAACATGGACTTCACTGTTGTCCTGGAGGACTTGGCTTCCAACAAGTATCACAAGCCATGCCTCACCATCATTCACCGCCCTTTGTCAGCCCAAGTCAGTGTCACGTTGAACATTGTCGCACGTAGCCCATTGCTGAGGGCCGCAAGGCCCGCATGTAACTTATTGCCACATGCAAGCATCACTCTGCACATCATGACATGCCACACACACTGATGAGCGCCATCTGAAGACAGTGCCGACTGTGTCCTCCAAAGGCTAGCACCGACCATGCTCCTACCTCTTAGTGTCAGCTGCCTTTCTTGAGGATCAGTGCTGACTATGTCAGTGCCAGTTATGCTTTTAAACATCGACACCGGTGGTGCTCCTGATACCGCTGGCTTTGTCATGACTGTTCGCCTCCCCAGACTCCTCGTTTTCAAAGCCTAAGTTTCTTCACCCCCTTAATGGTTGCATGATTTCCAAGGGCGATCGTCCACCTCCCGCTACCATTCACCTTCTCTGCGATGGTACACCTCCAGCAACTGTTCTCTTTCCCTGCTATGGTTCACCTCTTGCAATCGTTCGCTTTCCCTGCGACGGTTGAGAACTCCCGCGCTTTAATCGGAAAGTTATCTAGACACCGCCGGGAACCCTCTGCAACACCTCTAACAAACCTGCAAAACCTTAACCCAAAACTCCTTGTCCTCTTGAAAAATTTTCTTAAGAACATTCTTTTCTGGGTCCCTTTTCCTGTAACTTCACCGATATCTAATAGAGTTTTGATCACTGAAACCTTCCCCTCAAAACCTTTGCTGGAGTCCCACTACTTGCCGAAATTTCTATTGGGCACCCTCTGCTCACTGTTAAAATATTTTGTTTAAGTTTTTACCAACGGTGAAAAGTTAAGAAAATGGGGTTTTACCCCCTTATGTAATCAACGCTACCCTCAAACGTCCCTCACCAACTGGGAATCCCAATCGTGTCTAAGGAAAGCCAAGTGACGATGAGCTGAGTCGGGCTTTGACTCGAGGACTGAGGCAACTCTCATCACCGCTTGAAAAATTCCAACGAACAGGTTGGACCAAGTCGGGCTTTGAAATGAGGCCTGACGCAAATCCCATTGCCGCATGAAAAATTCCAACAAAAGGGCTGGACCAGGACGGGCTCGTGTCAAGGCCCAAATATCGATCCATACCCAACGCCTGTTGTGCGGTTGAAGTTACTTAGCAAAGGTTGTATTTCACCAACGACAGCGCCGGTCATGTGCTCAACAACTCAGTGCCGGCTGTCTCCAAGTGATAGCACAATGTCGACAGTGTGTCTAGCAACTTGACGTCGGCCGTGTTTCTAATCCAGTGCCAGCTGACTAGTTAAAAAGCAGTGTTGGTCGTCTTAAGAGCCGGTTGCGAAGACTCATTGTCGACTGAGCATTCTCACGAAACAATGGTTACTGCAGTTGGAACCAGCTGTATTTCAAGTAGGCTATTATCGCCTACTCCAGGCCAAAGCCTTGTGTGTCCTATCCCTATCCTCAGTAAAGTTGCACCTTGACTCTACCTATTGTCCCTCTTAAAGTGGAAACTTGGTCAATCAAAATCAGGTCATGACTCCACATCCCTAGTAGAAGAGTCATGCTCGTACCACATACTATTATTCCCAGTAGAGTCATTGTTGCTATTGCAATCCTCAGTGATCTCTAATGCCAATAAAAGACCCACATTTGTCACCTCTTCCCCAATAAAGTCAGCTTTCCTAACTGGACCCCTCATCGATTCCACCTAGCTTATCGCTAGAGAGTCAGACTGATGCCCACATATCTATTCCCCATGAAGTCTCACCTACATGGTGGCATGTGCTGCATGACCTTAAACTGCACTGCCGTGGTCTAATTGCATGACCCCAAAACTGCATGGTCCACACTATATGACCTTCAACTACATGGTCCTAGTTCATGGGTTTGATGGTTGGATCAATACCGAGGTGATGGACAACAATCTGGAGGTCTAGACCTGACATCTCATGATAATGCTAGGCGAAGACGTCTTGATTTTCTCGGAGGAGGGAAATATAACTTTCTTTCTCCTCTGGGAACATCTTTGCTGAGATGAAAGTTGGCCTCAGGTCGGCCTCATCTTCCAGATTGATCCCTTCAAGCTCATCAATTGTGGCCTGATCGCCTTTGTGATGACCCAAACTTTTCTCGTCCAGTTTGAATGCATGGCGGGATGGGGAAGAAAGAAGTATCAGCACCAGCTAAGTTATGAGTAGCGCCGACTGTGAATAGAAAGAAGTACCAACACTAGTTGAGTTATGAATAGCGTCGGCTATGAAGAGAAAGAAGTGTCAGCACGGGCTGAGTTATGAGCAGCGCTAGCTGAGTTAGAGCAGCACCGGTTGTGAAGAGAAAGAAGTGCTAGTGCCGTCTGAGTTGAGACTAGCATCGGTTGTGTTGTGAGACCAGCACCGGCTGTGTAGGAGAAGGAGACTAGTGCCGACTGCGTTATTAATATACATGGATTATGAGCTTCACTTGTTAGATGCATGCTGATGTGAGTGCCACTTGTCCAAAATTTAAGTCTTTTGATGACACCTCAACAACCACCCCAAACATAGGAGTAGTTAAGCCTCTTCTCTCACCCACGCCACTCACACTTCGCTCATTTATCCTCTCTTTAAGACACAATGTTTGAAGAAGTGACTGTTGGAGGGTAGCCATTGTTGGGCGGGTGAGAGCAGTGAGCAGAGGATTGGAGAAGACACCATTGTTATTCAAGTAAGTAGATCCATCACCATTACATTGTAGTCATAAGGGTACATGGGAATTTATGCACTAGAATTTGGGGCTTTTGTTCTATGATAATGATAGATGTTGAAAATGAATGAATGATTCTTAGATTATGTAAGAAATGCATGTTATGTGTGTACATTGTGAGAGAATGGTTGTTATCATGTTCTTCAATATGAAATGAAGGTCATGGAATGTGCTCTTGAGACGTGTTATATGCCACTGTGAAATTCCAGATATATGAGTGTTCTTGATAGAGCAGCCAAATGGGATCCGATTGACCTCACATTTCTGCCATTGGAAAGATGTATGAGTCTAGTAAAATTTTAACTTTTTCCCACTGTTGAAATTCTTTGTGAAAATGAAGTTACATTTCAAAATGAGAGAGTATTTCACTGTTGACTGTTTTCCTGGATTTTGAACTAACCCTACTGTGGTCACTAGTTTTCACTAACCAAATGTAGTCCATTTTTTGTCAAACCACACCAATTTGAAATAGATTTGAATGGTTTAAACGTTTCATGTAGAAAATGTTTCGATATTTGTTTTATATTGAAAGTAATTCTTCATCCTATTAAGGTATGTCACTATGGGCGGTATTGATAAAATTCAGAACGATCACCCTGTTTGGCATGAACTTTTGAACAACCAAATGGAATCCAAATGCTTTCAAATTTACCTTGTTAGAACGATATATGTCTTGGATTGGACTTTGATTTTGAAATCATCACAAGTTACCTCACGGTTTACAAGTTATAGTGATATGAAGAAGGGTACCTCCCTGTCCACTGTACACAGCAGGGTGCAGCTAGCTAGCCCTCACCTCTTAGAACCATTAAGAGGTCAAACGGGGTCCATTTGTCTTCAAAATACTCCCATTTGAAAGGTACGATGACTAGTACAAAATTAGTTCTAGAACCGTCTTTAACTTCTAAAGGAATTGGGAGTTATGACATTTTTTGACCAGATTTCTCTACTTGAACTTGCAAGAAATGTGAGAATGACACTAAGATTTTGTGACTCTACTAATGTGATCATGTAATGTTGCTACTGATAGAATATGGATCTGATACTGTTAAAAATGTGATACTGATACTGTTTCTTTCTACTATATGAATACGGATTTCTGGCCACTACGTAATGGGTCTTCCATTAGTAGTGGAAACTATGATTCTATCATATTGATGTTGTTTTATGCCTTGATGGCTATGCAATGGTTCCTCCATTAGTAGTGAATATTCTAATCCTGTTATATGAAAACTGATATTTTGTGATTTCTAGCCACTACACAATGGGTCCTCCATTGGTAGTGGATATTCTGATTCTATTACATGAATTCTGTTATATGTGATTTTTGGCCACTACGCAATGAGTCCTCCATTGGTAGTGGATATTCTGATTCTGTGACCTCTACGCAATGAGTCCTCCATAGGTAGTCAGGTATTCTGTACCTCGATTCCTATCATAAGAGTTGAGTCGAGATGTGACTATAAATATTGGGAGGGTCGCACCCCTCAAATTGTCATGGGTACTATGCATTGGGTCTTCAATGGTAGTGTAATGCCCTCTCGCTTAAGGAACAAGTGAGGGTCTTCTCTTGCAGGGCCTCAGCCTATCGAAAACCCCAAAGCGTATTGGGGATGTGTGCGTGAGTGAGGATATTACAAAGTGGGGCACCACTTGTCATCATCCCCCCTCCTGAATGAGGGTAGAAGTCATAAGTTTCAGGATTGGCTTAGCCTGATCGTTGTGGCTTCTACTTCAGAAGTAAACTAATCTATTTTAAACTAATATGTTTTGCTTGTCTGAATTCTACATTTTGTAAGAATATCTGATTGTAACCATGATATGCATAAAGGTAGATGTTATCTTGAGAACATGTAATGCTCCGTTAACCGATTCTTACCCTCTTTTTATAGCATTCATGTGCACTCTGATATGTGACCATACTCTATTAGACTTAAATCGATTTTTGATGAACTATGAGCATGTTATCATATATATATATTGATAGTCAGGAATGCAACGGTAGTGATCTGCTTACTAGGATTTTAGCTCATTCCATCTTAATATCATAACTGCAGAGTGAAGGGTGGTGGCAGTTGTGCTATAGGTGGGTGGCAGTTTGAGGGCCTGAAGCCTGAAATCAAGAAGTTCGAGAAGTCATCTTCTGAAGACTTCCACAGTATGTTTTGGTAATTTCAATAACATGATGTATACTTCAGTTTGTGTATTTTTTGGCCAGTAGTGCCTTAAAGAAATTGTAAAGACTTTTGATATTGAATGACTGAACTGGTTGTCCAATTGTATTGATATTGGTTTGATGTATGGATTTATTCTAGTTCTCTTTCGTGGCTTGCTCTCGATTCCGTGTTTTTGTGCATTGATGCCACTTCCACCTGAGTGACGTTCGCGATCTCCGGTCGTGATGCTACTCTCTGTCCCCCACCGGCAAGGATCAGGGGGCGGGGTCATGACAGCCTTCTTCCCACTCTTCTAGAGCATCATGGAGTTCCTCGTCAAGGGACTCACAAGGTTTCTCATTGACCTCGAATGTTGAACCCCATGATCTTGACATCTCAGCTTTTAGAAGGGGCACAGTGTGGAAGAGGACTGATCTCTGGCTGATCCAGGTAATGGAAGGGTCAGTGTCGATGATCGTGTGACTGAGATCACTTGGTGCTTGCCCTGAGCTGGGTGCTTCATGCACTTGGATCATGTGGTAGGCCTCGTGGGAGCAAGAGCCTGAAGATGACTTGGTTTTGGCTTGTTCGGCTAGAGCGTCAGTGACTGTCGAAAATCCAACCGTCTGGGCCAACATTTCTCTGAGGCGCTTTTGCTGCGACTTACTGAGGCTAGTACCTCAAATCTCTTTATTTAGAGAGTCGATGTTTGAGCATTGTGTAGCTGCACCTATGGAAGAAATAGAAGAGGAGGGAGGAGAATATGAGTTAGAATGTTCTAGGTAGCTTTTTACGTCGTCACCGAAAATGGACATGTGCAGGGGATATTTTAGGTCTTGCCCCGGCTTTAACCCTTGTGGGGTGCTTTTAGCGTCGTCGCCCATATTGGACGAATCTCGAGCTGTTGGTGACTCAGGGATGTCTGCCTGATTGGACGAAAGGATAAGGCGAGCTGTGCCTGGGATGAAGTCCTACAAGGTCGGCAGTGGGAGGAGCAGCCTGAGTATTCTTCCACGACTTGTCGTTGTGGAAGATGATTCCTTCGACAGGCTGACCCAAGTGCTCGTCGGCTCCTCCTGGATCCTTGAGGGGGTGTTTGGACTGCCCTCCCTATCGGGCTGGTGGGTAGTCCTAGCTTGGTGAATTGCATCACGCTTCAGGGATTTGAGTCTACTTTGCCCATGATAGACTTCCCAGGGTTGAGAGGTCGAGGGTTTTGAAGAGTCGTATGCTCATGACGGGCTTGTAGTGTGGCTTCCTCTTGAACGGCAGCGAAGGGCTGGACACGTTCCGGGAGAACCACGCAAATGATGTGGCCTTGTTGGACCTTCTTCACGACTATAGCTTCGAACCCAGAGTACTCTTTGAGTTCGTGGCCCCATACTTTGTGATAGGGACATCAAAGTTTCTTCGTTCCCTGAGAAAGACGCGTCGACTGCCTGGCGTGATCGGGAGTGACGAGGCCCTGTTGGAGCATTGGTTCAAAGAGGGCCTGCAGAGGGTTTTGCTCAGTGTTTTCGTGATCTTGAGTCGGGAGGTCTTCTTATACAAGAGGAAGAGGGACTTGAGGGCGTCCTTCTGGGTTGCCCTAAACTTCGTGGCACTATTGCATCTTCTTTACCAAGATCTCGTGGAAGCCAGTACATTTTCTCACATCATGGCATCATATGACATGATAGGCACACCAGAGGTTCTCAGTTCCTAAAGGCAGGAACTTGGGTTGCCTTGTCGACTTCGAAGTGATGTATCCCTCCTCAAGCATTATAGAAAATAGTGCATGGAGAATAGTGGGTGCCTCGTCACCCTCTTGGATTGTCATTATGTGAAAAGCCTTAGCTGCCCCGAACGCTATCTTTAACATTTCAAGATTTATCTAACCATTGTTAATAAGGGCTTCGACAATGTCATTGAGTTCATAGCGGTCATGAGTACGGTGGCCTACTCTCCTGTGATATGTGCAGCACCTCTATGGTGGTGATCTCTGGCAATTGGATCATGTTTTGTTCTAGCAACAATCCAAGCAGTGCAGGAGTCCAATCCTTATCGAAGGGGTAAACCTTATTCTGGTGCTGAATCCAGAAGTAATTTCGCTTACTATTTTTAGGGGGCGGAACCTCGTTGTAGGACTGCTACTTGCCCCCGGCCGGAGGTGTCTGTGCCTTGGAAAGGTCCAAGGTTTGAGGAGCCACGCTCTTAGTGCCAATCACGGCGACGGCCATGCTGATCACTACTTTTTAGTTGCCCCGACTGTTGGAGCGAGAATTTGAGTCGGAGGGTTGCTGGTGAGGGTTGCCATGGTGTTTGAACAATCCCTCAATAAAAAATTCCTTGGAGATGAGTTCTGACATGGAGGGAGGATTGGAGGCCTCGACATGCAGGGCGATCTCAGGGAGCATGTTCTGTATACAGGTCTAGACCGCTTCCTTTTTAGTCTTGAGAGTGGCATGAAAGGTTGTCAGTTCTCTCCATCGGGCGATGAACTTCTCAACTGGCTCACCAGGCTCTTGGATTAGAGTGAGGAGCTCAATTGTTTCCACATTCCTTTGGACTTCGTAGAAGCGTCGGTAAAACAACTGCTCCATTTATTGCCACTTGTGCACTGAGTTTGGAGGCAGCCGAGCATACCACTGGAAAGCTGGCGCTTCGAGATTCTCAGTGAACTGATGGAGGAGAAGTCATCTGTTAGTTTCCATCTCCCTACATACCACTTGGAAGTGGGAAGACAGGGGGAGCTTCCCCTTTAGGTAGTTTAGGGAAAATGACACCTGGTCAAAGTACGAAGGTTACGGCTTCTAGTAGAGCGGTGCCTCCTGCATGCCGGGGACCTTGTTCTTGAGGCTATGAGCCACCATGGCATCTATATCGGTATGGAAAACTCCTCGAGAGGCAGAGCTATCTTGGGAGACTGGTGGGAGAGTTTATCGGGGAAATGTGTCTTCACTTGCCTGGAATCAGTCGAAGAAGGGGACCTGGAGGTTTTTAGGCGTTCCATCTTTTCAAGGATGGATTGCATCATTACCTCAAACTACTTCGTCCGCTCTTCTTGAGCCTCATTTAGATCTTCTATCACCATGACACTGACCGTTTTTTCTGGAGGGTCAGAGCTTAGTGGCGCAGCGGACTGCCATGGTTGGCGAGTCGTGGGCGGTAAATCAGTTTGTAGGGGTCCAGTCTGCCCCTACTGGACTCGAGCCTTGTATGCCGATCTTGTGAGACCGGTTCTTGACGGTATTGAGACCATGGCTTCTGGGCAGTGATGACCGAGCAATATTCTTGAACTCGCTTAAGTTATGGAGTTTGGAGAGGAAAAAGGGATTACCAGGCAGGAGGTCATCAGGGGAGGTGACCTCAACTGCCTTGGAGTCTTCTTTGGTCAGAATCTGAACACCTCTCTTATGCTTAATCTTAAGACGATTGTGGACTTCATTCCAGAACCGAGCCAAAGACCTAGACTGCCCCTCCTGCTTTGAACATGCAAGGGCTGTGTCTATGAGTTGGTATAGGGAGTGGGGTCCGAGGACAGTGGGCAACCTGGGTTTCTACCTTGGAAGCTGGAGGCCTCTGTCTGACATCAAGCCACTGCCCGAATCCCTTTGTGAGGCCCAGGTACACGGCTGAATTGAGGCTGGCTCAAAATGGTACTCTTAGGAAAGACCTTGAGTATTAGGGCTCGAGGTGCTTGCCAGGCTTCGGAAGAGCGACAAAGAAAGGAGCTAGTTCATGACTCCGCTAGATTCTAGTCTAGGGAGGAACCTGTAGAGTCGGTGCATGTAAACCTTTAGAGTTAGCCGTCCGGGTGACTTGGGAGTTAGCCCAGGTTTTGTCTATGGGTTTGACCTGAAGAGGCCGAGACTTGTGAGCTTGGGTCTGTGAGGGACCAGGCGGAGTCCATCTCTCACCGGGTGAAGCTATGTCTGCTGGGGGGGATGGAGTGATCCACCCTCAAGTGCTCGAGGTGGCATATAGCTAACGCTGCCTCGAGCTGTGTAAAGCAAATGCATGATGCATGTAATGTTCGGCTTAAGAAGGCCTAGCCTTGGATGCGATCCCAAGGCGACGTGAATGTTGCCCCGAGGTGTGACTCAAGTGGATGGACCACGAGCCGGTAAGTATGTGCGAGAGGTAGAGCCCGTAGGGGTCTTCACCTCAGTGCATCGAGCCTCTAGGTATAGGGGTCCAAAATGGTGAAGAAGTATGGGGGGTTGCCTTGTGGCGAACCTCAAGAGTGACGACAACCTGCTTGCCTCTCACGATAGTGGTGGAGGCATCATTCAAGCGTGCCTCAGCAATATGATCGAGAAAAGACTTACCGGTAGTAGGGTGTGTGTTGTGTGCAGTAGATGTGCTACCAATGCAAGGGGCCTTGGTGGAGGGTCCACCAGGGCGAGGAAGCAGGGAGTTAGGGACCTTTAAGTCCCCTCTCGCACCAACTCAGAAAAGAACCTGGGAGCAGAATTGTGAGTCGCAACTCCGCAAGAGAGTAGGGAAGAAAGCTTGAGCAATTCACTTCCCTGGGATAGCCACGAGTGCAAGGACAAGGAAGTCGTCGATTCGGATGAATAGGTTGAACAACTCAGATGCCATAAAAATTAATGCATGAAGTAAAAGATGATACTGATCAAACAAGAGTGAACCGACTAAGGGGTAGTTAGTCCTCAATGCAGTCGCCAACCTGGTTAGGTGCCTCGATCTTGACCTCCAGATCTAGATGATCAGAAGACTTGTATCTTGGTTTTCTAGTGAACCCAGGATTTGATATCTCTCTCTCAAAACCTTGCTCAAGAGCAATGGCAGGTATACCAATCGATGCGAGAGGAATTTAAGGTTGGTTCGGGACTTACTCAAGTTGGCTCGCGTGGGTGCCCTCTTAGATCAAGTCAGAAAGCCCCCCAGATACTTTAACTGGTTCGAAATCGCCTCCCTTGACCTGTAATCTCCATGTTTTTTTGCACAACACTTATATGATTAATTTGCAAGACAATTGGGTCGAAGAGACCCACCCTTGTCTTAGGGCAATGCACATTCATTTGGCTAAGAATGTGAGAGGTTAAGATGATGGAGTTGAAGTTTCAAGCAAAGGTCGAAAAGAGAAGAAAACTTGATGAAGGGATGAGACTAGCTTGATGGCTGGACAGTGACCGACTCGAAGTGGTAGTAAGAAGGGCATGGTACTCAAGACCAGTACGGTGGCAAGACTACTCAAAACTGAGGCCGATATGGTGGTGCTAAGCTAGGTCAACCCTCAATCAAGTGAGAAGAGGAGAGAATGAAGAGAAGGCATGAGATGGAGGAGATATAGGGTCTTGACAACACTAGGTATCGCCACCCACGACCGTGGAGTAGCAATGTCATAGCCCTTGGACAGTGCTAGACACCACTGCTCGTGGTGTAAGGAGAAGTAGGGAACTACGGACGACACTAGCCATTGTCGTTGACAACACATTAAGGCGACGTACCCTTATGCGGGCGGTGATAGCCTCTCGTGAAGCACACTGTAATAGCCATTTACGAAGTGTGTGGTGATAGTTCTCATGAGGCACATGATGGTAGGCAAGGAACGTAGGGGGAGCGACGATGAGCACTAAACGCACTGAGGAGGCTCACCGGACGGTGATTGACACTGCACACATGAAGAAAGCACATGAGTGGTGATAGGCATTGCCGAGGCCTCTCGCGGAAGACGATAGGCATTGTCATCTGCGATAGGCGAATAACAGGGGAAGGCCCCTGCGGTTGGCAATGATGTGTCGGTGTACTGCACTAAGGCATAGAGGATGTGTCGGTGTACTGCACTAAGGCATAGAGGATGTGTCTGCGGATGGTGATGAGCAGCACCGTCTGTAAGCCTCGTTGGGGGGTAGAGATGGACGAACAAAAGGAGAAGGAGGCCCGCGCATGGTGCTGCCATTGCCATGCGCGACCACAAGAGAGGCATGCACGACACTGCCACTACCATGCATCACCTCTGAGGGAATCTCATATGGAGCATAAGAAGAAGTAGAAGAAGAGAGAGAAGAAGAAAAGAAAAAGAAGAGAGAGAAGGTTTACCTCGTGCCTAGGGGTACCGGTCCAAAAGTTTCCCTCACCATGCGCTCTCTCTCAAATGTACCCCAACAATGAGAAGAAAGACAAACTTTATTAAGTGAAAACTCTCTCTTTGTGTATTCTGTGTCTGTGTGTATCGCCCCCTGCGTATAATGATGATACGTGGTATATATAGAATTTGCCCCAAACATGAGTGGATGATCAAAATTAACCTTAATTCAATTAAAAGAAATTAGAAAATGCGGTACAAATTGACAGATTTGCTGCTTCATAACAATTTATAGAATTTCAGAACAGTCCCTGCGTTGCCCTAGAACTTACGTGATCTTGCATGGATGATTTGGGGTCGTTTTGATGCTCAGTTGATCGAAAGACGACTGTTTTCTTGTAGGGCTCGGCATGACGATGGATTTGATACCAATTTTGAGCCATGGATCGTGTTTTTAGGGCACGATCATGAACACTTGAATTTTGGTTGAATCTTGAAACTTCAGATTGATAGTGTGCTCGTTTCTTGATGTTTTTCTATGATTTCTTCACTGGATCGCACTGAACATGCCTTTACGATCGTGGGGCAACAAACGTAGCTCGATTCCGTGCTTGAATGAAGACTTTGCAACTTTGAAATTTTTGTCAGAATCTGAAATTCCGGTGACAGAATTTGCAGTCACTTTGTTGGCTTTCTATGCAGAATCTGACCGCTCATCATGTACAGGGTTGAAGTCAAAGATAGCTCAAGACCTTACGTACACAATGGAATTGATTTCGCATCGATCAAGCTCGCGAGCGGCATATTTGACTGCTCAAGTGAGGTATGACGCTATTAATTTTTCTGCACTTTCTTCAAAGATCAACAACTTCTCTCTAGCTTTTCTTCGCGCTTGGGCGTCGTCGTGAGGCGTGCCATATATCAAAACACTCGTCTTGATGAGACAAATACACTCCCAAAATTTTGGCTTGTCCCAACCTCGAACAAGTGAGATATGAGCATTGAAAGTAACAGGTCATGACTGTCCCTTCAATGGTGAGGAGTTGCAGGGTGGCCTCACGGGAATAGTGTGCGGGTCTTCCTGTTTCACTCCTTTGCCTATAACGTCTTCCTAGAGTGTCTGTTCAAGTTGAAATTTAACCCCTAGAGATTTTCAATTGTGTATGATCTAATCGAGCCAGTCCCACATCAAATTGAGACACCAAAAAGTTAGCTCTAGTTATAGGGTCCATTTCAGGGTGCTAAAGGCCAATTTTGCCGAAACTGTTTCTCAGTTTGCATTGCCTTAGACATGTTAGAATCAGATGAAACTTGGCAGGAGACTTTTGAGAGTTCTCAAGAAGACCTTGATCTATTTTGGGGATATTATGAGACTGTCAAAATTTCCACTATTTGCTAGGCCTTTATTGAGTGGGGGCTCCATGTTGATGAAAACTTTCCTCCAACACACTTGTCTTTTGTCTACCCTTAATCCCGCTAAGAGGAGAGCAAAAAATTTCAAGGAGAGAAAATACCCCTAAGTGTGCTGTGCCATTCCCTCTCTTTCTTAAATCGAGCTAGACCCTCAAGCCTTCTCTCTTTTCCCCTCTAATCATTACCTGCCCCACGCAGTAACCCCGTTTGTGAAAAATGTGCAGTCACGAGCAAGCCCAAGAGTTTTAACACTCAATCCACTGCTCAAACTTCCTCTCGTACAGTTGATTTGAGCCGAGAGATACATACGGTCTCTCCCTTAGTCACTCGAGAGGAGTAGGTATGAGCTAGTTGCCAAGAGGGATCCAACTCTTTGATTACCTCAGTCACTCGACCGCCCAGCGCTCGCATGGAGAAGAAGATCTTCACCACCCTTCCTCTGCACACTATCCTTTTGCCAGTCGGCCCCTCTTGAGGGAATCATCATGGAGAGGAATAATTGAATCCCCATCGCAATTGCAAGCACGAGAGAGAGAGAGAGAGAGAGAGAGAGAGAGAGAGAGAGAGAGAGAGAGTGTGAGAGAGAGAGAGAGAAGTAACCTTTTGCAAGCCTACAGAGAGTCCGTGTCCAAACCGCACTGGCAGATAGCCGGAGGGCATCGTTATTGTTCTAAGAAGGTGAACCGCCTGGGGTGAATGTATCCCAGCTAAAAAAATATCTCATTGTTGGTCCCTATCCGCACTCAAGAGAGGTCGCTTATGCGTACCCACAAACGTGCGACGCGAATGACCCTCCACGGTTGTTTGAGAGATGATTTTCTCCCCCACGCGGGCCTCCCATCCGCGGAAGGACCAAAAGGGAAAATCATGCCCCAATCAAGCCCTAGAGCTAAATTTTCCTAGCAGCTAGAATGGGATCAAAACGCCCATATGGGGCACCCACTATTCCCCAACAACTGAAATGGGAACAAACGCCCACAAAGGGCACCCACTAGTCGGCCCTAGAGTCAAAATTCCTCAACAATTAGAATGGGATCAAACGCATACAAATGGCGCCCACTAGTCAGCCCTAGAGCCAAAATTTCCCAACAACTAGAATGGGATCAAACGCTCACAAAGGGCACTCACTAGCGGGCCCTAGAGCCGAGATTCACCAAAAGCTCGAAGGAGATCAAACGCTCACAAAGGGCACCCACTAGTCAGCCTTAGAGCCAAAATTCCCTAACAACTAGAATGGGATCAAACACCCACAAAGGGCACCCACTAGTTGGCCCAGAGCCAAAACTCCTGAACAACTAGAATAAGATCAAACACTCACAAAGGGCACCTACTAACTAGTCCCAGAGTTGAGATTCACCACCAACAAGGTCTGGGCAAACCTTGCCCAAGGAACCTGCTAGCTAAGCCATTAGGAGGCATTGTTGACATGGAATAGTAAGTCCTCCATGAGGTAGCATATCAGCGCACTCTCTCAGGAAAGAAAAGAATTCTAACAACATTGGGAAGGAAGCCCTTAAGCAAGGCCCCAAATCGCTAGAGTCCACTTCGGTCACCCCTTCAAAAGGAAGCTTAGCGTGTTCTCCACCTTAAGGATGTGCTGATGTCGGTGATCAAGAAGAAAATATTTTTTGAGAGGCATTAAAGTAAGGACTCGAAATAGACGGTCAATTTTATTCTAAATGCTGCACTTCTCACTTCTCTCGAAACACAACATCCATTGGGACAAGTTTTTATATATCATTTTTTATGTACTTACATCCCTAATGCAAATAAGGAGAGAGCCAGTGAGGACCTGGTTTTGCTGATACCCAAGACACCACCAGATCAACGGAACATTGCAAAAATAAGCCTGAAACTAGGCAACCTTGGAAAGAGTAATATCATGCAAAAACGAGACCTTATAACTACAACCCTATGCAAGGGCCTTCGAAATAATACCAAACCACTTCCATTACATTTGGAAGATCGAAAAATCCTTAGGGACCAAATTTGGGCACAATTGAACCTTCCAGGATTAACAAATTACCACAAGCCGATAGGTTTTACACTATTGCGGTGTGGCCTCACCAAACTAGTCCCCAAACACCCACATGTCGCATGTTTGGAGTTGGAACATGCTCAAATTCAGACACAAGCTAGGAACGACTCATTCATTTTGACATATGGCACGTGTCATAATGTGACCCAAAACCAAAGCTTTTATAGAGAGAAGATGGGCTCAAAACCATGGAAATAAGATCTTTTGAAGAAAAGACATCTCGAACTTGGTGAATAAATAACTTGGGATCCATACATTGGATCATCGCAAAGACAGGTTTGATGAGATTGTATCACGAAGGGATACAAGCTGCTATAAATTTTACACTCAATCTAAGTTCGGATAATCACAAATTCAAAGGTTGAAGAAAGCAAGATTTCTCGGTCATCGGATTCCCTTTTTTTGAAGATCTCTCGAATTTAGAAAAACTTCAAGCAAGAACCAAAATAGACAGAACTTGGCGCAAAATGATTGTGGCAGTCTCCCCTTTAATTTGCAAATAAAATAAAAACTCAGAACACCATGGATCGCATTGCATTGTTAGTCAAAGTTCACAATCTAGCTGGATTTCGACCTTTTGGGAAAAAGTTTTTCTCAAGATGATCGTAAGACATCAAACTCTTAAGAATCAAGAATACAACAAGACTACGATGATGGGTCGTTTGAATCACTGCCACAAATATCCGAAAAAGCTTCCAAGATCTGGTAATGGTGAAAGGCCCCTCAAGGAATGGTTTTGTCATTAACACATAAGGTTTAAGGGGCATTTTTGTCATTGTTCTTAAATTCGAGATTTTATTATAATTTCTTTTAATTATGATTTGGCTTAGTTTTGAGCATCCAACCCTACTTGGTGGGACCTCTATATAAACAAGCTTAGGTCAATTGTAAAAGGGTTGGATCATTCATTAACAAAATAGATGCATTAAGCTTGTGTCTACTTGTCTTTTGCTTCTAACCCCTGGGTCCAGCGGCAAGGACAGAGAAAACTTTTAAAGAGAGAAAATACCATTGACCCATCCTAAGCATCCAATCCATTCTCTCCCTCCTTCTCTTAAGCTAGGACATGCCTCAAGCCTACTCTCTCTTCACTTTCTCCCATTCTCTCTCTGCACTCGTTGCTCATCCTGTGCAGCGATGTAGACTCTCAACAAATGCGTGGTCCCATCTCTTTCCCTTTCTTTCTCTCATTCTCATCGCGCTGAAGGACGTGGAGTCGCGGAACCCATGCTGCCTTCTCGCTTTTGTGACTTTCCTTTACGATTCCAGCGTAAACGCAGAACACTTGTTGCTGCGCAGAACATTCCTCTATCCGACATACACTCGACTCAATACCCTTCAGAGTCAGCCTACGATTTTCAACCCTTAGACTATCACTCTAACTTCCTCTCCATACCGTCGAGCCGAGCTATGAAGAACACATATGTTCTCTCCCTCAATCACTCAGGTGGAGTCTTCCTGAGTCGACGGTCAAGATGGTTTTAATTCTTTAGCTGGTCTAATAACCCGAGCACATAGAGTTTATGCGAATAGGGGTAATCTGGCAACTATTTCTCCCCTCATTCTATCTCTTGCTAGCTTGCCCCTCGTTTGATCGAACCTTTATAGGAGTACCGACAAATCCACATTGCAGTTTTTCAGCATAAGAGAATGGAGCACCGTGTTAAAGCCTGAGGAGAATTCCTGTCGAAACCGCACTAGCAGACAGTCGGAGGGGTTCATCACTATTCTATGAGGGTCAACCGCCCAAGTGTGTCCCTGAACCACAAATGATGAGATAAGCGCCTAAATGTACTTGTTTAGGTGCCTTGATCTCGCCCTCCAGGTCAGATGACTTGGTGGTGCGTCTCTCGGGACTTGAGACGGCTCTCGCGAGAACCATGTTTGGAAATAAAGGCAGGTATACCAACCGATGAGAGAGGAATTTTAATGTGAGGTGGGACACACCTCACCTGGGTCCATGACTCACTCGAGCTAACTAACATGGGTGTCCTCTTAGATCACGACGAAAAGCTCCCCAAGCCTACAACGGCTTCGAAATCGCTTCTCTTGGCCTATACTCTCCTATTTCTGTAATCACAAATGGCTAATTTTGCAACACAATTGGGCCAAGGGACCCCACCTTGTCTTTGGGAGAGTGCCCACGGGCATGCACATTCATAAGAATTTGACCAAGTGGCTAGACTAACACAGTGACTAGACCAGTAAGAGATTGACCTAGCGTGGTAGCAAGATGGGAATGATAACTTAGACCGACATAGCGGCAATACTACTCGACGATAGAACGATCACTGACCAATCCTGACATGATGGGCAGCATGTGTTGGTAGCAAGACAGGCAAAATAACTCAGATCGACACAGATGCAATACTGCTCGACAACGGGACTATCATGACAGTGGTTATCTTAACCTTCCTTAGTCAAATGAAAGAGGAAGAAGAGAGAAGAGAGAGAGAAGAAAAGAAATGAATAAAATAGAGGAGGAAAGAAAAGAAAGGAATAGAGGAGAGACGAAAGTAGAAGAAGAACAAAAGGAGAAGATGAACGAAAGGACAAAGGAAGAGAGGGGAGAAGAGAGAGAAGGAAGAGACAGAGGAAAGAAGTAAGAAGAGAGAGAAAGAAGAGGGAAGAGAAAAGAGAAACATGGACGATGATGAGGACCTGCCATCTATGACTAAGGAGAGGGAAGAAAGTCAAGAGGATGGATAGCGATGGGTTCCACCATCCCTGACAAGGGGAAGAGAGAAAACATGAGCGATGATGAGCTTCTGCCGTCTATGACAGGTAAGAGAGAAAAAATGGACGGTGAAGAGCTTCCGCCGTCCATGACAGAGGAGAGAGACAAAACATGGATGGCAATGAGCTTCCACCATCCTTGACAGAGGAGAGAGAAAGCATGGACGGTGATACACTTCCATTGTCCATAATCTAGGAGAGAGAAAACAAGGACAACAATGAGCTTTTGCTGTCCATGAGAGAGGAGAGAGAAAATATGGACGATGATGAGCTTTTATCTTTCATGATAGAGGAGAGAGAATATGGACGGTAATGAGCTTTCACCATTCATGATAGAGAAGAGAGAAAACATGGATGGCGATGAGCTTCTACCATCCATGACACAGGAGAGAAAAACATAGACGACGATGAGCTTTCACCATCCATGACAGAAGAGAGAGAACATGTGAGAGAGAAAACATGGATAAAAATGAGGTTCCACCATCCATGACATAGGAGAAGATACAAGAGAGAGAAAACATGGACGACGATGGGGTTCCGCTGTCCATGACATAGGAGAAGAGACAAGAGAGAGAAAACATGAAGGACGATGGGGTTCCGTCATCCATGACATAAGAGGGAGAAAGGAAAAGAAAACATGAGCGGCGCTAAGGTTCCACCTTCCATGACTTAGAAGAGAGAAAGGGAACTTGTACAGAGGCTCGGCCCGCCACTCAGGTTAAAGCTCAGCTCACTGTTTATGTTCCTAGAGTAGGAGGACATCATACCTGACGATAAACTCCGTCGTACATGAATAAAGAAGAGAGAGATAGAAGGGAACATGGAGAAAGAAGGAAGAGAGAGATTAAAAAAGTGAGAAAAAAAAAGAAAGATAGCAGAGAGAGAAGGAAAGTGAATAAAGAAGATCAAGAAAGGGAGAGGAAAAAAAAAGAGATAGACAAGAAGAGAAGAGAGAAAGAGAGAGATGACAGGAGGAGAGAGAAAGAGATAAATGAGAAGAGGAGAGAGATAAGAGGAGGAAAAGAAAGAAAGAGATGAGAGGGAAAAGTGGAGGAAAGATAAAGAGAGATGAGAGGAGGAAAGAGAAAGTTACCTTCACCAAAGGATACCAAAATTTTTCCTCTCTCTCCTCTCTCTCTCTCTCCAAGACATGCCCACAATTTCAATGTGAAAACTCTCAAATTTTATTCATCAGATCAAAAACTGAGGGTGGTCCTTTTACAATTAGATTTAGCATGTATTTATAGAGTTGGGCCCAAACATCGATGGATGCCAACAATCTAGCCTAACTGATGATAATTAAAACTTAATTGAATTAAAGAAAAATTTAAAAATAACTGCAAAAGGATTGTTTCGCCCCTGCCCAACAACACATGAAATTCCAAAACAGTCCATGTTGTTACCTTAGAACGTGCATGATCATCCATGGATGATTCGGGGTCGCTCCAGCGTCTGTTTGGCTAAAACATGATTGCTTTCTTGCCGAACTCAGCATGATGATCGATTTGATACCAACTTCGAGCCATAGATCATGTTTTTTAGACCATGATCATGCGACTCCAAATTTGTATATATCTTGAAAAGTTCTGATTGATAGTGTGCTTTTTTCTTGATATTTTTCTTTGGTTTCTTCAATAAATTGCACTGAGCATGCCATCACGATCACGTTGTAACAAAAACAGCTCAATTTTACGCTTAGACGAAGATTTTGTCATCTTGGGTTTTTGACCGGATCTTCAAATCTGGTGGCCAGAATCGGCAGGGTTCAAACCATATATAGCCTCAAACCTTACATACATAATGCAATTGGTTTCGTGTCGATCGGGTACACGAGCACTGTGATATGGCTGCTCAAGCAAGGAGTGTTGCTGCTGAATTTTCTGCAGTTGTCTTCAAGAATCACAAACTTCTCTCTAGCTTTTCCCCCTACTCGGGTATCATCACGGAGTGTGCCATATATCAAAACACTCGTCTTAATGAGATGAACACACTCAAAAAATTTGAGCGCGATCTGTCTCGTAACGAGTGAGATATGGGTCTCCAAAGTTGTTGCTCGTGATTGTGCAAACCAGTCTCCTTTAGTGGATATTAGTGCAGGGAGGGCGCACGGGAATCGCATGCGGCCTACCCCATTTTAATGTTTCACCCATAACTCTGTCTTAGGATGTCGATTTAAGCTGATACATGACCTTTAAGGGTTTTAGACCATGCCAGATCCAATGGCGATGGTCCCACAGTTGTTTGACGCACTGAAAATAGAGTTCTAGTTACAGGGTCCGTGTCAGGGTGTTAGAGGCCGATTTTTCTGAAATTATTTCTTTTTCTACGCTGCATTGGACATGTCATATTGTGACAAAACTTGGCAGGTGACCTTTTTGAGTGCTTAGGAAGATTTTAACTTGTTTTGGGGCAATTCTGAGACTGTCAAGAATTTCACTGTATGTCAAGGCTTTATTGATCGAATTCTAGTTTTGGCATTTCTAGGTGATGGTGGTTCTTCCACTCAAAACAGTATTATGTTGTCAGCAGCATATGGGCCTGGCAATGTAACAGGGAGCCCAGCCCAGCGAGGCCCCATTAGCCCAGCCCTAGAAAACTAGGACCGGGCCACCATGGCCCGAGGGCAGGGCAAGGCCTGGCAGGGGGGACCAACGCCCCGGCTTTCTTTTATTTTTTTTCTTTTCTTTTTATTGGATTGTATATGGCCAGGCCTGGTCCAGGGCACTTTGTCCCAGTTCGGCTGTGCCAAGGTTGGGTTGGCTTGTAGGGTCCAGGCCTCGTCTAGGGCCAAGGTTGGCCCAGCCCATTGCCAGCCCTAGTGGCATAGACACCAAAACTTCAATGCCCTTTCATGATTTTACCACTAAACTCTTAGGTTGCAAAGGGAAGCAAGTGCCTTGAGGTAGATCTCTTAGGATGAACCCTGTGGCCCTATGCAATACTAACTATACTGTCCAAGCACTTAGGTCCTGGCCTCAGCCATTTGAAGAATGCATCAACATTCAATTACTATGTCTCTCACTGTTTCCATTCTTTCTGGACAGGACTAGGACTACTACCAGAATTGTTCAAGCACTTTGCCTCTATCTCATGCCTTGCAAGCAAGCATTAGCATTATAGTCTCTAGCACCCAGGCCTTTAGCTCGGGCACCTGCATGACCTGCAAACGTGAGTACTTCCTTGAATTATTAATAAGCACAGATTCTAGTCATGTCTTCTACTCTTCTTTGAGAACCCTGGTCACTACCTTGAATAGCATTCAGTCCCCCATTACCAGTCAAAGAAACTTGAGGCTACTCTAGAGAGTGTTCTGGCCCTAGACTTCTGGACCTCCCCGGCCTGAGAACCTTAAACACTACTTGGGATGGCACTCAACTCATGTTTATAGCTTCTAGTCCTGCCTACCATGGAAAAAGCAAGGGCTACTTTGAATTGTGGAAGGCCATAAACCTGCCAGTCATGACTCCTCAGACCTTAGTGATACACTCTAAATGGAACTTATGTCCTTCATCATTGGTTTGGCATTATAGACAACCCAAGTTCTATTTTCACTAGTACCTACGACATTTTTTGGATAGTAATTCCTGAAGAAGCTTATGCAAAGTAGGTCCGAGAATGTCAACTCAGATTCCATAGATTGGATTGACGCTCCCGGAATTTGTGCCCAGTCCCTTTTGTTTAGGCCCAACAATCTTGAGTGTTGATCTGTGTAGTGTCTAGCCTCCTTTGTTATTGCTAAATGGATTGAGGGCCAACACAACTAGCACTATATCCCTTAACGGGTTTCCTGCTTTCCCTAGGGCGTTGTTTACAGTAACGCTCTAGCCATTTCAAAGTATAACTCTTGGAAACAGAAAGGCATGTTGTTATACCCACTTTATCTTAGAATTCCCCTAGTGAACACTGCTGTTAAAAGGGCGCAGACCTTTTGATTCCATTATGGCAGTTGTAAACCCCATTTGATCACCCCATGGCCCATTCTTACCCCAATGTTCCCACTTTGATCACCATGCCTAGATTTTATAGAGGGACAACATGGACCTTTTAAAGGGCTTATGGTACCCAGTAGAAAGTGCTGAGAGATTGTCAGCGCAAACATTGAGGAACATCTATACTCTTCTTGTTCATTCATCATTATCTCCCATTGTCAAAACCATTTACAGGGGCCAGAAACTCCAATTTCTAAGTCAGTGATCTCCAGAGGTCACGCGTACTCCACATGGATGGGAGATACAGGTTAGAGGTGTTTGAGGCATACATGATGGATCCCATCCCTTCATGCTCCAATTCACGGACTCTAACTTACAAACTCCGGTAGATTCGTAATCCTATACTCCTACTTTATTTTCTTACTAATTTTCCACTTGAAGGCTTCCATTTAGTCCAAAAGATCAAAGAAGACTTGCTCTAGAGGAGCCTATTTATTCCATTATTTGTAAACCCATCCCTTGGCATTTGAAAGCCATTTCTTAAATCCTAGGCCAAGATATGTTTACATCGTCAAGAGTTTGAATTTGCATTACTGCTAATCTTTCTCAAAAAAACAGTTCAAACTTGCATTAAGGGATTTGTGTTTAATTTTGAACTTCTGGTCATTTTGACAAAGAACTTTCCTTAAAATGCCAGTAAAGCATAGGATTAGCAGCCATCAATTAGGTGCTTCCCCCAGGAGGCCTTCTCGATGACCACGTGACCAATGAGTTTCAAATGAACATTCGCTCTCCACTTAACTAATCAATCACTTGATCTTGTCTACCCCCAAGTGACATGTTCAGATTTCATAGCGCAATGCCCCAATCACTGAACCCAAGTGCTGGATCCATTAGTCATAGAGAAAAACCTTTTCACTTGAGGAAAGCTTATTATTTTCCCATCCAAGTGCTGGATCCATTAGTCATAGACAAAAACCTTTTCACTTGAGGAATGCTCATTTTTTCCCTTTTTTTTTTGTATATCAGCAGGGAAAGAGTCCCCTACCTAATTTTCCCTTAAGAAACCGATGAACTTCAAAAATTTATCCTTTCCCCCAGATGGTACAACTTGAGAAAAGCATCAAATTAGATTTGATCAAATGCCTCTATGTCAGCTATCTAGTGGTCAAAGATTCAGAAAACTTGAAAAGAAACAGTGATCATAGCTGCATCCTAAATTTGAGCGATTTAATCATCTTGCCAAGTGAGCATTTAAATTAGGGTGGGGTTTGTATAGAGCCTAGGCTCTAAACAATCAAATTAGAGCCTACCTTCAAATAGTGTCGAGAAATGTGGTTTCAATACTGAAAATCTATGTGATAGCCTTAAAATATATTTTCATCTTTATTTATAAAATTTAAAGCTTCAAAAATAGTGCAGATCGACATGACCATATTATAAAGCTCGGCACTATAATAGAAACGATTAAAATTCAAAAGAATATAAAAATGGTAAGAAGAATGGTAAGAAAATAGTTAGTAAAGCTAAGCTTAAGGCATATGAGGATCTATACAATAAATTGGGGACAAGATAAGATGAAAAAGATGTCTTCAAACTAGCAAAAATAACAGAGAAGTGTAGGGATCTAAAGTAACATGCATTAAGAGTAAGGATTAGATGGTCTTGGTGAAGGATGACATAGTCAATAAAAGGTTGAGAATCTATTTTCAAAAATTGCCAAATGACGACCATTTATGGGAGCACATTGCTAGGAGGAACCTTTGACATAAATGAGATCGAAGCTCATAGATACAATCGTAGAATCAGGACATCAAAAGCGAAAGAAGCTTTAAGAAAGATGAAGATAACAAGGCCTTAGGACCAAATGGTACTTCAATAGAGGTTTGGAAGTGCTTGGTTGAGATTAGCATATCCTAGTTAACCAAGCTATTCAATAAGATTTTGAGAACAAGAAAATGCCAGGCGAATAAAGAAAAGGTATTGTAGTCCCTATTTACAGGAACAAATGAGGAATATAGAATTCCACGAACTATTGAGGGATCAAACTTATGAGCCACACTATGAAGCTGCGGGGGCGAATGTGATTGAGGAATGACTACGACATGAAATGAGTGCATCAGAAAATCAGTTCGGTTTTAAGCCAGTGAGGTCAACCGTTGCAAAAGACCTCCACATGGTCTTATTGATTCAGTGAAAGCATATAATAGGGTAACTAGAGAGTTAATTTGGAGGGTATCGGGAAAAAAATAAGTCCCTAAAGGATATATTGAAATGGTAAGAGATAGAGATATACTCGAGGAAGTACTAACTAATGTGAGGAAAACAAGTAGAGAAACAAGCGAGTTTTCAGCAACAAAAGGACTGCATCAGGGGTCAACATTGAGCCCATATCTTTTTGTTTTGGTTATAGACGCGTTAACTAGGCATCTAAACAATGAGATACGATAGTGTATGTTACTTGCAAAGAACATAGTTTTGATTGATAAGACTAGAGACAGCATCAACACAAAGTGAGAACTTTTGGGGGATAAGGCACAGATGATGATGACAATGATGATAAAGTGATTATAATGTTATTAATTAGTAATTTATAATCTTATTAATTAATAATTATGCAAATGCAATCAACAAATTGAACCACACTTGGGGCCAAGAAACACTAAAGATTGTTATCCGGTTTGTATTTCTTCAGATGTGGCTGCAAATTCAGAATTTGGCTACAAGGTTGAACATAGAGGCAAAAGAAAAACTGATGAAAGGTCATCGTTGAATAAGCTAAAAAAAAAAAAACATTGTCTACATCTCGTGATTATTGCAGCACCAATACAAGCCGGTTGAGAAACTAAGAGTTCATATGCATTACATCAAGTAAAGAAATGACATGAATAGAAGCATAACGACCTCAAAGAAACATTGAAGTTTGCATAAATCGGACAACCCATCTTTGAGACAATCAAAATCTTAAGTGCAGAATTTTTACTTGCTTCACTATTTGAAATCAACTCCTAATCCTCCAATTTCAAATAATCCTATTATGAGCCTATCAATTTCTTCTTATCCACTTACATCGACCTGCATATCTAAGCCATCCAAAAATGCATGTTGCATTTCTCTCAACTCATGTGATTCTCTTTTTTCTTTTTTTCCTTTTTTAATAATGCAGTTATGCAAAGACTGTTATTTTAGAAACCATTACAGCATTGCAAAGGTGTCTATGAAAAGAAACAGAAGCAATAAAAGAGAGAAAGAGAGAGAAACCTGCGGCGTTCATCTGCAGCAGCTCTTCGGAGTTGATCAACAGAAGAGGTAGTCGGAAGAACACCTAATTTGATACGCCATTCCATTCCTCTGAAACCCTTTCCGATCCCTTCCCTTTCCAATATCTCTCTCTCTAACCCCATCTCTCTCTTCTGATGATCCAATTATACCATGAGAGACTCTCGCCCCTCGCTTATCTCAAGTTGGGAGGGAGAGGAGGTCGTAACCAAAATTAAGAGAAGCTGCAAAAGTGAGATCATCCATCGAACAAGAAGTGAATCACGCATCCATGGATGTTGTTTCTAAAACTCAGGACTTGTGAGAAAAGAAGGAAACGGTCATTTTAAAATTTAAATCTCCGTTCCAAAAAATCGGGCATGGCAAATGGCTCAAAAATCAATTTCTACCGCCAACAAGTAATGCACATAAATAGCTGTTCTGTAAACACTTTAAAATGGCGATCCTGATAGTGGATTATATATACTACACTATTTTTAGTGCTTAAAATTTTTACTTTTTTTGGGTTTTTCTCATCAAGAACCGAAAAGCCGAATTTGCACATTTTAGTAAGGTTTTAAAAATCACCGGATCGAATGTCATTAAAGCCGAACCAACGAGTTCCCCATGAACGAGTTGTTCTAAATCGAATATTATTAATGCCGAACCAATTCCTAATGTATAAGGGGAACCAGCCAGTTCTCCCCGAGCCAGTCGGTTCTTTGATAAAACTAGTAGTTCTATCAAAGAACTACGGATTCCAAATCAATTATCATTATTGTCGAACCAATTCTCAATATATAATGGAACCAGCCAGTTCTCCCCGAATCAGACGGTTGCTTGATAAAACCAGCAGTTCTATTAGAGAACTACCAATCCCAAATCGAATATCATTAGTGTCGAACCAATTCCTAATATATATTGGGAACCAACCAAATCCCCCAAAGAACCAGTCAGTTCTTTGACAAAACCAACAGTTCTCCCATGAACCAATTGGTTCTTTGATAAAACCTTCCGTTCCCCCCACGAACCAATCAATTCTTTGATAAAACCAGTAGTTCTATCAGAGAACTACCGATCCGACCCAATTTTGAATGGATTGATCTGGATAGCGTTCTTTTTTGTTTGTTTATGAATATCTTTTTTGAAATTCTTTCTTTATTTTTTATAAAGAGTGGTGATTGGTGGCCCTTGTCTACGTATTGGGCTGCTGCATACCCCACGGCTTGCCTTATGTGCTTTCCCTTTATTTATAGTGTGCCCCGCCTGATGATGTTGAAAATTTAGATGTGTGACTAAAACGTCCCACGGGTTTTGGGCATAAAATGCAAGGCCCGTAAAACGTCCTATTGTCTTTTTCCTTTTGTGGCAAAAGATAAAAAGCTCGAAATAACCTGGAAATACTATCTCTATACTCCCCCTACAATATTGAAGATCTATGCTTCCCCTACCATCCAGCCATCCAATTTTGATCAAGAGAGTTACTCACCTTTCGACATAGATCCAACGTCTCAAAGTATTTATTTTTAGTATTTTTTATACAAATTATATGAATATGAAATTTGGTACGTGCCATCTTCTCATTGGGGTGCACCTATAAAAAAATATTAAAAATAATTTTTTGATAAAATATAATGACCAAAATACCCCTTGAATATTTTAGGGTATTTTGGTCATTTTATTTATTGAAAATATTTGTTTTATATTTTTCGTTAGTGTGAGTTTAATAGAGGATTGGGCATAAAAAATTTGGTATTAAAATAGTTTGTGGAAAAAAATTAAAAATAAAATAGTATAAAGACGTGACATTGTGATTGGGGCAATCTTCGCCCTCCATTCAGAATGGACGGTTGGATAAGGGGAAGTATATAAGTTTTATGTTGTAGGGGAAGCATAGAAAGCTTGCCCCTTATAATTTGGCCACGCCTTGACGTTTTGTAGAGATAGCATTTTACACATTTTTTTCTTTTAAAAAGGCCAAAATTAATGTTCAATGCATGATTTGAAAAAGGTACTACTCTGTTATATAACTATGCAAGTTAAAAAGATATAGCATTTATAAATTTTAAGTCAAAAAATTATGTTCTAATGGCCCAATATAGTTCTATTTTTATGGTAGCCCATTGTTTGAGGTCATTTTCAATCACTTGTATCCTCGGTGCGCATAAAGAGAGAGCAGTTCGCAACCTAGATCCGCATGTTCCAAAATGCATGTGGACTACGGAAGTTGTAGATCAACAAGCCCTGATCCAAAAGTAAAATGTTCAAAAGTCTCAGAATGGCCTAAGATGGTTCAAGATCGTGCCTAATAGTCTCCTACGAACACTTGCCAAGTTTCGTCGCAATTCGACAAGTTTTAGGCAGTGCAGACGACAAAACAGTTTCGAGAAATTCTGCCTCTATCGTGCTGAAAATGGACTCTGAACTACAACACCAATATCAAAGCATCAAATGATCTCCAAACCATCTCTGTTGGATTCAGAACGTTCAAAAACCCCGGGGTTCCAATTTTCGACGCATCCTGACGCTTTTCGAACAAGTTATGGTCACATTAGCTAAAATTGGTAGGTCGTACACTATTATGGTGTACCCTCGGGGAACCAGTTTCTATTAATGGAAAATGTGGTACTCAATTTCGGGGCAAACTTCACATGGTCTTATCTTCCTCATCTTGGGTCAGATCGAGCCCAAATTTTGAGAGATGCTCGTCTCGTCGAACCGATCGATTTGATATGTAGCATGCACGCTCGAGTCGAGAGAAATCGAAGATAGAAGTTCTCCAAAAGTTCCAAAAGTAGCAGAGAATTTTCAGCGGTATATTCCTTTGAGCGAACGACCACATCACGACGCTTGCACGTCGGATCGGCCGAAAGCCAGACCCATTATGAGCATAAGATCAAAGGCTTCATCAGAGCCGAACCTCGCACATGATGGACGGTTAGATTCGACCCACGATGAGTCCAAAGTTGTTGCAATTTCTTGCCAAAGTTTCCCAATTTGGAAAACAGTAGTCTGGGCACCAAATCGGGCTGTTCTTTTTTCAAAACGATCGTGGCAACATGCTCGTTACGTTACAATAAAGAAACCGATGAAAAATACCGAGAAACGGGCTAAGTCCTAAATCTAAGGTCACACGTTTTCCCATGTTTTTGCCCCATCATGATCATGGCCTGAGAGTCCGACCCATGGCTTGAAATAGGTATCAAAACGATCTTCTTTCTAAGCCGATCAAGAAAAAAATAATCTTTTGGCCCGATCAAGATCAAAAGGACCCGAATGGATCCCAGAAGATCGTGAAGATTGCATGGCCATTACAGGGACTGATTCAAAATTTCACGGATTGTTGGTGAGGGGCAAAATCGTTATTATGCCCCTTTTTCTTAGAATTTCTTTAATTCATTTAATTGTTAATTTTCATCAATTAGGTTAGAATTTGATTATCCACCCATGTTTGGACCTATATTCTATATAAGCACATACTCTCTTCATGTAAAAGATCCTTCCTCAATCAATAAAATTCTGACTTTTTGCTTAGGTCACGGGTCACGGCTTGGCGAGAGAGAGGAGATAAAAAATCCGGATGGGTACCCCTAGGCCTCAAAGGTAACTTTCTCTCTCCTCTCTCTTTTCTCTCCTCTCTTCTTTCTCTCTCTTCTCTTTCCTCTCTTCTTTCTCTCTCTTCTTTCTATCTTCCTTCTCTCTCTTCTTTCTATCACTTCCTTCTCTCTCTTCTTTCTCTCTCCTCTCTTCTTTCTCTCTCCTCTCTTCTTTCTCTCTCCTCTCTTCTTTCTCTCTCTTCTTTCTTCTTTCATTTTTATCTCTCCATTCTCTCTTCTTTCTTCTTTCTCTCTCTTCTTTCTTCTTTCTCTCTCTTCTTTCTTTCTCTTCTTTCTTTCTCTTCTTTCTCTCTCTTCTTTCTTCCTCTTCTTCTCTCTCTTTTTTCTTTCTCTTCTTCTCTCTCTTCTTTCTTCTTTCCTTCCTTCTCCTTCTCTCTTTTCTCTCTTTTTCTTTTTTCTCTCTTTCTTCTATGCTTTCTCTCTTCTTTCTTTCTCTCATTTCTCTCTCTTCTTTCTCTCTTCTTTCTTCTTTCCTTTCTCTCTCTCCTTCTCTCCTTTCTCTTTCTTCTTTCCTTTCACTCTCTTCTTCTTTCCTCTTTTCTCTCTTATTTCTTCTTTTTGTCATGCACGACAGTGAACACTGCCAAGCGTGACCTTCTCTCTCTTCTTTCTTTCTTCTATTGTGCATGGCAGTGAACACTGCCGACCGTGACCTTCTCTCTCTTCTGTCGTGCGCAACAGTGAATACTACCAAGCGCGACCTTCTCTTTCTTCTGTCGTGCATGGCAGTGTACACCATCAGGCGTGACCTCTCTCTTCTTCCTCTCTCTATCTCACATGGTAGTGAACACTGTCGAGCGCGACCCTCTCAAAAATACTTTTTATCTTTGAAGTGTTTGGTGAAAGCCAAACCAGCCTTCATCTCTCTTTTCTCTTTAAAATATACATTTTCTCTAGAAGACTAGTTGAAAGACATACTAGCCTACATTCTTTTTCTTCCTTTTCTCTTTCTTTTCCAAAATACACATTACCTTTGAAGTATTGGGTGAAAAGCAAACCAGCCTTCAAAATTCTCCTTTTCTCTATTTCTATGAAGTACTGGGTGAAAAGCAAACCAGCCTTCAGTTTCTTTCTCTTTTCTTTGAAGTACTAGGTGAAAAGTAGACTAGCCTTCAAACTCTTCTCTCCTTCTTCTTTTCTTCTCTCTCTCTTTTCTCTCTCACCCTCTCTATCTCACCCCTTTTTTTTCTTTCTCTATTGTAGAACATATACTAGAGTCCCTCATCAAGAAGACGTCGTGAGGCTATCAAATTGACACGGATTCTTCTATGTTATTTTTCCATTTCCCTTTGAGTACACACGCACGTGTGCGCTCACCCTATATCAAGTTGGGGTCCTCAGACCCACTTGTCTACACTCTAATGTGTGTGTGTGGGTGCAGGTAAGAAGATAATAGGTCAAGGGAGGCGACTCCGAACCGACCACAGGCTAGGAGGCATTCCATGTGATTTAAGAGGGCGCCCATGCTAGCTAGCCTAAGCATGTCATGGACCCACGTGAGGTAAGTCCTGCCTCACGACCTAAATTCCTCTCTCACCTGTTGGTATTCCTGCCAGTGTCTCCTTTATGCAGTTCACGAGAGAGCTGTCTCAGGTCCCGGGTCCATCTCGAACTTGAAACCACGCCATCAGGTCATCCCAACCTAGAAGGCGAGATCGAGGCACCAACCAGCTTGAGGACTCCACTGGGGACACGCTACCCCATAGTCGGATCGTCCTTGCTTGGCTTTCATTTCTTCTATCTCCTTTTCACTGACACACACATGTCTTTGGGGTTGGTTAACTCCTTCATCCAAGTCAGGGATTTTCTAATCCTCGCACTTGTGAGTCTGCATCGGGAATAGGTTCCGTGAACCTCAATTCCGACCTTTCTTCTGAGTGTTGACCGGTGTTACGCTCCCAAGTCTTGACTTGGATTGGTACGAGAAGGGACCTAAAAGTCCCTCACTCCCCATCTCCTAGCCT